>NW_027142443.1:600000-1122500 GCF_026170545.1 Melanerpes formicivorus
GTTGGTTTGTTTTGTTCTCTAAAGCACTTTAATAGCAGCAATCGTAGTTCAGAATGGCTCTAGATCGACTCCTGTTTGGGTTCAAGGGCATCCTATTTCTTCCCCATTTACATCTATATTTCTTTAGCAATAAATCTCTCCAACAACAAAGAGCACAGTTCACAGAGGGGGTTGTGTGTGTGTGTGTGTGTGGTTTCGTTTTCTCTCTCTCTCTCTTTTGCATAAGTGTCGTGGGGAAAAACAGCAAAACCTCTGACTTTTTTCAGAGACATTATGTGCAAAATCATCTCCTTAAATGTGGCAAGAGGGACACAGAGCATCACAGTCACTTTGTATTCCTGGGGGGGTCAGCCCAGCCCTTCCTACACTCTGAGGGCTTTGCCCAGGATTCAGGGCTTTCAGGGATCTTATTTTGTTTGTTTTCCTTTCCCAATGGCTTGCTCGGTAAGAGATAAAATTTGTGGTGTCTTAAAAAAGGGAGCTGCAAATGTGAGGGGGGTTGGAGCAGAGCTGTGTAAAATACGTCATACATAGGGCTCAGTATTTCCACACAGGGACTTCTCAAGGCTTGCAAAGTTCCTTTCCATCCATGTCCACCCCCAGCCTGAACACCCTTGCAGATTGGTGTGCATGGGGGGGGAGGGGGGGGGGGGAAGGTGTTCTTCTATTATTTACCAGCCCTCCTTGCATTTTACAACCTGATCTCGTGGTCCCCTAGCTGACATCTGCACACAAAAGATTTCCAATCAGATAGTGGGTGCACAACATTACAGCTTTGAAACCTGGCCTGTAAAGTGTCACCAAGACAGGAGCACAGGAACCACAGTGCAGAGTCCAACCTCTCACTGGCTGTACTGGGAAGGTTCTCCTGTTCGGCGGAGGAGAAAGGAAACTTGTGTCTGCTTTTTAGAGTCTGAAAACAAGCCAGAGTGGAGAAAAAGAGTTAACACCAGACTTAATAAAGCTTTTTTTTTTTTTTTTAAGACAAAAACCTGTTAAGCAATTTGAGTCAGACACTGGAAAAAAATTTCCTGCTGCTTTTCTCAAGTCTGTACATAACAGGAAATTGGTTAAGAGTAGGAAGAATTTGGGAGTTGCTACATAGGAGAAATCTGCCATGGTTACAAAATCTGGCTAAAGGAGGTTCCTTCAGTGCCAACCCCTCACTGGTCACTGTTCTCAGTGGTGCTGTTGCCCTTCTCTTTTTTCTCCTGAGTCTTGTTTCCCTTCTTCTTTTTCTTCTTCTTCTTGGTCTCTTCTTTCTTGCCAAAGGTTATGAAGTCACTTTTGTCAATTTGGCTGTTGGGTGGCTCCTGCCGGATGGAGATGATTGCAGGAGATCCTGGGATAATGAATTTGTCTGGCAACTCACCAGGACCACCTTGTTTGGAACTGCTGGGTCCAAATTTAAAGGTCCAGCTGTTGCTGTTCACACCGGCTCCCACCGGGGGGGACACCTCTCCTGCTTCAGGTTCTGAAAAAGCCAGAAGAGCAAGAAAAGATTTAAAGCATCTTTAAGCAGCAGCATTCGGTGAGTAGCAGCTTCCCAACTGAAAGCTGTGCCTTTAGGCTGGCTCTGCATTGACTCTTGCTTGCCTGGCTGGATGTGACCAACTGGTTTTTGCCCAGGATCACACAGGACCACAGGATGTTAGGGGTTGGAAGGGAACTCTGGAGATGCTCGAGTCCAACCCCCAAACGCTCCATGCTAGTGTGCCATGCAGTGATTCACTCCACATATTGCTGGGCCAAATATGCTCTAGATCCCCTCTAGATCTCTCTTCTAGAGTCTTGAATACAGATGAGGAGGTGATCTGCTAGAGAGCAGCTATGTGGAGAAGGACCTGGGAGTCCTGGTGGACAACAAGTTCTGTATGGGACAGCAATGTGCCTTGGTGGCCAATAAGGCCAATGGGATCCTGGGGTACATTCAGAGGAGTATGGCCAGGGAGGTTCTCCTCCCCCTCTACTCTGCCCCGGTGAGACCTCACCTGGAGTATTTTGTCCAGTTTTGGGTTCCCCAGTTCAAGAAGGACAGGGATCTGCTGGAGAGAGTCCAAGGGAAGGCTACAAGGATGCTGAAGGGACTGTAGCACTGCCCTGTGAGGAGAGGCTGAGAGCCCTGGGGGTGGTTAGTATGGTAAGGAGAAGATTAAGAGAAGATTTAATAAATGTTTATAAATATCTGAGAAATTGCGGTCAGGAGGGAGGGGACAGGCTCTGTTCAACTGCACCCTGGGATAGGACGAGGGACAATGGATATAAACTCCAGCACAGGAGGTTCCACCTCATGTTGAGGAGGAACTTCTTGACTGTGAGGCTCACAGAGGCTGCCCAGAGAGGTTGTGGAGTCTCCTTCTCTGCAGACTTTCAGGACCCATTTGGATGCATTCCTGTGTGACCTGTGCTGGATTCTCTGATCCTGCTCTGGCAGGGAGGTTGGACTCCATGATCTCCGGAGGTCCTTTCCAACCCCTAACATCCTGTGAGCCTGGGATCCTGTGAACTAAAGTTGTTCTCTATTATTCTTTTCAATTCAGAGAGCATGGCGTAAGAGATTGCTGTGATGCAGCCCACTGCAGATTGTGTTGCATGAAACAAGCAAGTGCACTGCATGGCACAAGGCTGTGTCTGAGGGTATCAATTATTTTGGGATAGGGTTAGAGGAATGTCTAGGGCAGGGGCAGTCAGCCTTGGCAGTATGCACTCCCATGGGGGATCTCTGTCAGCTGTCTCCAGGATTCCTCAGTGAGGGACTGTCTAGGTGCATCCCAGAGAGAAAGCTGAGAGCCTTCCTGTGTGTTGTGTGTACTTGTGTCTGCTCAGCAGACATTGCCATAGAATGGTAGGGGTTGGAAGGGACCTCTAGAGATCATCAAATCCAACCCCCCTGCCAGAGCAGGTCACTCAGGGCAGGTCCCATAGGAACACATCCATGTAAGTCTAGAAAGTCTGCAGCGAAGGAGACTCCACAAACTCTGGGGGCTCTCTGCTCCAGGGCTCCAGCACCCTTGCACTAAAGAAGTTTTCCTCATGCTGAGGTGGAACTTCCTGGGTTCCAGTTTGTGTCCATTGCCCCTTGTCCTATCACAGGACAGCACTGGGAAGAGCCTGCCCCCTTCTTATTGACAGCCACCCTTCAGACATCTATAAACATTAGTGGTCTCCTCTCAGTATTCTTCAGGCTAAACAGCCCCAGGGTGCTCAGCCTTTCCTCATCAGTCACATTCCAGCCCCTTCATCATCATCATCACAGCCTCTGTTGAACACTGCAGCATATGTTTGCCCCTCTTGAACTGGTGAGCCCAAAACTGAACACAATACTTCAGATGTGGTCTCACTAGGGCAGAGTAGAGGGGGAAGAGAGTCTGGAATAGGCTGGCCAGGAAGGTTGTGGCTGCCCCCTCCCTGGAGGTGGTCAAGGCTACGTTGGATGAGGCCTTGAGCAACCTGGGCTGGTTGAGTGGCAGGGGGAGGGGGGGGTTGGAGTAGATGATCTCTGAGGTCCCTTCCAACCTAAGCCATTCTGTGAACATACTGGTATCTACTTCACCACAGTGTATGAGCAGAGAGCATCCTTAAGCTGCAGTGTCTCTTCCAAAACCACTCTTGCCACTCTAACAGGGTGCTCCTACAGGTCTGCATCATGAAATCTAATTCAGAGCAGGACACTGAGCCATTAATCTGGTTCTGTCTGGACAAATCCACTCAGCAGATGAAGTCAGGGGTATTTATCACAAAGTCATCTGAGATAAAGTAGTCCAAACACATCAAACCCATCACATGTCCTCTGAAAACAGGCTTCTGGTTCTGCCCTAAAGACCAAGGGGGGGTTGCTTGTGTTTCTGTATTCCTCCCAGCCCCTGGATGTGTTTGTTGTCCCCACAAATAGCTTCAGAAGAGATTCATAAAATGCTTTGGGTTGGAAGGAACCTTGAAGATTGCCTGTCCTTTGTAACTCTTTCCACCCCCAGGCTTTCACAAGGTTCTGAAGATGCAGTTCCAGGCATGTAGTCTGTGCTATCCCTACCACTTTTTGTGCCAGTATTAGTTCTCAGAAGCAGCTAATGAAGTGGAAAATTAAGTCTACAGAAGCTTTTTCAGGTAGATTAGTTCCCTGAACCAGGAGACTCCATAGTCAGAGAAGAAACAATCCTGATTTGAGAGAGAATCACAGAATGGTTTGGGGTGGGAGGAACCTTAGAGATCTTCCAGTTCTACCGGCAGGGACACCTCCCACCAGCCCAGGTTGCTCAAGGCCTCATCCAACCTGGCCTCCTTGAACACCTTCAGGGTGGGGGCAGCCACAACCTCCCTGGTCAACCTGTTCCAGTGTCTCCCCACTCTCACAGTAAAGAATTTCTTCCTCATCTCCCGTCTCAATCTCCCCTCTTCCTGTCACTTCCAGCCCTTGTCAAAAGTCCCTCCCTGGCTCTCCTGTAGTCCCTTTCAGGTACTGAAGGCTGCCCTAAGATCTCCTCAGAGCTTTCTCTTCTCCAGGCCAACAAACCCAACTCTCTCAGCCTATTCCCTTAGGGGAAGCACTCTAGATCATCTTTGTGGCCTCCTCTGGACCTGCTCCAACAGTTCCATGTCCCTCTTATGCTAGGGGTCCCAGAACTGGATGCAGCACTCCAGATGGGGTCTCAGGAGAGCAGAGGGGGAGAATCACCTCCCTCATCCTGCTGGTCACACTGCTTTTGATGCAGCCTAGGCTTCGGATGTGCTGCAGCATGTCCAGAGAAGGTCCATGAGGATGATTAGAGGGCTGGAGCTCCTCTGCTCTGAGGACAGACTGAGGGAGTTGGGGTTGTTCAGTCTGCAAAAGAGAAGGCTCCCAGGAGACCTTCTTGTGGCCTTCCAGTATCTGAAGGGGGCTACAAGAAAGCTGGGGAGGGACTTTTGAGGGTGTCAGGGAGTGATAGGACTGGGGGGGATGGAACAAAACTAGAAATGGGGAGATTGAATGTTCAGAAGAAGTTGTTCCCCATGAGGGTGGTGAGAGACTGGCACAGGTTGCCCAGGGAGGTGGTGGCAGCCTCATCCCTGGAGGTTTTGAAGGCCAGGCTGGATGTGGCTGTGAGCAACCTGCTGTAGTGTGAGGTGTCCCTGCCCATGGCAGGTGGGGTTGGGACTGGCTGATCCTTGAGGTCCCTTCCAACCCTAACAATTCTATGACTCTATGGCTGGTTCTGGCAGACAGAGATGGCAGAACTTAAGGAGTTAACATTGAGCATTTCCTATGAGCAAGGTTTCCACAGCCTCCTCGGGAAATTTCCCTTCTGCATCATTTACCTGACACCACCACATGCTGATCTGTCTTGGCAGGCTGGAAGGTCACAGTTCAGCTGTACCAACAACTGTTGGATGTTTAGGCAGCTCAGATCAAGGATAAATGTCACTTATCACAGAATTTCCAAAGCTTCCTTTAAAACATCTCTTCTGCTTTTGTTAGCAGCAGGAAGAAAACAACCAAAGCTTCCCACTCTGAGGCTATTTTACATTTAACAGGATTAGTTGGACTTCTCTGGCATAATTTCTGGGCTTATTGAATGCTTTCAAGTTGTTTATTAAACTCAAAGGAAATGCTAAATAAAGCAAATCTGTCCAGATATATTTACAACAGTTGACTGAGAATATTACAGCTACACAAATGAAAGGTTTGGGTTAGAGCTCCCACATAAAAGCTCAGAGTTTGGCCATTTCATGGTGTAACTCAAAGGATCACTTTGGAGACTACTTCCTTGCTTTATTCATAGGGTCACAGAACGGGTTGGGTTGGAAGAGACCTCAAAGATCATCCAGTTCCTGCCGTGGGCTGGGACACCTGGTCTAGTGACAATCCCTGACCAATCTTTCCACACCAAAATTTTCCCTCATCTCCAGCCCAATCCTCCCCTGACACAATTTCAGGCCATTTCCTATCAACTGATACCAGGGAGAAGAGACCAACTCCTCCCAACTCCAACCTCCTTTCAGGGAGCTGTAGAGAGCAATGAAGTCTTCCTTCAGCCTCATCTTCTCCAAACTAATCAACCACAGTTCCCTCAGCTGCTCCTCACCAGCCCTGTTCTCCATGGGCAAGGAGACCTCCCACCAGCCCAGGCTGCTCAAGGCCTCATCCAGCCTGGCCCTGAACACCTCCAGGCAGGAGGCAGCCACAGCCTCCCTGGGCAACCTGTGCCAGTGTCTCCCCACCCTCACTCTCAACAATTTCTTCCTCATCTCCAGTCTCGGTCTCCTCTCTCCCAGCTCAAAGCCATTGTCCTTTGTCCTGGCACTCCCAGCCCTTGTCCAAAGTCTCTCCCCAGCTCTCCTGCAGCTCCCTTCAGGTACTGGCAGGCTGCTCTCAGGTCTCCCTAGAGCCTTGTCTTCTCCAGGCTGAGCAAGGGGCATGGCATGCTCAGGGACTGCATCAGCCTTCATGTTCAATGACCAAATAGTTTATTTGTCTTAATGCTTGCATGCAGCAGAACCCAAAATCTGGACTGCTCCTGCACCTCCTGATGCTTCCCTGCCCATGTGTCTGCACGCTAGAATGGGAGGTGAACTTCTCACCCCTTCCATCTCCTTCTCCTGCCACCGAAAGCTGCGTGTCTCTGTAGACTTCAAATGGAACTCAGAGCAACAGGGGCTCTGCAGATGAGCAGATTATATATTTAGTTGGGAGGAAAGGATTTCTAGGTTGGCTTTCAAAATATTTCCTTCTCTATCCAGGCTGAAACACACAGCAGACAGAGATCCAACCCCCCCACCCCTCATCCCCAAACCATCTGTCTCAAAGCTTGAAGCAGTAGGGTGTGGTGCTCAGCTACTTTTTTTCTCTTCCAGAAGCATTTTGGGCCATCCTCAGGCACAAATCCAGGCTGGGTGCAGAGTGGGTTGAGAGTAGCTCTGAAGAAAAAGCCTTGGGGGGTGTTGGCTGCTGTGCAGCTCCCCAGGAGCCAGCAGTGCCCTCATGCAGCCCAGCAGGCAGCTGTGTGCTGGGCTGCAGCCAGAGGAGTGTGGGCAGCAGGGCAGGAGAGAGGATTCTGCCTCTTGACTCTACTCTGCTGAGACCCCACCTTAAATACCACATCCAGTTGTGGTGTCCTCATCATAAGAAGGATATGGAACTGTTGGAGCAGGTCCAGAGGAGGGCGACAAAGATGATCCAAGGGCTGGAGCACCTCTGCTATGAGGATAGGCTAAGGGAGCTGGGGTTGTTCATCCTGGAGAAGACTCTAGGAGGGAGCTCATGGCTGGATGTGCTAAAGTAGCTGTGTCTCAGTTGCTTTCCTCCTTCTAAGACACTTGAAGATAGGAACTACAATCAACCTCCTGTTGGAGCAAGTCCAGAGGAGGGCCACAAGGATGATGCAAGGGCTGGAGCATCTCTGCTATGAGGATAGGCTGAGGGAGCTGGGGGTGTTCAGCCTGGAGAACTCGGGAGAGGATGACCTTAGAGCTGCCTTCCACCACCTGAAAGGAACCTACAGGAAGGCTGGAGAGGGACTTTTCCTGAGGGTGTCTAGAGACAGGATAAGGGAGAATGTCTTGAAGCTAAGGGAGAGCAGGGTTAGACTGGATCTTAGGAAGAAGTTCTTCAGTAAAAGGGGTGGTAAGACTGGAACAGGTTGCCCAGGGTGGTTGTGGATGCTCCCTTCCTGGAGGTATTTATTCAAGGCCAGGTTGGATGAGGCCTTGAGCAACCTGGGCTAGTTGAGAGGTGTCCCTCCCCAAGGCAAGGAGGTTGGAGTAGATGCTCTCTGGGGTCCCTTCCAACCTGAGCTATTCTATGGTTCTACAATTTACAGGTCCTATGTTGTAGCCCTCTCCACTTCTCACAGTACCTACCTCTCCCTATGCTCCAAGCATGGAGCCCAGGTACCTACAACAAGGGACAAGGTCCCTGAAATGTAGCTTGTAGTAGCTGTAGGCATCTAAATTCTTTTTCTTAGTTGCCATCCTAATTCTTTTTCTTAGGTGCCATCTAAGGTGGCCTACAATGGGGCCAGTCTCTTTTCACTGGTGTCCTGTGACAGGACAAGGGGCAACAGATACACAGTGGAACACAGGAAGCTCTGCATCAGCAGGAGGAAAAACTTTCTCTTACTGTGAGGATGACACAGCCCTGGGGCAGCCTGCCCAGAGAGGTTGTGGAGTCTCCTTCTCCAAAGACTTTCACAACTCACCTGGAAGTGTTCCTGTGTGAACCTACTTTGGATGGGTCCCTTCCCTCCAGAGTGTCAACAGGACCACACAGCTTGATGTCATGGAATCAAAATTGTCAGGGTTGGAAGGGTCCTCAAGGATCATCCAGTTCCACCCCCCCGCCATGGGCAGGGACACCTCACATTACAGCAGGTTGCTCACAGCCACCTCCAGCATGGCTTAAAAACCTTCCACCACCTCCCTGGGCAACCTGTGCCAGTGTCTCTTCATGGGGAAGAACTTCTTCCTAACACCCAATCTGAATCTACCCATTTCTAGTTTCACTCCATCCCCTCCATCCCCCCCCGTCCTATCACTACCTCTACAACTCTCTACAACTACCTGTAGCCAGGTGGGGGTTGGTCTCTTCTCCCAGGCAATCAGTGACAGAAGGAGAGGACACAGTCTCAAGCTGAGGCAGAGGAGGTTCAGGCTGAATGTTCGGAAGAAATTCTTCCCAGCAAGAGAGATTGGCTACTGGAATGGTCTGCCTGGGAGGTGGTGGAGTCACTGTCCCTGGAAGCGGTTAAAAAGAGTCTGGATGAGGCACTCAGTGCCATGGTTTAGTTGATTGGGTGGTGTTGGGTGACAGGTTGAACTTGATGATCTTGGAGGTCTTTTCCAACCTGGTTAATTCTGTGATTCTGTGAGTTTTTGTGTGTGAGTCTTCCCCTCCCTTCCGTGTCAGGAGGGCAGGCAGCTTTGCCCTTGTGCTAAACCATTACAGATGGCTTCTGAATTTGGGGCAAAATGCCATGCAGGGAACATGTCAGCACTCAACCCACAAATCAATATCCCAGCAAGGCTAAGGCTGTGCTCTCCCTCTCACTGCCATTTCTCTCTCTTTTAGGGAAGCCATGTGTTGGGGGGGTTTATCCCTGTCCCTGCATAGCCCCACAGCTCCAATCTGGTGCTGGCTAGGAACAGGTGGTGCTCCCTTCCCATAATGGGAGCTGGTCATGGATTCTGAGTGCCACATCCATGGGCTCTGCCTCCTATGCCTCTGCTGCTTTCTTGCAGAGCCTTTGTCAGAAGGCAGCTAACTCGTGCTGGAACAGATGTGCCTCTGCTCAAGGGGAGAAGAGGAAAGTAATTCTGTGCAGCTCTGACTCCCTGCAGAGCTCATTTGGGCTCTGTGATATGCTCAGCCAAGACAGCAGCTCCATTCCATCCCTCCCCACTCAGCATTTTCACAGAATCACAGAATTGTCAGGGTTGGAAGGGACATCAAGCAATATCCAGTTCCAATCCCCCTGCCATGGACAGGGACCCCTCACACTAGATTAGGTTGTTTGCAGCCACATCCAGCCTGGCCTTAAAAATCCCCAGGGATGAGGCTTCCACCACCCCCCAGGGCAACCTGTGCCAGTGTCTCACCACCCTCCTGGGGAAGAACTTCTTCCTAACATCCAATCTGATTCTACTCACTTCTAGCATGGATCCTGGGCTACAGCAAGAGAAGCATAGCCAGAAGGGCCAGGGAGGTGATTCTCCCCCTCTGCTCCACTCTGCTGAGACCCCACTTGGAGCACTGTCTCCAGAACTGGAGCCCCTAGGGCAGAAAGGATCTGGAGGTGCTGGAAGGTGTCCAGAGAAGGGCCACGAGGATGAGCAGAGGGTTGAGCTCCTCTGCTGTAAGGACAGACTGAGGGAGTTGGAGTTGTTCAGTCTGGAGAAGAGAAGGGTCCAGGGAGACCTAATTGTGGCCTTCCAGGATCTGAAGGGGGCTACAAGAAAGCTGGGGAGGGACTTTTGAGGATGTCAGGGAGTGATAGGACTGGGGGGGATTGGATCAAAACTAGAAAGGGGTGGATTGAGATTGGATGTTAGGAAGAAGTTCTTCCCCAGGAGGGTGGTGAGACACTGACACAGGCTGCCCAGGGAGGTGGTGGCAGCCTCATCACTGGAGGTTTTTTTATCCAGGCTGGATGTGGCTGTGAGCAACCTGCTGTAGTGTGAGGTGTCCCTGCTCATGGCAGGGGGGGTTGGAACTGGCTGAGCCTTGAAGTCTCTTCCAACCCTAAAAATTCTATGATTCATTCTCCCCATTTCTATCACTCCCTGACACCCTAAAATGTCCCTCCCCAGTGTCCTTGTAGCCCCCCTCATTTCGTCCCTGTCTTGAAGAACTTGATGGTTCATGGGCACAGGAACTCATTCAGATAAAAGCTTTCAGTCCCCCCATCTACTCTGATGAAGTTTAAAGGAAATCTTTGTTAATGTCATTGAGGTTTGGTTTGCTTGGGGTTTTTTTTCTAGACACCAGAACATTCTGCCTACAGCCACCCTGAGAGCAGGACTACCCCAGCGTTAATCACAGCCCCTCCTGTCCTCAGGTCAGGGTAGCAAAACACATTAATTAAATGAATTTATTTAAAAGTGAGGTCAGGCAATAAGCAGGAAGCAAATTGCAGAGGAAGCAAGTCATTAACCTGATTTCTCTCTTCCCTGCCTCCTCCACTGCTGCTAGACTGACTGCAGCTTCTGCCTCTGGCAGGCTTAATGAATATTCACTGCTAGGAAGAGGCTGCACCGATTCTGAGACATCAAATGCAAACAGCCTGCGCTGCAAAACCCTCTCTGTGTCATTTGGAGGATCTCTGCAGACATTCTGGCTCCACTGATCATCTCTAAGCCTCTCTGGGATTAAAATGTCCATTTAATCTTTTTTTTTTTTTTTTTTTAAATTCCTTTTTGTGTTGGTTTTCTCTTTAAACACATACACAACATTTCCCCCACTCAAACCCAAACCCAAACCCAAACCAGCAGTACAACGAAGAAAGCAGAGATAAATCCATCGGCAGCATGATAAAGTGAAATGAAAGAGAGGGGAAGGATTTGACCAGGACAAAGGTGATGTCACTTTGGTGATCACTGATGGATCACAGACTCATAGGACTCATAGAACCAGAGAATCACAGAATGACTCAGGTTGGAAGGGACTTCAGACATCATCTTACTGCAACCCCACTGCTGTGGGCAGGGACAGCTCTCGGCCAGATTTGGTTGCCCAAGGCTTCACCCAGCCTTGGTCTCAGGTTACTGCCCAGGCTGACATTGAAACTGAATTTCACCTGGGATTGCTTTTATCTCATTATAAGAAAAGAAAGCCCATTTCAACCCCTGGTTTGCCAAGCAATCCCAACCATCTCTGAGGACTATGACAGGCAAGCAAAGTAAGGGTGGGGAGACACTGGCACAGGTTGCCCAGGGAGGCTGTGGATGCCCTCTCCCTGGAGGTTTGCAAGGCCAGGATGGATGAGGCCCTGAGCCACCTGGGCTGGTGGGAGGTGTCTCTGCCCTTGGTAGGGGGTTGGAACTGTGTGAGCTTTAAGTTCCTTTTGAACCCAACCCATTCTATAAAGGCATGAATTTCTAAGGACTATGTCAGTTTGGAGTCTTCAAGAGAAAACATAATTCTCCCTCTCTTACCTCCCATCTGCTTGACCTGTTCTTCCCTGATGATTTAGAGATGGGAGGAATGAAAAACCTTCTCCCCACAAAGAAGGAATGAACAAAAGGAAATCTCCTCATCAAAGAGGAATGAACAAAATTAAACCTTCTCCCTCTAAGGAGGAATGAACAAAAGGTAAACTTCTCACCTAGGAGGAATGAACAAAAGTGCAGAGGAGGGCAAGGAAATTGTGAAGGGTCTGGAGAATAAATCTTATAAAGAGCAACTGAAGGAACTGGGGCTGCTTAGTTTGAAATAGGAGGCTGAGGGGAGACCTTATTGCTGTCTACAGCTACCTGAAAGGAGGTTGTGGAGAGGCTGGTGCTGGTCTCTTCTCACAGGTAATTAGAATCACAGACTCATAGAATCAACAAGGTTGGAAAATACCTCAGAGATCATCAAGTCCAACCTATTACCTAAAACCTAACACCTCCTGACTAACTAAACCATGGCTTCAAGTGCCACATCCAATCCTTTTTTGAACACCTAAATTAGTGATAGAACAAGAGGGAATGGCCTCAAGCTGCTACTGGGTAGGTTTAGACTGGACAGTAGGAAACATTTTTTTCCAGCAAGAGTGGTCAGGGATTGGAATGTGCTGCCCAGGGAAGTGCTTGAGTCACCAACCCTGGGTGTGTTTAAAGGTGGTTTGGATGTGGTGCTTGGGGATATGGTTTAGAGGTGACCCTTGTAGAGTAGAGTTCTGGGTTGGACTTGGTGATCCTGAGGGTCTTTTCCAACCTGAATGTTGCTGTGATTCTGTGAAAAGGAAACCCTCTCCCCACCCGGGAGGAGTGAACAAAAGCAAACCTTCTCCCCACCAAGGAGCCTGTAGCTCTAATCCACTGTTTGGATTTCAAGCCAGCAACATTAATCAGGGTAATTACAGAACATATGTGGTGGGAGCTTCGTAATCCCCCACTGCTTCAACATCCAGATCCAAAGCAGGGGGCGGGCAGGGAGGTCACTTCTAGCTCAGTCTCAGGTTCCTGTCCATGCTGCCACTGAAATTGAATTTCAATAGGGATTATTTATCTCATTATGAGAAAACAACCTCATGTGGCTGTGGATTCAGAGGGCTGGAGCACCTCTCCTGTGAGGTCAGGCTGAAAGAGTTGGGGCTGTTCAGCTTGGAGAAGAGAAGGCTCCAGGGAGACCTTAGAGCTGCATTTCAATATTTGAAGGGGACCTACAGGCAGGCTGGGGAGGGACTGTTTAGAAGGGCCTGGGGTGATAGGACAAGGGGCAATGCTTTGAATCTGGAGCAGGGCAGAGTTAGGTTGTACATCAGGAGGAAGTTCTGCACAGTGAGGGTGGGGAGACACTGGAACAGGCTGCCCATCCCTGGAGACATTCAAGGCCAGACTTGATATGACCCTGGGCAGGCTGCTCTAGCTGGATGTGTCCCTGCTGACTGCAGGAGGGTTGGACAAGATGACCTTGGAGGGTCCCTTCCAACCCAATGCAATCTGTGAAGCTGTGATTCAAGCAAATGTCTGAGCTGTCAAACAGCCCTGCCAGCAGGTTCTGGGATCTGTGAAAGCAAAAACTGGTTTGCTTGCTACCACAGTCTGCTGTGGCCAGAGCACCACATAGGCAAAATGGCTTCTTCTAGCTGCTGAAAAAGCAAGCAGAGAATGATCTTTTTGCAGCTCCTCTCACTCTCTTTTCACTAAAAGAAGCTTTTCCTTCCACAAAAAGGTCACAAAACCATCAACCTTCTCAGGTAACAACCTTCTGGTGCTCTACTGGTGCCCAGCCCTGCTCCCAGGGGTAGAATATGTCTTGGAAAGCACCTGTCAGTACTTGCTCGGCACAAGCTTTAACCTTTTCCTCACCAAACTGGGGATTCATCTGCTGCATCCCCAAGGCAGCAAGCACACAGATCCAGGATGCTCCACATGTGCTCTCCAGCTCTAAGCAGACACTGGGCTCTGGGGGATGAATGTTTGTGTCACAAGCAGAGGTTGTTAGGGAGTGACTGCTCCTGCAGTCTAAGGTAAATGGAGTTTTATTTGGGCATTGCCCCACCTTTGCAGGCTCCCAGTGATCATTTGAAAGAGCTAATAGTTAGAAACAGCCAAAAGGTCTGATGTGTCTCCTTGCCAAGGCAGATGATCTGCTTTTGTGCTGCTGTAGGGCTGAGCTCCCCATAGCAGCCCAGCTTCTGATGCCTGCCTGGCTACAGGAGCTTTGGGTTTCCAAGAAACTGTTAATTCCTCATCTCTTTTGTTTTGGTTTCTTCTCCCTTCAGAGATACTGAGGGAGTCAGGTTTAGGCAGCCCCAGGGCAGTAATGTCCTTGATGCTAGGTTAATGGTTGGACCTGATGATCTTAAAGGTCTTTTCCAACCTAAATAATTCTATGAATCTATGAAAACCAAAACCAAACAACAACTCCAAACAGGATTATATTCATCCTGTAACTGCATGGTGAATAAAGTGTGGGCAGCTAAAGCATCAGCCTCTGCCCTGCAGCAAGGGAAAGAGCAGTGACCAGTGCAAGAAAATTGGTGCTGGGGGACACTACTTGTGCCCAGCAGTAGCTGGGGAGGGGATGGGGAGAAGTGGTGTGGACAATGTCCCCCTGAGGACCTGCAGTGGGTTGATCTTGCTGCCACCTACTCCACCTTCACCAAAGAAAGAGCTTTTCTTTGTCTTCATGTCAAAGCAGGTGCTGTCACCTCCTCAAATGCACTAAACTGAGCCTTCTGGAGCGACTGGCATCTATTCAGGCTGCTGCTGAGGGCTGGTTTTATAGATTCACAGAATGGTTTGGGTTGGAAGGGACCTCAAAGGTTATCCAGTTATCCCTCCTTGCCACGGGCAGGGACACCTCCCACTAGCCCAGGATGCTCAAGGCCTCACCCAACCTGGCCTTGAATGCCTCCAGGGAGGGGGCATTCACAACCTCCCTGAGCAACCTGTTCCAGTGGATTTCTGGGTGGCAGATGCAGCATTTCTAGGTGGCACATCCCCAGAAATGTGGGCTTTGAGACACATCTTTAAAAACTAGGATGCCTGATTTGTGGCTCAAATGTCCCTCTGGATGTGTCCAGGAGGGAGGTGACATTCTAACTGCTTCCATCTGCTGGGTGCTGGGCGGGGGTGCTGTCTCCATTATTCTATAGAGACATGAAACGCTGCAGAGAGCAAAAACCACGGAAGAAGACAAAGCTCTGAATGTCAGGAGGACAGGAAAAGATCTGGGCACTGCTTAGTCACAGTGGAAAGCCAAGGCTGGGTTCTGTCAAATTTAAATACAGAGTAATTCAATTCTTCCATACAAGGACTCTGATATGAAACACAACAGGCTCCCAGACCACCATAAATCCTGCTGGGAAGGTGAAAAGGAGGAAGCATTTCCTGGCTGCTGCTGCAGCCTGTAACATTCTGCAGCCAGCCAGCCCCCCAGCTCCCCCTCCCCTTGGCTCTCTGCTAGATGAGCTGCTGAACAGAGGCCAAGAGCACAGACACACTTTCTGTCTGTCTGGTTCCTGCCACTGGAGGCCACTCTGCCCCTATGGGGTGAGCACAGCAGAAGCTCGGGCTACTGTTCACAGCTCATTCCCACCTCAGCCTCCACTTCAATGGCTGGTTGTGACTGACTCACAGAATCACAGGATGTCAGAGGTTGGAAGGGACCTCTGAAGACCATCAAGTCCAACCCCCCTGCCAGAGCAGAATCACCTAGTGCAGGAATAAGAAAACCTCCCAAAAGAAGGAAAATTTCAGGTGAGCTCAAGGGAAGACAAAAGACAGGAGCAGATGTTCTCCTAGTGCTGGATCTCTTGGACAGGACTAGTTTATAGAATGATAGAATCATAGAAGTGTTTTGGCTGGAAAAGTCCTCTAAGAGCATCCAGCCCAACCACCAACCCAACACCACCATGGCCATCAAACCATGGCCCCAAGTGCCACATCCACACATGCCTTAAACACCTCCAGGGATGGGGACTCCACCACCTCCCTGGGCAGCCTGTGCCAACCCCTGACCACTCTTGAAGGAAATATATTTTTCCTCATCTCCAAGCTAACCCTCCATTGGAACAATTTCAGACCATTCTTTCTCCTTCTATCACCTCAGACTAGGGAGCAGAGCCCAACCCCCACCTCACTGCAGCCTCCCCTCAGGGAGCTGCAGAGAGCAATGAGGTCTCCCTCAGCCTCCTCTTCTCTACACTGAACACCCCCAGCTCCCTCAGCTGCTCCTCCCCAGCCCTCTTCTCCAGACCCTTCCCCACCTTTGTTGCCCTTCTCTGGCCCTGCTCCAGCTCCTTAATGTTCTTCTTGCAGTGAGAGGCCCAGAACTGAACCCAGCACTCAAGCTATGGCCTCCCCAGTGCCCAGTCCAGGTGCACAATCACTTCCCTGCTCCTGCTGCCCACACTGCTGCTGATTCAGGCCAGGCTGCTCATAGCTTTCTTGCCCACCGGGGCACTCTGTTGGCTCATGTCAGTTGCTGTCACACAGCCCCCCCCAGGTCCTTTTCTTCTAGAGAGTTTACAGCCCCAAGCCTGGAGCCTTCATGGGGTTGTTGTGCCCCAAGAGCAGGACCCAGCCCTTGGCTTTGTTAAACCTCATCCCTCTGACCTCGGGCCACAGATGCAGTCTGGCCAGGGAGTGAACACTCCTGAGAGAATTCAATTGCACTCAGTCCATTCCTTACCCTCAACAAAACCATTTCCCAAGCACCAACCTCTGCAGCTGTGCAAACCTTCTGCAAGCAACCCTCAGTTCTCTGCTGGTGCACCCAGAGGCAGGAACCCAATATGGCTGCCAGAACCCCCCAGTGCTGGCAGGCAGGAGAATCCTCACTCCTTAGCAGAGCACAGTTAATAGAAAGACAGTAGCTATGGCAACTTGAAGCATCAATCTGAGTCTTTCGAAGCAGGACCTATTTTTAACCAACTTAATTGGATGCTCGAAGTGGTAGTGGAAGAAGGAGGGACCCATTTTTTATTTCAGTGCTTTTGGAGGAGTCTATTTTAAACATGAATGAAGGGCTGAGCTTCACCACTTGGGAAGGGCAGCGCAGGAGTGGAGCATGGACATCTCACAAATGCTCTCAGAAGACAACTTCTTTTCTTTCTTCATCATCTATGTTTAGCTTACAAGCTTCAGCCATTCCTATGTCTAGTGGAGTCTCTCAGGGGTCAGTACTGGGACCAGTTCTATTCAATATATTCATCAAGGACCTGGTGAGGGCACAGAGGGCACTGTCAGCAGGTTTGCTGGTGACACAAAGCTGGGTGGAGTGGCTGACACAGGAGGGTTTTGCTGCCATGCAGCCAGACTTAACCAGGCTGAGAGCTGGGCAGGGAGAAATGGAATGAAATTCAACAAGGGCAAGGGGAGAGTCTTGCACCTGGGAAAGAACAACTCCATGGAGCAGGAGAGGTTGGGGACTGAGCTGCTGGAGAGCAGTGAAGGGGAAAAGGACCTGGGGGTCCTGGTGGATGGGAGCTTGACCATGAGCCAGCAAAGTGCTCTTGTGGCCAGGAAGGCCAAGGGCATCCTGGGTTGCATTAGAAGGGCTGTTGTTAGTAGGTCGAGAGAGGGTCTCCTCCTCCTCTACTCTGCCCTGGTGAGGCCACACCTGGAGTATTGTGCCCAGTTCTGGGCTCATCAGGTCAAGAAGGACCTCAAGGAACTGCTTGAAAGAATCCAGCACAGAGCCACAAAGATGCTGAAGGCAGTGGAACCTCATCCTTATGAGAAGAGGCTGAGAGAGTTGAGGGCTCTGTAGCTTGAAGAAGAGGAGCCTGAGAGGTGACTTCATTCCTGGTGATAAAGATGTGCAGGGTGAGTGCCCAGAGGATGGAGCCAGGCTCTGCTGGGGGATGCCCAATGCCAGCACAAGGGGCAGTGGTGGAAGTTGAGGCAGAGGAAGTTCCATGGGAACATGAGGAATAATTTTTTACCTGTGAGGATGACAGAGCCCTGGAGCAGGCTGCCCAGGGGGGTTGTGGAGTCTCCTTCTCTGGAGATATTCAAGACCTGCCTGGATGTGCTCCTGTGTGGCCCGCCCTAGGTGATGATGCTCTGGCAGGAGGGTTGGACTGGATGAGCTTTCAAGATCCCTTCCAGCCCCTTCTGTGATTCTGTGATTCTCTTGCATATGGCTCCCATCCCAGCAGCCCAAAGGTTTGTAACCTCCAGGCCAGATGACCACAGTGTGAAGTCTTTTGCCTGGATCTTCCTTTCAAACTGCACACAAAGCTTCATGAGTAGAAAATGTGGTGCCTTGGCTCAGAGGTTGAAGGTGGCTCCATGCTCTGAAAATGAACCTTTTCCCTGACTCCCTCTGCCTCTGATCACAGCCAAAGGGATGATTTTACTGGAATTTTATGGATGAAAGCTGAAGCTGGACCATAAAGGGGAACAAAGAGTACTACTGCTGCTTAGTTTAGTTTGGTTTTGTTCTCACAGAATGGGTTGGGTTGGAAGGGGCCTTAAAGATCCTCTGGTTACAACCCCCCTGCCATGGGCAGAGATACCTCCTGCTAGACCAGGTTGCTCCTCAGTGATTTCTCCATTTTAGAAGTCAACTTCACCATAAAATCAATGCAGACCTACACAATCCTTTTGTTGACTGACTCTGACTAGATTATCACCAAATTTCTGCAAACTTCTCCTCTTCCAAAGGAAAAGACATTTGTCCAGAGGCAAAATAACTGAATGCTAGGCAAAATCTATTTTGATTCCTTCTGGTATGGCTCTCAGCCAGCAACCTGCACTAAAAGAGCTGTGGTGACTTCAACACCTTTCACAGGAAGATATTACAGCCCTCCAATCAGTACTGCCTCCAGTTTTGTTCAGTATCTTCATCAGGCAATCATCAAATCATATAATTATCAGGGTTAAAAGGGACCTGCCATGGGTCACACTAGATCAGGTTGCTCACACTAGATCAGGTTGCTCACAACCACATCCAGCCTGGCCTTAAAAACCTCCAGGGATGGGGCTTTTACCACCAATGATGATGCCAAAGTAGAGGGGTGGCTGAAACCCTCTCAGGCTGTGCTGCCATCCAACAAGATCTGACCAGGCTGGAGAGCTGGGCAGAGGGGAGCCTCATGATGTACACTAAGGACAAGGTTACAGTCCTGCACATGGGGAGGAATATCAACAGGCACCAGTACAGACTAGGGGTTGTCCTGATGGAGAGCAGCTCCATGGAGAAAGACCTTGGAGTGCTGGTGGACAACAAGTTCTACATGAGACAACAATGTGCCCTTGTGGCCAAGAGAGCAAATGGGATCCTGGGGAGCAGCAAGCAAAGCTGGCAAGCAGGGCTAGGCAGGTTCTCCTCCCCCTCTGCTCTGCCCTGGTGAGACTACACCTGGAATGCTGTGCCCAGTTTTGGGGACCCAGACCAAGAAAGACAGAGAACTGCTGGAGAGAGTCCAACAGAGAGCTTCAAGGATGACTGGGGGGACTTGACCATTTCTCCTCTGGAGAAAGGCTGAGAGCCCTGAGGCTGTTTAGTCTGGAGAAGGGAAGGCTGAGAGGGGATCTGATCAATGTCTATCAATATCTGAGGGGTTGGTGTCAGGATGAAGGTGCCAGGCTCCTTTTGGTGGTGCCCAGTGACAGGACAAGGAACAATGGGGTACAAGCTGGAACCTAGGAGGTTCCACCTCAACATGAGGAGAAACTTCTTTGTTGTGAGTGTGCTGGAGCCCTGGAGCAGGCTGCCCAGAGAGGCTGTGGAGTTTCCTTGTGTGGAGACTTTCAAAACTCATCTGAAGTTGTTCCTGTGTGGCCTGCCCTATGTGAGCCTGCTCTGGCAGGGGGTTTGGACTCAATGATCTCCAGAGATCCCTTCCAACCTCTACCATTTTATGTTTCTGTGATTCTATGATAACCAACTCTGGCAGACACAGCTCTCTTCCCCTTCCACAAGATGTATGTCACATTAGCAGCTTCCTATCATCTCCTGTTAGCATCACATCCCATTATTATTCCTGTCTCCAGACATGGGATGAATGGAGCCAGTGATATTTCACATCAGCTACAAAGGCATCTTAATTAAACGTGATGAGGAGCTGCTAATGCAATTTGATGAGCCCCCAGGATAAGCACACTGAAGAGTTTCTTTGCTTTTCAAAATCCTTTCCACATTCTCTGAGGAGAAAATGGAGGTGGCCTTGCAGAACCCCCCACACCCCCTCCCCTTCTGCAGAAACAACTTTGCTCCTTCATGTGGTTGTGAGGTCCACACTCGAAGGACTTTTTCTGAGGTTCTAGGCAAATCCAAGCAATGTCTTCATTTAGATACCTGTGTCCCTAAGCCTGTACAGGAGGATGAGCAGAGGGCTGGAGCTGCTCTGCTATGAAGACAGATTGAGAGAGTTGGGGTTGTGCAGTCTGGAGAAGAGAAGGCTCCAGGGGGACCTTCTTGTGGCCTTCCAGTATCTGAAAGGGGCTCCAAGAAAGCTGGGGAGGGACTTTTTAGGGTGTCGAGGAGGGACCTTTTAGGGTGTCAGGGAGTGATAGGAGTAGGGGGAATGGATCCAAGCTAGAGAAGGGGAGATTCAGATTGGATGTTAGGAAGTTATTCCCCGTGAGGGTGGTGAGACACTGGCACAGGTTGCCTAGGGAGGTGGTGGAAGCCTCATCCCTGGAGGTTTTTAAGGCCATGTTGGCTGTGAGCAACCTGCTGTAGTGTGAGGTGTCCCTGCCCATGGCAGGGGGTTGGAACTGGATGAGCCTTGAGGTCCCTTTCAACCCTGACAATTCTACAATTCTATGATTTTGGTACTGAAAAGATTCATAGAATGGTTTATGTTGGAAGGGATCTTGAAGCTCAGCAGTTCTAAACTCCCTGCCGTGGGCAGGGACACCTCCCACCAGCCCAGGCTGCTCAAGGCCTCATGTAGCATGGCCTTGAACACCTCCAGGGAGGAGGCAGCCACAGCCTCCCTGGGCAACCTGTGCCAGTGTCTCCCCACCCTCACTGGAAAGAATTTCTTCCTAATCTCCCAAACTAACTGCCCTGGAAGTGTTCCTGCTTTGGTTGGGGGGTTGGGCTTGATGATCCCTGGAAGCCCCTTCCAAACTCTAATGTTCTATGATTCTAAGTCTGGATCTGTTGCATCATAGCTCCAAGCCTTCTACCTGGCTGTCCTGCAGCTAAAGGTGTCCTGTCTTATAGAACTATAGAACTGTTGAGGTGGGAAGAAACCTTTGAGATCATCAAGTTCAGCTGGTAGCCTGGAGTTCACAATCTCATCGCTACTGCTAGGCTACCACTAAACCACGACCCTCAGCACCACACCTCGAGAGGGCAGAGCCTGCCTGAAGCACATGGTGAGAAGTTTGCACTGGGTTTTCAACAGCATCTGTGCAGTGCTGCTGAATTCACCAGGTCTGACTGCAGTTCTGATTTGGGTGGCTGTTGAAATCTGGAGGGGGTCCAGAGGAAGCCAAGAAGACGATCAGAGGGCTGCAGCACCTCCACTGTGGGGACAGGATGAGAGAGTTGAGGCTGTTTATCATGGAGAAGGCTCCAGGGAGACCATAGAGCAGCCTACCAGGGGACAGGCTGGGAGAGCTGGGGTTGTTCAGCTTGGAGAAGAGAAGGCTCTGAGGAAACCTTAGCGTAGCCTTCCAGTGCCTCAAGGGGTTCCAGGAGAGCTGGGGAGGGACTTTTGACAAGGGCTGGGGGTGACAGGATGAGGGACAATGGCTTTGAGACTGGAGATGAGGAAGAAATTCTTTAGAGTGAGGGTGGTGAGGCATTGGAACAGGTTACTCAGAAAGGTTGTGGATGTCCCCTCCCTGGAGGTGTTGAAAGCCAGGCTGGATGAGGCCTTGAGCAACCTGGGCTGGTGGGTGGCAGGGGGTTGGAACTGGATGATCTTGAAGATCCCTTCCAACCCAAGCCACTCAATGAATCTATGAACTTAAAGGTGTTTCTGAACCTTCTAACTTGTTCAGAGATTTCTTTTCCTTGCTACCAGAGCCTGCTGCAGCCAGGCAGAGCACAACACGGGAGCACAAATTGAAAACACCAAGTGCCAGGTGGGGGATGTGCTGTAAAGGGCAGATACTGCTTGAAGGGGGTTCCTAGACAAACAGGGAATGTTAAAGTGTGATCAGCCAAGTACAGATGAGATCAAAGTCGGCAGGCACCAGAAAACACCTCAGAGATCATCAAGTCCAACCTATCACCTATCACCTAACCCTTCCTGACAACCAAACCATGGCTCCAAGTGCCACATCCAACCCTTTTCTGAACACCTCCAGGGACAGTGACTCCACCACCCCCCTGGGCAGCACATTCCAATGGCCAATTACTCTTTCTCTAAAGAACTTTCTCCTCACCTCCAGCCTAAACTTCCCCTGGCACAGGTTGTCCTCTTGTTCTGTTGCTGCTTGCCTGGGAGAAGAGACCAACCCCCACCTGTCTACAACCTCCCTTCAGGGAGTTGTAGAGAGCAAGAAGGTCTCCCCTGAGCCTCCTCTTCTCCAGGCTAAGCAACCCCAGCTCCCTCAGCCTCTTCACACAGGGCTGTGCTCCAGACCCCTCCCCAGCTTTGTTGCCCTTCTCTGGACACGTTCAAGTGTCTCAATCTCCTTCTTAAACTGAGGAGCCCAGAACTGGACACAGGACTCAAGGTGTGGCCTAACCAGTGCTGAACACAGGGCAGAATGACCTCCCTGCTCCTGCTGGCCACATTATTTCTGATCCAGCTCAGGGTTCCATTGGCCTTCTTGGCCACCTGGGCACACTGCTGGCTCGTGTTCAGCTGCTGTCCACCAGTACCCCCAGGTCCCTTTCTGCCTCGCTGGATGGCACCACACTGCCACAGATGCCTTTGGTGTCTTTTCTCTAGGGCTACACTTTCTATAATATTCATCAGCTGGGAAAGAAGTAGTCTTGGAGGTTTAACACTTAAAACAAATCTGAGTAGAGTCATTTTGGTAACTTTCCATCCCTGCAACCTCCTCAGAACACAGCTCTCATGATGCCAGTTTAAGAGAGAGTAAATTATCTACTTTGTATTTCACTTCTTCCTTGGTTTTATTTTTACAGCCCCAGACATGCTTTAAGCCAAGGATTCTTCCCTCAATGGAATAATTGCAGACATGGCTCTGGCTTTTTCTTCCACAGCACTGCCTCCAGTTTTGTTCAGTATCGTCATCTACCACCTGGATGAAGGGATAGAGAGGACCCTCAGCAATGGTGATACCAAATTGGGAGGGGTGGCTGAAACCCTCTCAGGCTGTGCTGCCATCCAACAAGATCTGACCAGGCTGGAGAGCTAGGCAGAGGGGAGCCTCATGATGTACACTAAGGACAAGGTTATAGTCCTGCACATGGGGAGGAATATCAACAGGCACCAGTACAGACGAGGGGTTGTCCTGATGGAAAGCAGCTCCATGAAGAAAGACCTTGGAGTGCTGGTGGACAACAAGTTCTACATGGGACACCAATGTGCCCTTGTGGCCAAGAGAGCAAATGGGATCCTGGGGAGCAGCAAGCAAAGCTGGCAAGCAGGACTAGGCAGGTTCTCCTCCCCCTCTGCTCTGCCCTGGTGAGACTACACCTGGAATGCTGTGCCCAGTTTTGGGGACCCAGTTCAAGAAAGACAGAGAACTGCTGGAGAGAGTCCAACAGAGAGCTTCAAGGATGACTGGGGGGACTTGACCATTTCTCCTCTGGAGAAAGGCTGAGAGCCCTGAGGCTGTTTAGTCTGGAGAAGAGGAGGCTGAGAGGGGATCTGATCAATGTCTATCAATATCTGAGGGGTTGGTGTCAGGATGAAGGTGCCAGGCTCCTTTTGGTGGTGCCCAGTGACAGGACAAGGAACAATGGGGTACAAGCTGGAACCTAGGAGGTTCCACCTCAACATGAGGAGAAACTTCTTTGTTGTGAGTGTGCTGGAGCCCTGGAGCAGGCTGCCCAGAGAGGCTGTGGAGTCTCCTTGTGTGGAGACTTTCAAAACTCACCTGGAGGTGATCCTGTGTGGCCTGCCCTAGGTGATCCTGCTTTGGCAGGGGGTTTGGACTCCTTGGTCTCTTGAAGTCCCTTCCAACCCCTACCACTCTATGATTCCACAGTGGAAAATGATCCTTTATGTTGTATCAGAAACTGCTCTTTTGCTAATGAACCTCTTTCAGGAAAGGCATTGCTCAAACAGCTGCAAGAACATATCAGAAACTCCCTCCTATCAATCTTCCTCTCATATCACTTCTCTGAAGGAGTGATTAAAAATAGAAGAACTGCTCTGAAATGAAGAGGAAGAATCACATCTGGCAAATGAATTAACTGCCCATAAAGTGTAATGAATATCAAAGGGAGGTCTGAGAGCAAAGCAAGGAAAATGAACTGAAGTTCATTTCAACATTAAAGCATTGAAGTTGATCCCATTGGCTCTCTTGGCCACAAGGGCACATTGCTGTCTAATGCAGAACTTGCTGTCCACCAGCACTCCAAGGTCTTCCTTCATGGAGCTGCTTTCCAGTAGGACAGCCTGTGGTCTGTAGTGGTCCCTGCTCTTATTCCTGCCCATGTGCAGGACCCTGCACTTGCCCTTACTGAGTTTCATAGTAGTATCATAGTTGTATCAGTCAGGTTTGGCAGGGACCACAAGGATCATCTAGTTCCAACCCCCCTGCCATGGGCAGGGACACCTCACACTACAGCAGGTTGCTCACAGCCACAACCAGCCTGGCCTTCAAAACCTCCAGGGATGAGGATGCCACCACCTCCCTGTGCCAGTCTCTCACCACTCTCATGGGGAAGAACTTCTTCCTAACATCCAATCTACCATTGTCAGGGGTGGTGACACCCCACACTAGATCAGGCAGGGTCCCCTCTGCCCAGCTCTCCAGCCTGGCCAGATCTTATTGGATGGCAGCACAGCCTGAGAGGGTGCCAGCCACCCCTACCAGTTTGGTATCACCATTGCTGAGGGTCCTCTCTGTCCCTTCATCCAGGTGGTTGATGAAGATATTGAACAAAACTGGAGGCAGTCCTGTAGAAGGAGGAGCCAGAGCCATGTCTGCAATTATTCCACTGAGGGAAGAAGCCTTGCTTTAAAGCAACATTAAACTGGCTGAAAGTTCAACATTATTGCTTAATGGAGGCTGACTTGGGAGGGGAAAAAATAATCCTATCCTGATTAAATTTGAGAAAATTCCCATTTCTTAAGAGCTGTGATTCCTTTAAATGAAAAGGCGGGGGGGGGGAAATCAAGGCCAGGCTGGATCTGGATTGACAGCATAGTGATTTTCCTTCCAGGAAATGTGTCATATCCCCAGGTAACTAGGACAAGCTGTCAAAGAATAGAGATATTTAAAAGATCTTAGTGGTTGTAAAGGCTAAAAAGGCAACCTCACTGCTTCTTGGAGGCTTCACTTCAAAGGGGAATTTAAGTCCCCAGGGTGGGAGCCACAGGAAGGATATTTAAGTGAATTAAACTTGAAATGTTTGGTTTCCCTTTGTCATTGTGAGCATCTACTGAGAGTCATAGAATAGGTTGGGTTGGGAGAGATCTTAAAGCTCATCCAGTTCCAACCCCCCTGCCATGGGCAGGGACACCTCCCACCAGCCCATGTTGCTCAAGGCCTCATCCAGCCTGGCCTGGAACACCTC
The DNA here is from genome assembly GCF_026170545.1 of Melanerpes formicivorus. Lineage (NCBI taxonomy): Eukaryota > Metazoa > Chordata > Aves > Piciformes > Picidae > Melanerpes > Melanerpes formicivorus. The sequence goes on from NW_027142443.1 coordinate 625,256, forward strand.
CAGGGAGGGGACATCCACAACCTTCCTGGGTAGCCTGTTCCAGTGTCTCCCCACCCTCAGTCTCAACAACTTCTTCTTCATCTCCAGTCTCAGTCTGCCCTCTCCCAGCTCAAAGCCATTGTCCCTTGTTCTGGCACTTCCTCCCCAGCTCTCCTGGAGCCCCTTTCAGGTACTGGAAGGCTCCAAGGTCTCCCTGGAGCCTTCTTTTTTCCAGGCTGAACAGCCCCAGCTCTTGATGCCTGTCTTAAAAAATACTAAAATGATGTAGAGAGACCTACAGGTAGGATATTTACAAACTATCACAACACTGGACTCCCCTTCACATGGCTGCTTTCCCTTTGGGATTGTGAGGACACACACACACATTCATTGGTTACATCCATATTTGTTGTCAGTCTCTGTGCCTGCTGAGGAGGTGAATGATTTCTCCATTCTGACATAAACACTCTTCAGCTTGATGGGCTGCATCCAAAGCAGTGGGACCAGCAGGATGAGGCAAGTGATTCCAACCCTCTGCACTGCTCTGGTGAGACCCCACCTGGAGAAATTAGAGTTCTGGGGCTCCCAGCACAAGAGGGACATGGAAATGTTGGAGAGGGTCCAGAGGAGGCCATGAAGATGATCAGAAGGCTGGAGAACCTCCCTTGGGGGGACAGGCTGAGAGATAGGGCTGTCCCTGGAGAAGAGAAGACTCCAGGGAGACCTTAGACTTCCCAGTACCTGAAAGGGGGCTACAGGAGAACTGGGGAAGGACCACCTCTCAGGGCAACCTCTTCCAGTGTTTCACCACCCTCAGTGCAAAAAATGTTCTTCCTCTCTAGCTTGAATCTCTCTTTTAGTTTCAAAGCATCCCTCAACCCTTGTCCTGTCACAACACATCCTGCTAAAAAGCCTCTCCCCTGCCTTGTCCATTCCCCCCATGCAGACCACTCAAGTTCACAGAGCCCTGATGTGCTGCAGCTCATATATGACAGATCACAGGGTGCTAAAGGCTCATCCCTGTTGGCCCAGGGAACACTCTTCTGCCACTCAGGGATCCCCTGTGCCAGACAAAGCAGCTTGCCCACCACCTCTCCACTTCCCTCAGCTGACTCCACTGGCTGTCTGGAGCTGGCAGCAGCAGCAGCAATTCTTCACTGCAAAGGTGTGAGACCAGCCCTTGTCAGCAGGAGAGCACTCAAGTCAAAACAGCTTCATCCTCAGCCTGAGAAACCTGAAGATGCTACAAAGGAGATTTTTTTCCCCCCAGCTACTTCAATATGTTCCCTAACTGGAAAGAGGGAAAAATAAAATCAGCCTCTGCAGCAAAATGCCATTTGCTGGGGCATCAGCAAGAGCAACCCCTTCAATCCTCTTGATGCTCCTTGTCCCACTCAGCACTAGGTGTAAATGGCTGCAATCCTTAAATTGCTGCTGCTTCTCTGCTCCCCCACTGCAGCGCTGAGCCCATCAGAAATGTATTCCCTCTGCAGCAGGCTCAAAGAAGAAATAGCTTGGGGTGCCCAGCAGAAGCATAGTTTGTGACAACAAGGAGCAAAAAGCTCTATTTTTAGCCCTTCCTGCTGACACATGGAGCAGCAGAGACTTCATTCAAGCATGCAGGCAGCTGCTCAGCGGCTGGAACTGCTGCAGAGCCTTGGAGGCTGGAAGAAGTGCAGTCAGAGCACATCCACTGTGCAGCCAGGAGAAAAGACAGCCAAAGGATGCTTTAAAATGCTGGGCTTGGTCTGCTTCATTCCACTCACCAGAGAGGCACAGAGCTCTGAATTTTGCATTCAGCCCCCTGTGAGTGTTGACTGCAGCCAGCACTCATCTTTAATAACTCCTTCTAGAGAGTCAGAGAACTGTCGAGGTTGGAAGGGACCTTGGAGACCCCAGGGCACTGAAATGTTAGAGCAGGTCCAGAGGAGGCCACAAAGATGGACAGAGGGCTTAAGAATCTCTCATATGGAGACAGGATGAGAGAGTTGGGGCTGCACAGCCTGGAGAAAGCTCCAGGGAGACCTTAAAGCAGTCTTCCAGTACCTGAAGGGAGCTACAGGAGAGCTGGGGAAGGACTCTTGACAAGGGCTTGTAGGGATGGGATGAGGGACAATGAAATGAAGCTGGAGGAGGGGAGATTGATACTAGAGATGAAGAAGAAACTGTTGAGAGTGAGGGTAGGGAGACACTGGAGCAGGTTACCCAGGGAGGCTGTGGATGCCTCCTCCCTGGAGGAGGCCAGGCTCCTCCAGGTTCAAGGCCAGGCTGGATGAGGTCTTGAGCAACTTGGCTGAGTGGGAGATGTCCACAGTCAAGGCAGGGGGTTGGTACTAGATGATCACTAAGGTTCCTTCCAACCCAAATCATTCTGTGATTCTGGGCCCATCACATCCAACCACTCCCTCAGAGCTCACAATTCCACCACTACTGCTAAGCCACTACCACTAAACCAGATCCCTCAGCACCACATACAGGGGTCTTTTAAACACCTCCAAGGAGGTGTTTAAGGAGGAGACTCCACAACCTCTCTGGGCAGCCTGTTCCAGGACACTGTGACCCTCACAGTCAAGAAGTTCCTTCTCATGTTGAGGTGGTACCTCCTGTGCTGTAGTTTATATCCATTGCTCCTTGTCCTATCCCAGGGTGCAACTGTGAAGAGGCTGTCCCCTCCTTCTTGACCCCCAGCCCTCAGCTATTGATAGACATTTATTAAATCCCCTCTCAGTCTTCTCCTCTCTGGACTAAACAGCCCCAGGGCTCTCAGCCTCTCCTCATCAGGTAGTGCTGCCCATCTTGAACTGGGGAGCCCAGAAATGGATGTAATATTCCAGGTCAGGCCTCATCAGGGGAGAGAAAAGGGGGAAAACCTCCCTGGCTCTGCTGGCCACACTCCTCTGAATGCAGCCCAGGACCCCAGTGGCCTTCTTGGCCACCAGGGCACATTGCTGTCCCATGCAGAACTTGTCCACCAGCACTCTCAGGTCCTTCTCCACAGGGCTGCTCTCCAGCAGATCACCTCCCAGCCTGTCCTGCTGCAGTTTATTCTTCCTGCCCAGCTGCAGGACTCTGCACTCATCCTGGCTGAGCCTCAGTAGGTTCCTCTCTGCCCAGCTCTCAGCCTGTCCAAGTCTCTGAATGGCCTCACAGCCTTCAGGTGTCTCAGCCAAGCCTCCCAGTTTGGCATCATCAGCAAACTTGCTGAGCAGACTCTGTCTGTCCCCTCATCAAGGTCATTGATGGTTGTAGTATTGTTTTTGGTTGCTTGGTTGCTTGCTTTTTTTCACAGGGGCCAGAGCTTTCCCTTTGGCACATAAAGATTTTTTTAGAGATACTGACACAGTTTAAAGGGAAGGGGAGGAAAAAAAAATATATAAGAAGGGAAGCCAAGAATATGCCAATTGCCTATAAATAGTGAAAATAATCTGTTAATTGTTCAGCTGCTCTCTTCAGGGCCTCAGTTATTCATTAAAGTACTCCAAATGGTGCCGAGTGGGATGAGTTTCCCCTCACTGGGGGAGCTGAGACTGTTGGAGGACATGAAATTGTTGGAGAGGGTCCAGAGAAGGCCATGAAAATGCTCAGGGCTGGAGCACCTCCACTACAGAGACAGGCTGGGAGAGTTGGGGCTGTTCAGCCTGGAGAAAAGAAGGCTCCAAGGAGACCTTAGAGCCTTCCAGTACATGATAGGGGCTCCAGGCGAGCTGGGGACTTTGGACAAAGGCTGGGAGTGCCAGGACAAGGGACAATGGCTTTGAGCTGGGAGAGAGAAGACTGAGACTGCAGATGAGGAAGAAATTTAGATTGGATATTAAGAAGTTCTTTCCAGTGAGGGTGGGGAGACACTGGAACAGGTTGCCCATGGAGGCTGTGGATGTCCTCTCCCTGGAGGTGTTCAAGGCCAGAATGGATGAGGCCTTTGTCAGCCTGCTCTACTGGAAGGTGTCTCTGCCCTTGGTAGCTTGGCACTGGATGATCTTTAAGGTCCTCTTCAATCCAAACCACTCCATGAAACTCATTGATTCAAAGCCACTCTAGGACTCAAAGTCATCTCTTTGAACAACTATGTCTGCAACTTCCCCCAGACATACAGAGCTTTCTTAAGGCTAAACCTCACTAATTTTCTCCTCTATAAATAACTTAATAATCAGTTCATGCTGCTCCCAAATACCCTTCCCACTCCCACCTGCAGCTTTGATCTAGTGCCTGTCTTCAGAAGTGAATCACCCAGTTCCTGTCTCCTAATCCTCACCTCTCTCAAGCCTCCCTACAATGTTTCTCTTGCTCCTCCAGGTAATCACAGAATCACAGAATGTTAGGGTCTGGAAGAGACCTCAAAAGCTCATCTAGTCCAACCGCCCTGCCAGAGCTGGATCACCTAGAGCAGATCACACAGGAACACAGCCAGGTGGGTCTTGAATATCTCCAGAGAAGGGGACTCCACAACCCCCCTGGGTAGCCTGTTCCAGGGCTCTGTCATCCTCACAGGGAAAAAACCCTTCCTCCTCTTTCCACGGAACTTCCTATGCCTCAGCTTCCACCACTGCCCCTTGTGCTGGCATTGGGCATCCCCCAGCAGAGCCTGGCTCCAGCCTCTGGGCACTCACCCTGCACATTTTTATCAACAGGAATGAGGTCACCTCTCAGGCTCCTCTGCTCCAAGCTACAGAGCCCTCAGCAAACTCAGGCTCCCCTCTTGAGGAAGATGTTCCACTCCCTGAATCATTTTTGGGGCTCTGTGCTGGACTCTCTCAAGCAGTTCCCCGAGGTCCTTCTTGACCTGATGGGCCCAGAACTGGGCACAATACTCCAGATGTGGCCTCACCAGGGCAGAGCAGAGGGGGAGGAGAGCCTCCCCCTCTGCAGCACAACAGCTGCATTAAGCAAGAAAAATGCTAAGCAGGTGGCATGTGCCATAGTCTAACCCAGAGAATGGAATCAAGGCTGTTCCCTTCTGTCTGCTCTATTTTAACCACAATTAAATAATGAAAGAGCATGAACTGCAGCCTGGATTTTTTCTCCTGTAGATTTTTCTACCCAGGTGGGATTTTTGTGTCTCTAGCCTTTGCACTTGGGGGGATCACATCATGCCCATCCAGCCTGCCAGCTCTCAGAATATTTGTCATTTGATTTAAATAGCAGTGGGGATTTAAACAGCAGTGGGGTTGTGATTTCTGTGAGAATCTCAGGTTTCACAGGGGAAAAGAAAGAAAGGAAAAATCACTTTGGGCTGCTAATGCTCCAGAAAGTTAAAAAGGAAAAGAAAAGAGGAACCTGCTCTTTGCTTTACAAAAATCATCATTTAAAAACCAACATTTTCTTGAGACTTAGGCTCTGAGAGGTCAGGATTGGCAGCATAGGCCTAGGGATGTGATCTTACCCCCCGGTACTCAGCACTGGTGATGCTGCATCTCCAATAATGGATTCAGATTTGGGCTCCTCACTCCAAGAAGGACATTGAGGAGTTAAGGAGAAGGGCAACCAAGCTGGGGAAGGGTCTGATGAACAGGGCTGGGGAGGAGCAGCTGAGGGAATTGGGGTTGTGCCATCTGGAGAAGAGGAGGCTGAGGGGAGACCTCATCACCTTCTACCACTACTTCAAAAGAGGCTGGATCCAGGTGGGGGTCGGTCTCTTCTGACATGCAGCAAGTGACAGGACAAGAGGAAATGACCTGAAATTGTGCCAGGGGAGGTTTAGGTTGGAGATTAGGAAATATTTCTTTACTGAAAGGGTTCTCAGGCACTGGCCCAGGCTGCCCAGGAAGGTGGTGGAGTCACCTGGAAGTATTTAAGAGTCATGGGGATGTGGTGCTCAGGGCTGTGGTTTAGTCAAGGACTTGCCTGATGATTGGACTCGTTGATCTTAAAGGTCTTTTCCAATGTGGGCAATTCTGTGATGCTGTGCCTGCCCCAGTGCAATTTCATGGCCTGTTCAGCCATCCTGTTCTCTGCCTCATCCTGCATTTATCAGCAGGTAGAGCTCTCCCTCAGCCAGGCAGCTGTGACAAACAGAGCAGGCCACACACGAGCTCCTGCTCTCAGTCTGTCCAAGTCTCTGAATGGCCTCACAGCCTTCAGGTGCCTCAGCCAAGCTTCCCAGTTTAGTATTGTCAGCGAACTTGCTGAGGAGACTGTCTGTCTGTCTATCATGTCATCAATGTCCTTGATGAACATGCTGAACAGGACCAGACCCAGCACTGGAGCAGGCTGCCCAGAGAGGTTGTGGAGTCTCCTTCTCTGGAGACTTTCAAGATCCACCTGGATGTGTTCCTGTGTGACCTATGTTGGTCCTGCTCTGGCATGAGGGGGTGGACTCCATGATCTCCAGAGATCCCTTCCAACCCCTAACATCCTGTGAGTCTGTGTGATCCAGTGAGTAATCAACCATTGTGGGCTCTGCCTTAGTTTAGTTTAGAGTGGGCAGAAAATATATTTTAAGCCTCCCAAAAGGAGTAAGATAAAAAGGCTCCAGACAGAACTGGCAGCTTCAACGGCTCTGCTACGTACAAATCTTTACATGACTGCAGAACACCCACATTCACATTTCAGCATACAACCAGTTCAGCAAGCCAAAAGCCTTCTAACAACCCAGGCTTCAGTGCACTCCCAACCTCCCAACCTTCCTCCCTACCCCCCCAGCTAGGCCAGATGGCTCCACTACAAAAGGAGCTTTGCAATCCTGTGTCCAGTTCTGGGCTTCCAAGCTCAAGAGAGACAGAGACCTGCTGAAGAGAGTCCAAGGGAGAGCCATGAGGATGATTCGGGGATTTGAGCATCTTCCCTGTGAAGAGAGACTGAGAGCCCTGGGGCTGTTTAGTCTGGAGAAGAGAAGGCTGAGAGGGATCTGATCAATGTCTATCAATAGCTGAGGGGTGAGTGTCAAGTGGAGGGGGACAAGCTCTTTTAATAAGCCAAGGAACAACAGGTTCTAGCTTGAACAGAGATTTCAGCTTACCATGAGGAGAAACTTCTTTACAGTGAGGGTGACAGAGCCCCGGAGCAGGCTGCCCAGAGAGGCTGTGGAGTCTCCTCTGGAGACTTTCCAAACCCACCTGGATGCATTCCTGTGCAGACTACCCTGGGTGGTTCTACTTTGGCAAGGGGGGTTGGACTCATTGGTCTCTAGATGTCCCTTTCAACCTCTAATGTTCTGTGACACTGTGAACCAGGCAGTAATGCTCCCCCACATTGCAAGACATAAAGGGATCTGAGCTCAGAAGGGAGAGAGAGGCAGAAAGAAGGGCAGAAAAATGATCAAATGATCTCTCACTCAGCTTATGTAGCAGACACAGGGTTGATGGGATGAAATAGAGTACAATTTCCTGTGTCTATCTAGTTCCTTGGAGGACTCTCAGCTCTCTGCTTCTTAAGGGCATCTAACCTTAACCCACAACAGGCTGCCAGACAGAAAAATACCTTGCCATGGCTTCCCTCAAAGCTGTGCACAGCTCCCTGGGTTCCTTTTCAGCATTCCAGGCTTCTGCTGCATCCCTAAAGGCCGGGCTGGACCCACACTGTTATGCAGCATAACTGTATCTGGCACTTGACCTGAATATGTTTCTCCCAATTAGAGGGTGACATTCACAGCTGGAAGCTTCTCTTTTTTGTACATTCAAGCTGTTGTCTCAGCTCCAAGGTGCAGACAAGTTGTTCTGGAAAGCCAGCTGACTGCTAGGATGTGCTGTCCCTATCTCCAAAACTCCAGTGATGAGCATGACAGGACGAGGGGCAATGGCTTTGAGCTGGAAGAGGACAAATTGAGACTGGAGCCCCTAGTACAGGAAGGAACTGGAGGTGCTGGAAGGTGTCCAGAGAAGGGCCATGAGAATGAGCAGAGGGCTGGAGCTGCTCTGCTCTGGAGACAGACTGAGAGAGTTGGGGTTGTGCAGGCTGGAGAGGAGAAGGCTCCAGGGAGATCTTAGAGCAGTCTTCCACTATCTGAAGGGGGCTACAAGAAAGCTGGGGAGGGACTTTGTAAGGTGTCAGGGAGTGATAGGACTGGAGGGAACTGACAAAAAGTAGAAATGGGTAGTTTCAGATTGGATGTTAGGAGGAAGTTGTTCCCCATGAGGGCAGTGAGAGACTGGCACAGGTTGCCCAAGGAGTTGGTTGCAGCCTCATCCCTGGAGGTTTTGAAGGCCAGGCTGGATGTGGCTGTGAGCAACCTGCTGTAGTGTGAGGTGTCCCTGCCCATGGCAGGGGGGCTGGAACTGGATGATCCTCGAGGTCACTTCCAACCCTGACAATTCTAAGATTCTATGATTCTATGACCTGAAGCTGACAATTAACTCTTTTATTTTCATTAAAATTACTTGCAGCAAGCCTATCACAGAGCAGAACAGAGATCAGTTTCCCAGTGCTGACTCCAAACTCTTTGTGCATCCTCCATAACCTTGCTTAGCCATCACCATAAAGAGAGAAAAAGAATGAAAAGGGAGGAATAGGAGCAAAAATCTGTCATGCTGATTATATCTCTGCGCTTTGCAAAGCAGGGATTTTGGGTTTGGTTTCCTAGCAACCTTTCAGGCCAGCTTGGCAGGGACCAGATCTGTAGAGAGTACTCCTTAATGTAGGGTTGCTGCAGTTCTTCCTGAAGAGATCATGGAGTCATAGAATTGTGGAATAGTCTTGGTTGGAAAAGATCTACAAGATCCTCCAGTCCAACACCACCACGGCCATTAAACCACTTCCCAAACTCCACGTCCACAGCTTTCTTGAACACCTCCAGGAATGGGGATTCCAGCACCTCCCTGGGCAACCTGTTCCAATCCCTGACTGCTCCTGCAGGAAAGAAACTTTTCCTCATCTCCAACCTAACCTGCCCCTGGCACAATTTCAGGCCACTTCCTCTCCATCACCTGAGACTGGGGAGAAGAGCCCAACCCCTACCTTACTGCAACCTCCTTTCAAGGAGCTCAGCAATGGGGTCTCCCTCAGCCTCCTCTTCTCCAGACTGAACACCCTCCAGTCCCTCAGCTGCTCCTCCCCAGCCCTGTTCTCCAGACCCTTGACTCTGCTCTGCTGAGACCTCACCTCCAATCCTGCTTCCAGCTGTGGTGTTCCCAGCATAAGAAAGATGTGGAACTGTTCAAGCAAGCCCAGAGAAGGGCCACAAGGAGGATCCAAGGGCTGGAGCACCTCTGCTATGAGGATAGGATGAGGGAGCTGGGGGTGTTCAGCCTGGAGAAGAGAAGACTCCAAGGGGACCCTAGATCTGCCTCCTAGTAGCTGAAGAAAGCCTACAGAAAGGCTGCAGAGGAACTTCTTCTGAGGGTGTCTAGAGACAGGACAAGGGGGAATGGTTTGAAGCTGAGGGAGAGTAGGTTTAGACTGGATCTTAGGAAGAAATTCTTCAATGTGAGGGTGGTGAGACCCTGGAATTGGCTGCCCAGAGAGGCTGTGGATGTCCTCTCCCTGGAGGTATTGAAGGCCAGGTTGGGTGAGGCCTTGAGCAACCAAGTCTAGTTGAGAGGTGTCTCTGCCCACAGCAGGGAGGTTGGAGTAGATAGTCTTTAAGGTCCCTTCCAATCTGGTTCCTTCTGTAACTCTATGACCCCAGGCACTGTTTACCAGCCTGTCTGCTTAGGCTGTCTGAGATGACAACAGGAGCAGCTCAAAATAGTGTGGTGAACACTGAAGACAAAGCATTCAGTTCCTGCAGCTATTAATGATGACCACTTCAACACCAGCATAGGCAGGCAAGTTGATTCACCACACAAATGACAGCCTCTTGCTCCTGGGAGCATAGAGGATCACAGAAAATTAATACAGCATGAGAGAGTGAGAAACTGAGAGTGAGGAGGAGGAGAAGGTCATTTGCAGCTGCAGAACCTGAGATGTTTCATGTGTAATGTTTCTTGATTATGAACATTCCAGTCTGGATTTTAGACTCAGAGAATAGAATCACAGAATTGTTTGGGTAGGAAAAGACCTCCAAGATCAGTGAGCCCAACCATCAACCCAGCACCACCATGGCCATTAAACCATGGCCCCAAGAGCCATGGCCACAGGGTTCTGGAACACCTCCAGGGATGGGGACTTCACCACCTCCCTGGGTAAGCTGTTTTGTGTCTTAAAAGCAATGTTGTAAAGGTCTGCAGGCAGAGTTGGAAGGAAAGCTGAGGGAAGAATTGTTCATTCTGCCTTTTGCAGTACTATGATCGTATTTTTCTCACAGGTTTTGCCAAGTCTCATGAGGAGCAGCTGAGGGAGCTGAGGTTGTCTGGAGGGGAAGAGGCTGAGGGAGACCTCATGCTCTCTAGAGCTCCCTGAAAGGAGTCTGCAGTGAGGTCTTCTCCCTAGTCTGAGGTGATAGGAGAGAAAATGGCCTGAAATTGTGCTAGGGGAGTGTTAGGTTGGAGATGAGGAAAAATTTGTCTCCTGCAAGAGCGGTGAAGGATTGGCACAGGCTGCCCAGGGAGGTGGTGGATCCCCATCCCTGGAGGTGTTCAAGTACCATAGCACTTGGGGCCATGGTTTGATGGCTGTGGTGGCGTTGGGTTGGTGGTTGGACTGGATGCTCTTAGAGGCCTTTTCCAACCCAAACCATGATTCTATATTTCACTCACTGCTTTTGTTCAGAACCCTTCTGATTTTATTCTGTACAACATTTATTCTCCCTTGAAGTTCAGCTACCACATTCAACTGATTATGTGCAACAAAAAATATCAGAAAATTGAATCAAGAGAACTAACAGAAGTTCAGGGCTGTCAGGACTTTCTTGACTGTTTTGGAGCTCAGGCTCTGGTTCCTTAATTTCCAAAGGCCTCCCCAAAACTTCTCATTGTGCAAAACCTGCTACAATTACTTGAAGAGCAGAGCTTGTTTTGGAAATGCTGAGGTCAAGGTTTGAGTAACCTAAATAAGCTGGGCCAGGCACTGGGCCAAGGAGACAAGCTAAGAAGGTATAACCTAAGGCAAAATCCCTCGGCCAGCTTGAGTAGCCCCAGGGACAAATGCAGCCAGGGAAGGGGAGAGAATCTCTCTTGGCCTTAATTGTCTAAGTGAGCCTAAGGAGATTAGCTGCACGATTAGGTACTGCACAATTAGGTATCTCATCAGTGCTCCTCCCAGCCCAGACAGCAGCCTGTGTGCTTTGGGTGTGCTTCAATGGCTGAGCTCTGACCTTTACATGGAGGCTGGGGACTGACCTGTTGCAGAGCAGTGAAAGGGAACAGGACCTGGGGGGCCTGGTGGATGGGAGGTTGACCGTGAGCCAGCAATGTGCTCTTGTGGCCAAGAAGGCCAACAGCCATCCTGGAGTGGATTAGAAGGGCTGTGGTTAGTAGGTCAAGAGAGGTTCTCCTCCCCCTCTGCTCTGCCCTGCTGAGGCCACATCTGGAGTATTGTGCCCAGTTCTGGGCCCATCAGGTCAAGAAGGACCTCGGGGAACTGCTTGAGAGAGTCCAGCACAGAGCCCCAAAAATGATTCAGGGAGTGGAACATCTTCCTCAAGAGGGGAGCCTGAGTTTGCTGAGGGCTCTGTAGCTTGGAGCAGAGGAGCCTGAGAGATTACCTCATTCCTGTTGATAAAGATGTGCAGGGTGAGTGCCCAGAGGCTGGAGCCAGGCTCTGCCGGGGGATGCCCAATGCCAGCACAAGGGGCAGTGGTGGAAGCTGAGGCAGAGGAAGTGCCATGGAAACAGGAGGGAAAAAATTTTCTCTGTGAGGGTCACAAAGCACTGGAACAGGCTGCCCAGGGGGGTTGTGGAGTCTCCTTTTCTGGAGACATTCAAATCCACCTGGCTGTGTTCCTGTGTGACCTGCTCTAGGTGACCCTACTCCAGCAGGGGGGTTGGACTGGATGAGCTTTTGAGGTCCCTTCACATTCTGTGATTCTGTGAGACTGAAATCCTTTGGCAGCCCTTCAAATCCCACCCCACTCCAAGCAACAGGATTGCACAGATCCCTCCCCAGGAGAGTCTGGAATCCACCAGCAGAGGATTTCCTTGCCAGTCAGCAAACCCAACTTGCTTTTTCAACAGCTCCTTCTTGACTGTCAAACAGCATGCAAGGAGAGGAAGGCACAAGACAGAACTGGGCCACTGTAAGAGACTGAATCTTGTCTCTCTTGATGTGAATCAACAAAGATAAAATCACCTTTACTCCTCACCCAGACAACAGCTGCCCAGGGAGGGGATGGTGAAGAGAAGATCCCCTGGAAGGTCCAACAAAAAGATTGTTGTGAACCACCTCCCTGCTGGGTCAGCTCTGCCCACTGCTAGCACACCTGGGAGTCACAGAGGCATTAATGTGACTGGGGTGTGGGCCAGGGGGAGCTGCCATCAACTGAATAACAGACACTGAGCCTTAGGAGCTCAGAGAGATAAAAAGACAGAGAAAAAGACATCCCCATGCAGCCTGGAAGCAGTATTCCAGGAACCCTCTGTGCCCTAAGTTTTGCCTGCTGTGAGAAGAAAAGAAGAACTCCTGGAGAAGAGAAGAGATATCTTTACTGAAGACACCATGTGTTGGAGGCTGCTCAGAGAGAGTCTTGGACTTTGGGATCTCTGCCTCCCCTCCTCCAGGGAGGACAGCACAAGACAACAAGGATGACCTCTCCTCCAAGCCAAAGCAGCACCAACCTTCCTCAGATATTGCATCCAGCTTTGGGCTCCCCAGTTCAAGAGGGACAAGGATCTACTCGAGAGAGACCAGTGGAGAGCTACAAGGATGATTGAGGGACTGAAGCATGTGGCCTATAAGGAGAGGTTGATAGCCCTGGGGCAGTTCAGTCTGGAGACAAGACTGAGAGGGGATTTAATAAATGTTTATAAATATCTGAGGGCTGGGGCTCAGGAGGGAGGGGACAAGTTCTGCTCAGTTGCACCCTGGGATAGGACAAGGGGCAATGGATATAAACCACAGTCTCAGGCTGCGCCAGGGGAGGTTCAGGTTGGATGTTAGGAAGAAGTTCTATACAGAAAGAGTGATTGTGCTATGGAATGGGTTGCCCGGGGAGGTGGTGGAGTCGCCGTCATTGAAGGTGTTCAGAAGGAGACTTGATGGGGTGCTTGGTGCCATGGGTTAGCTGTTTGGGTGGGTTGGATTGGTTGATGGGTTGGACACGATGATCTTGAAGGTCTCTTCCAACCTGGTTTGGTTTATTCTAATAAAGGTTTATTCTACATCACAGATGGTTCTTCACTGTGAGGGTCACAGAGCACTGGAGCAGGCTGTTCAGAGGTCTTGTGGAGTCTCCTTCTCTGGAGCCTTTCAAGATCCATCTGGATGTGTTCTTGTGTGACCTGTGCTGGATTCTATGCTCCTGCACTGGCAGGGGGGTTGGACTCGATGATCTCTGGAGGTCCCTTCCAACCACTAATATCCTGTGAGCCTGTGTGATCCTCTAACTGAAATCATCATGGGGCTGGGGGGGGGGGGGAGGGGACAGGTAATATAATTCCTTTCCTGCTCTTCCTCTCTCTCCCTTCTTCTGTTCCATCTACTTTATTCTGTTAATCAACAGCCTGGCTTTTGGTCTTTGGCCTCATTTGTGCCTTTAATTTCACAACATGGGAATGTTCAAAAAAGAACCAAGGCTCTCTCCCCCTCCGGCCTGAGACAGCCACCAAGAACTGAGCCACTAGCAGCAAATGAAGCCCTTGCTGTGTTCCTAGCTGCAAATTCAATCAAAATATCAATTGAATTTCCTCATCTCCCAAGCACTACCAGTAAATCCTGCTCCAGCTCCATCCTCTTTGATAACATTTGTTGTGGGCTGAGCTGCTGCTGTTAACCATTTAGCTCTGGTTGCTTCCCGGTATCCGATCCCAGCTGGGCTGTGCAGGCACCACGTAAGGCCGCATAAACTGCCCCAACTGTACCCTGCCTTCTCTGAGCTGGTCCCTATCTACCTGTGCAAGCAGAAGCTGCACAACATTTTTCCTCAGCAAAAACACACAAAAACAATTTCCACAAGACCACAAAGGGTTTGTGGAGGCTTCCCCCCCCCCCCTCCCCCAATCAACCCATTTATTTTGCCAGCTCTGTGTGCAGGCTAGGAGGGGATGCTTTCAGGGATGGCTGAGTGTAATTATACAAGACAGGAGCAGAGAAGCTGCACTCAGATTCATTCCCTCCACAGCCAGAGCCTTGATTTTATTTTTTGAGAATTAAATCTCCCTAATGAAGGGGAGGCCTTTGCATGCTGCTGCCTACTGGTTTACACCCTCTCATTACAGCCTCTGAGTGCACCCAACAAGTTCAGAGTAAATTCAGCTTCTCTAGGTCGAAGTTACATGAATCATCAGGATGTGGGCTGGAAAAATAGGCATGGGATTGCTGTATTGCTTCTCTGCTTTGTCCTCTCCTCTGCTCTGCTCTGCACTACTGCATCTGCCCCTGACCTCAAGGGCTCTCTCTGGCACTCCAGGCTGGAGAAGAGCAGGGAAGGACAAGCTCCCAGCTCTGTTATTCTTTTCTCACCTCCAGTGCACTGAGAGCATTTGGGGCCAGCTGGATGCTGATCCACTCCTCAGCATCACCACAGATTGCTCTGATCGAATCACTGAGATTTTTCTGCAGTGTGTTTCTCCTTTTAAACCCAGGATAATGATCATGACCTTTCCCTTATGTTGTTCTCAGACTTTGTCTGCTCTGCTCATGCAAGTGGGAAGTTCCTTAAGGCAAGGAAATACTGTGCATGTTTTCTCCAACCCACACCGTGATTATTTATGCAACATTGACCTGGAAATGCTGACTTTATTCTGAAGTTGTTTGGTCATTACTTGTGTGCACCTTCTCCAAGTGACTAGCAGGACAAGTGAGGTGATTCTGCCCCTCTGCTCTTGTGACAACCAACCTGGAGTACTGTGTTCAATGTGGAGCCCTGACAAGAGAAGGACACAGAAATGATGGAGAGGGTCCAGAGGAGGCCACGAAAATAATCAGAGGGATGGAGCATGGCCCCTAGGGGGCTGGGAGAGTTGTGCTGGAGAAAAGAAGACTCTGACCAGACCTTTGAGCAGCCTTCCAGTGCCTGAAGAGAGCTCCAGGAGAGCTGGGGAGGGACTTTTGACAAGGGCTGGGAGTGTCAGGGCAAGGGACAATGGCTTTGAGCTGGGAGAGGGGAGATTGAGAGTGGAGATGAGGAAGAAATTCTTGACAGTGAGGGTGGGGAGACACTAGAATAAGTTGCCCAGGGAGGCTGTG
Source organism: Melanerpes formicivorus (assembly GCF_026170545.1). Lineage (NCBI taxonomy): Eukaryota > Metazoa > Chordata > Aves > Piciformes > Picidae > Melanerpes > Melanerpes formicivorus. The sequence continues at coordinate 640,388 of NW_027142443.1, forward strand.
GCTGCCTCCTGCCTGGAGGTGTTTAAGGCCAGGCTGGATGAGACCTTGAGCAACCTGGGCTGGTGGGAGGTGTCCCTGCCTGCGGCAGGGATGTGGGAATTGGCTGATCTTGAAGGTCCCTTTCAACCCAAACCATTCTATGATTCTGTGACCTTTATCTACAGAAAAGGCTCTAACTGAGACTCATCCAGCAGCCACTGCAAAGGATGTGCAGGGACTGAAAGTGCTGCTGCTCTGAGACTGTTAAAGGTTAATTCACAAACACCAGTAGAGAAATCTGCTCTGCTTTAGCTTTAGCAGCTCCTTGATTAAAGCTATAAAAGATAAGAACTAATTAGCAACCCAGAACACAGGACTGGGATCTTGGTTTATGGCAGAATACTGCAGCTGTGTGCAATGGAAGGAGCTAGAAAATGCAGCTGTGCACATCTCTGGCCTCTATTTATTTCAATTAATAAGGGACTGGAACACCTCTCTGATGAGGAGAGACTGAGAGGATTTGGGCATTTTAGTCTGGAAAACAACACTGAGGGGAGGATCTCATCAATGCTGATCAATATGTACAGGGTGGGTGTCAGAAGTTAGGGGTTGGAAGGGACCAGGCTTGGTTCATTGGTGCTCAGTGACAGGGCAAAGAGTAATGGGCACAGATGTGAACACAAGAAGTTCCATCTGAACGTGAGGAGGAACCTGTTTAGTTAAAGGGCGGTGGAGCACTGGAACAGGCTGCCCAGAGAGGTGGTGGTCTCCATCTCTGGAGACATTCAAACCCCTCCTGGATGTGTTCTTGTGTGAACTTCTCTAGCTGAACCTGCCTTGGCAGGGGGGGTGGACTTGCTGATACCATAGAATCACAAAATGTTAGGGTTGGGAGGGACCTCAAGGATCATCCAGTTCCAACCCCTCTGCCCTGGGCAGGGACACCTCACACCACAGCAGGTTGCTCACAGCCACAGCCAGCCTGGCTGCAAAAAATTCCAGGCATGAGGCTGCAACCACCTCCCTGGGCAACCTGTGCCAGTCTCTCACCACCCTCATGGGGAACAACTTCTTCTTAACATTCAATCTGAATCTACCCATTTCTAGTTTTACTCCATCCCCCCCCAGTCCTATCACTCCCTGACACCCTACAAGGTCCCTTCCCAGCTTTCTTGTTGCTCCCTTCAGATCCTGAAAGGCCACAAGAAGGTCTCCTTGGAGCCTTCTCCAGACTGAACAACCCCAATCCCTCAGTCTGTGCTCATAGCAGAGGAGCTCCAACCTTCTGCTCATCCTCGTGGCCTTTCTCTGGACACCTTCCGGCACCTCCAGATCCCTCCTGCAATAGGGGCTCCAGAAGGTCCCTTCTCCAGAGGTCCCTTCCAACCCCTACCTACCATTCTGTGATTCTGCAATAACCAATTTGCTACAGAATCCCACTGTCTCTCCCCTCAATCTTGTTATTCCAGGAAGGCTGAAATGTTGATCCCTGGCTTGGTCACACATCACCTTTTCAGTATTTGTCCTTTCCATGGGCTTTCTGTGGTGCCATCTGAGCTGAGAGGCACTGCCACACTGCAACATTCAGAACAGGCAAGAAGCAAAGCCTGCTTCCAAAAATAAGCACATGAAAAATAAATCCCTGACCTTTGTGTATAGCAAAGTGCTGCACACAGGCAGACATCCATTAGGGGAAGATGGAACATCACAGAGTGGTCTGTACTCGCTCCATCTCTTTCCTCCTTCCATCCCTGCCACTATAACCACATTCCAGGTCCAAATGTATTGGCACTATTTGGAACCTTCCTTATTTTATTCACCTATTTTCTGTCACAAAATGGTTTAGGTTGGAAGGGACTTCTATAGCTCATCCAGTCCAACCCCTGCACTCAGCAGGGACATCAACTAGATCAGGTTGTCCAGAGCCCTGTCCAGCCTCACTTTGAATATCTCCAAGGATGGGGCCTCAACCACCTCCCTGGGCAACCTGTTCCAGTGTTCCACCACCCTCATGGTGCAGAACTTGTTCCTCACATCCTGTCTAAATCTGCTCTGCTCTAGATTGAAGCCATCATGCCCCATCCTATTACCACAGACCTTTGCAAACAGTCTCTCTCCATCCTTCCTGCAGCCCTTTCAGGTACTGGCAGGCTGCTATTAGGACTCCCTGGTACCTTCTCTTCTTCAGGCTGAACACCCCTACCTCCCTCAGCCTGTCCTTGTAGCAGAGCTGCTCCAACCCCCTGATCATTTTCATGGCCCTCCTCTGGACCTTCTCCATCATGTCCATGTCCTTCCTGCATTGAGGGCTCCAGATGGTGAATTGTAGATGAGTTAAGGTTCCCCTGGGATCCTGAATATTGTCTTAGAACCACAGAATTGTTTGGGTTGGAAGGGACCTTAAAGATCATCTCATTCCAAACCCCTGCAGGGACAGGTAGGGACAGCAGGTAGGATACCTTCCCCAGGTAGAGACACCTTCCATTAGATTCCCTATCATTATTATCTACCTGTGTGTATTTTCTTTCTAAACCTGAAGCTTAAAAGAATAAAATTACAACCACAACAGCAGAGGAAAATGTACAAATAAACAGAATAAAGCAAACCACCCAGAGAGAAGGGAGGCACAGCAGGGAGAAAATACAACAGCTGTAACCTCATGAGGAAACTATTTGATTGCCATCAATTCCCTGAAGTACTGAGCAGGCAAATACTTGGTTAGCTCAGAAATTTTTACAAGACCACAACCCAGGGTGGTACAGCTGCAGCTGAATGGTTTCTTTCTATTTATTTATTGAAAACTCAGAGAAAATAATAGAGATAGGAATCAAAAATCCATGTCTAAAGCAGATCTTAAAGCAGTACCTGAAGGGGGCCTACAAGAAAGCTGGGAAAGAACTTTTTGAAAGGGCTTGTAGGGATAGGACATGAGGGAATGGATTGAAGCATTAGGAGGGGAGGTTGAGACTGGAGATGAGGAAGAAATTCTGGAGAGTGAGGGTGGTGAGACACTGAAACAGGTTGCCCAGGGATGTTGTGGATGTCTCCTCCCTGGAGGTGTTCAAGGCCAGGCTGGATGTGGCCTTGAGCAACCTGGGCTGGTGGGAGGTCTGACTGCAGGGGGGGTTGGACTGGATGACCTTTGGAGGTCCCTTCCAGCCTGGACCATTCTGTGATTCTCTGACTGTTCATCACGTTGACAGTCTCTGCAACTGTGTGGAATTAACTTGAGAATTCAATGACCAAGGTCAAAACAGGAGATAAAAGAAGGGATTTAGCCTTATATGGTCCTTGCAGATTATATCTATTTGTGTGTAGTGCCAGTGCTCTGCAGCTCCATGAGGGAGCTGGCGGGATTCCCTCCTTGGGGCTGTACTCAGCTGGTAGAGATGCTGCAGCTCACAGATTTTTAGTGTGCTTTATGCAGATGATTTTTTTCCCCCCATGATTACAAGAGGCTGTGAACCAAATCTCTGAGATACTTCACAATGCAGACTTAGGAATTAGTTAAATTGCCTATAACCTTCATTTTGGGGGATTGAATCACTGATTGGAATCAGAGAAACATAGAATGTTAGGGGTTGGAAGGGACCTCTGGACACCATCGGGTCCAACCACCCTGCCAGAGCAGGATCACCTAGGGCAGGCCACACAGGAGCACATCCAGGCAGGTTTTGAAGGTCTCCAGAGAGGGAAATTCCACAACCTCTCTGGGCAGCCTTCTCCAGGGCTCCAGCATCCACACAGTGATAATTTTCCTCATGTTGAAGTGGAACTTCCTGGGTTCCAGTTTGTGTCCATTGCCTCAGGAAATATCACTGGGCACCAGTGAAATGAGCCTGGCCCCTTCTTCTTGACACCCACCCCTCAGATAGTGATAGACATTGATCAGATCCCCTCTCAGCCTCCTCTTCTCCAGACTAAACAGCCCCAGAGCTCTCAGTCTTTCCTCACAGGAGAGATGTTCAAGTCCTGCAATCATTCTCATGGCTCTCTGTTGGACTCTCTCCAGCAGATCCATGTCTCTCTTGAACTGTGGGGCCCAAAACTGGATAGAGTATTGCAGGTGGGGTCTCACCAGGGCAGAGTAGAGAAGGAGGAGAATACACACAGTCCTCTTCAGACTAGAGTTGACCTCTAGGTTCCTTGGTCAGAATATTCCCCTGCCTTTTGGAGTAGTTCTGATACCCAGAGCTAACCTGCCTCTCCTGCTTATTTCCCTCAAGGAGCAGCAGCCAATATTCCCGCTGCTTTTTCCTGGCCAGTTCCAGGGATAAACATATGCATCACAAATGTCAAGCATGGAGGACTGCCCATGGTAAGGTCAGGAGATTCTCACATGGTCTAATTGCTTATTCCATCATCAGAGTGCTTTCTAAATCAAGGCTACCACCTCTCATTCCCAGATGGTTAACTGGTAAAAGGAAACCAAAATGCCAGCTGCACTCAGAAGAATCATAGAATCACAGAATTGTCAGGGTTGAAAGGCACCTCAAGGATCAGCCAGTTCCAACCCCTCTGCCATGGGCAGGGACACCTCACACTGCAGCAGGTTGCTCACAGCCACATCCAGCCTGGCTACAAACACCTCCAGGCATGAGGCTGCCACCACCTCCCTGGGCAACCTGTGCCAGGCTCTCACTGCCCTCATGGGGAACAACTTCTTCCTAACATCCAATCTCAATCTACCCATTTCTGGTTTTGTTCCATTCCCCCCAGGCCTATCATTCCCTGACACCCTAAAAAGTCCCTCCCCAGCTTTGTTGTAGCCCCCTGCAGATCCTGGAAGGCCACAAGAAGGTCTCCCTGGAGCCTTCTCCTCTCCAGCCTGCACAACCCCAACTCTCTCAGGCTGTCTCCAGAGCAGAGCAGCTCCAGCCCTCTGCTCATCCTCGTGGCCCTTCTCTGGACACCTTCCAGCATCTCTAGACCCTTCCTGTCATAGGGGCTCCAGAACTGGACAAGAACATTGCCACTGCAAAATCAGAAACATAAAATTAAGGTATTTTAGGATTGCATTTGTCTGTGCAACCTTAATTTGGTCACTTATGCATATTCTTAAGGCTAAACACTGAAATCCTGGCTTCCTTCAGGTCATGGGATCACAGCTCACAGGATGTTAGGGGTTGGGAGGGACCTCTGGAGTCCACCCCCCCTGCCAGAGCAGGACCAGAGAATCCAGCACAGGTCACACAGCAACACATCCAGACAGGGCTGGAAAGTCTGCAGAGAAGGAGACTCCACAACCTTTCTGGGCAGCCTGCTCCAGTGCTCCGTGACCCTTCCAGTAAAGAAGTTCTTCTTCATGTTGAGGTGGAACCTCCTGTGCTGGAGTTTCCATCCATTGCCCCTTAGCCTATCCCAGGGTGCAAGTGAGTAGAGGCTGTCACTGTCCCTTCCTTCCTGACCCCCAGCCCTCAGATATTTATAGACATTTATTAGATCCCCTCTCAGTCTTCTCCTCTGGACTATTTGCCATGGACATAAGGGCTGTGGTTAGTAGGCCAAGAGAGGTTCTCCTCCCTCTCTGCTCTGCCCTGGTGAAGCCACATCTGGAGTAATGTGTCCAGTTCTGGGCCCCTCAGTTCAGGAAGGGCCTCAGGGAACTGCATGAGAGAGCCCAGCACAGAGCCCCAAAAATGATTCAGGGAGTGGAAGATCTTCCTCACAAGGAGAGCCTGAGGGATTTGAGGGCTCTGTAGCTTAGAAGAAGAGGAGCCTGAGAGGTGACTTCATTCATGTTGATAAAGATGTGCAGGGTGAGTGCCCAGAGGCTGGAGCCAGGCTCTGCTGGGGGATGCCCAAGGACAGGACAAGGGGCAGTGGTGGAAGCTGAGGCAGAGGAAGTTCCATGGAAACATGAGGGTGGCAGAGCCCTGAAGCAGGCTGCCGAGGGGGTTTGTGGAGTCTCCCTCTGGGGATAATCAAGACCTGCCTAGATGTGTTCCTGTGTGGCCTGCCCCAGGTGACCCTGCTTTGGCAGAAGGGTTGGACTGGATGATCTCCAGAAGTCCCTTCCAACCCCTACCACTCCATGTTTCTATGATTCTTGTTCAAGAGATGTGTGCCCATTGCACTCTGGGTCATTGTTTGATGGCAATGGGGGTGTTAGGTCCATGCTTGGACTCAGTGACCTTTGGGGTCTTTTCCAACCAAAACACTTCTATGATTCTGTGACCTAATTTTTTAACACCTCCAGGGATAGGGGCTCTACCACCTCTCTGGGCAGCATTTTCCAGTCCCTGACCACTCTTACAGGAAAGAAATAATTTGTGATCTCCAGCCTAAACCTCCTTGGCACAGCTTGAGGCCATTACCTCTTGTCTTGTTCTTAGTTTCTTCAGTTTCCTACAGCTTCACACTGTGGTTGTAAATGGAGAACAATTTCTCCCTAAATGTCAGTGAGTTTCTATTCCCTTTCCTCAAATGCCCTTCCTTATCCTCAGGAAAAGGCTCTAATTGAGGCTCATTGAGCAGCCACTGCAAAGGATGTGCAGGGACTCAGAGTGCTGCCGCTCTGAGACTGGTAAAGGTTAATTCACAAACATCAGCAGAGTACTCTGCTCTGCTTTAGCTTTAGCAGCTCAATTTCAGGCCATTTCCTCTAGTTCTAATACTTGATATTAGGGAGCAGAGCCCAACCCCCACCTCACTGCAGCCTCCTCTCAGGGAGCTGTCTCCTCTCAGCTTCCTCTTCTCCACACTAAACACCCCCAGGTCCCTCAGCTGCTCCTCCTCTGTTCTCCAGACCCTTCCCCAGAATTTTTGCCCTTCTCTGGACCTGCTCCAGCCCCTCAGTGTCCTTCTTGGAGTGAGAGGCCCAAAACTAAACCCAGGATTCAAGGTGTGGCCTCACACATACAGGGGCATAATCACTTCCCTACTCCTCCTTTAGATACTTCAGACTCTTTACCTGGCCTTTCCTCTCCTCTAAAGGCACAGCTGGAGTGCACTTTAAGGCTGTGTGGGAATTAGTTTGAGGCAGGGAGAAACATCTACATTTTACTTTTATCTACATTCTATTCTCTAATGATTTTTCACTCCACATGAAGGAACTGTGTAGAGCTCTCAAACCAGCATTTACTTCAAATTAATGAGGGGAAATGAAAAAATGGAGAGGAGAATCTGGAGATTAGAGTGAAGTTATCATCAAAGATCTCCAGCCAGGGCTGGCCTCACATATATAATGGCACAATCACTTCCCTACTCCTCCTTAGATACTTTAGACTCTTTACCTGCCCCTTCCTCTCCTCTAACAGCACAACTGGAGTGCACTTTAAGGATGTGTGGAAATTAGTTTGAGGCAGGACCTGCTCCAGCCCTTCAATGTCCGTCTTGGGGTGAGGGCCCCATAATTGAACCCAGTCTATAACTGGCCTGGTGCATAAGAAAATAAAAGGCCAATTCAAAACTGCCAGCTGGAGATTCCCTGAGTTCTGCATGGGTGCAAAATGCAATAAAGGCAGTGGCAGATGAGCATCTGACCACCAGGTATTTGCTGAAGCCTGCTGTGATGTTCCAGTACAGCTCCACATTAGGCATTAGGGATTTACTGATTTAACACTTGTTCATCCTTCTTAAAGTGGCCCTGTGACATCATCTCTGACTGCTCTCATTGATTAGCTCTCGGAATCTGTCTCTGTCAGGCATCTCACCCATGGCTTTGAGGGATTGGTAAAGGAAAGTAATGATTTAGGGACAAACTGACTGGGAGGAATCAATTCACTAACACCGCAGGGAGAATGTGTGCACAGAGCAGGCTCAGAACTGGTTTGTGGCAGTCAGAAGTTAAGACTTAGAGCTGTCCCAGGATGCTGTGGATAACAGACATAACAGAGAGCTTCTCCAGGAGTTTATCTAGAGCCAGGTGCATTTCATTCATATCTAAATAAGTCAGGAATCACCACAGCATGGGTTGGGTTGGAAGGGACCTCAAAGATCATCAGTTCCTACCCCACTGCCATGGGCAGGAACACCTCCACTAGACCAGGTGACTCAATACCTCACTAAACCTGATTTGTAATGCTTTCAGGTTTGCAGCCTCCATGACTTCCCTGGGCAACCTATTCCACTCATGGGGAAGAATTTCTTCCTAATGCCAAGTCTAAATCCATCTTCTTCCAGTTTGAAGCCATTGCCTCTCGTCCTGTCACTGCAAGCCTTTGTACAAGTCCCTCCTCAGCTCTCCTGTAGTCCTCTTCAAATACTGGAAGGCTGCTCTAAGGTCTCCCTGGAGCCTTCTCCTCTCTAAGCCCAATTCTCTCATCCTGTCTTCACAGGAGAGACGCTCCAGCCCTCTGATCATCTTTCTGTGGAGGAGCTGTGTCCAGTTCTGGAGACCCTATTACAGGAAGGATCTGGAGGTGCTGGAAGGTGTCCAGAGAAGGGCCACACAGATGAGCAGAGGGCTGGAGCTGCTCTGCTCTGGAGACAGACTGAGAGAGTTGGAGTTGTTCAGTCTGGAGAAGAGAAGGCTCTGAGGAGACCTAATTGTGGCCTTCCAGTATCTGAAGTGAGCTACAAGAAAGCTGGGGAGGGACTTTTTAGGGTGTTAGGGAATGATAGAATTGGGGGGAATGGAACAAAAGTAGAAGTGGGGAGATTGAGATTGGATGTTAGGAGGAAGTTGTTCCCCATGAGGGTGGTGAGAGACTGGCACAAGTTGCCCAGGGAGGTGGTGGAAGCCTCATGCCTGGAGGATTTTGCAGCCAGGCTGGCTGTGGCTGTGAGCAACCTGCTGTGATGTGAGGTGTCCCTGCCCATGGCAGGGGGGTTGGAACTGGATGATCCTTGAGGTCCCTTCCAACCCTGACAACTCTGTGATTCTATGAAATACTTTTGTTGAGTCAGTTGACTGCAAGTGGCCATAATGAGTTGAATCTCTTCTGCAAAGCCCCAGCTGTGTATGTGAACCTCACAAACAAGATTACAGGCCTTGAATTTAAGGCAGAAGAAGAAAGAAGCTTTGCCAAGAGACATTGGTGGGAAACTGCAGACAGGATTCTGAAAGAGTGGCAGTGAGTTGCTGAAAATTTGCTGCATGTTGCCATACTCAGAATCACAGAATGTTAGAGGTTGGAAGGGACCTCCAGAGATCCTGCCAAAAGCTACCCAGGGTAGACCACACAGGAATGCATCCAGGAAGGTTTGGAAAGTCTCCAGAGAAGGAGACTCCACAACCCCCCTGGGCAGCCTGCTCCAGGGCTCTGTCACCCTCACTGGAAAGAAGTTTCTCCTCATGCTGAGGTGAAACCTTCTATGTTCTACTTTGCATCTATTGCTCCTTGTCTTAGTACTGTGCAGCACAGCTACCACAACCACTAATCCTCACTGAGATTTCCCTGTGAATCACCTGTTTGCTGGTAAGGAGCAGGGACAGCTGTAGCTGCAGACTGGAGAAGAATATTGCCTGAAACTCACTAACAACAAGGGTTAATTAATGTTATGTCAGGGGCATCAATACCTTGGGAGTGGACAAAGACAAAACAAATGAGTCTGTGCTGTGCAGGGAAAAAAAACAGCTCATCTACAAGGAACCTGGTTCCCAAAAATGGGATTTCAAGGGAGCTGTAATTAGCATGGACATTCTGTGCTGCAATTCTAATGAGTCATGTTTTCCTCTATGGTGGAAAAATCTCCTCTTCATGGAACCATAGAACTGCTGAGGTTGAAAGAGACCTTTGAGATCATCAAGTCCAACCAGCTAGAGCTCACAAGCCCACCACCACTGCTAAGCCACTGCCATTATATCACAGACAGCATCAGGTCGGAAGGGACCCTCAGAGGTCATCTTGTCCAACTTCCCTGCAGGCAGTAGGGTCACTTGCAACCAGAGCACGCTGCCCAGGGACACATGGAGTCTGATCTTGAATGTGCCCAAGAACAGGACCTCAACCACGTCTCTGGGCAACCTGTTCCAGTATTTCACTACCCTTCTTGTGCAGAACTTCCTCCTGATGTCCAACCTAAATCTGCCCTGCTCCAGTTTCAAATGATTGTCCTTCATCCCTTGAATATCTTCAGGGATGGGGCCTCAACCACCTCCCTGGGCAACCTGTTCTAGTGTTCCACCACCCTCATAGTGAAGAACTTCTTCCTAATATCCAACCTAAATCTACTGTTCTCTACTTTGAAGCCATTGCCCCTGGTCCGGTTCCTGAAGGCCTTTGCAAACAGTCCCTCTGCGGCCTTCTTGTAGCCCCCTTCAGGTACTGGCAGGCTTCTGTTAGGTCTTCCTGGAGCCCTCTCTTCTCCAGGCTGAACACTCCTACCTCCCTCAGCCTGTCCTTGTAGCAGAGCTGCTCCAACCCCCTGATCATTTCTTTGGCATTCCTCTGGACCTGCTCCATCAGGTCCATGTCCTTCCTGTGTTGAGGGCTCCAGATGGTGAATTGCAGATGGCAAAAGATAACAGGGTTAGAGTTCCTCTGGGATCATTAATATTGTCACAGAATCACAGAATGGTTTGAGGTGGAAGGGACCCTAAAAATCATCTAATTCCAAACCCCTGCAGGGACAGGTAGGTCGCTCTTAGGTCTCCCCAGAGCCTTCTCTTCTCCAGGCTGAACAATCCCAGCTCCCTCAGCCTGTCTTCCAGAGAGTGGAACAGGGCTCTGAGACCTAAATGCCAATGGACCTCCTCAGAAGACAGGACCCATCCTACCTTTGCATTTGCATTCAGGTACCTAGAAATCTGCACTCCCAGCAAGTAGAAGCTCTGGGTGAATGTTTGCATCCTTCCTGAACTCGGCACAAGGTAACAGACTGAGCGCTCAGTCGAGGCTGATTAGTGCAGCTGAAAGCCTGAGGGAACCCCCCTGGAAAGGGCAGAGTGTACTTGAGATGACATTTTCAAATGCAAGCTCAAAGGTTAGGCACCCTGCACACCATCTACAAGCTTCCTGCAACAGAAGGAAGGGCACAAACTCCCCCAGGATGATTCTAGCCCCCGTTGTTTATTATAGTCATTTCCAACTCTGGGTCTGCAGACAGCTCCCCTTCACCACCAGGGCAGGCCTTGCTGGGCACCATTAAGTCATGGCTATGTTGTAACTGGGAGTGCCAACCATAGACTAGAATCATAGAGTCACCTGGTTGGAAAAGACCTTAAGATGATCAATTCCAACCATAACCTAACATCTCCCTGCACACAGCTCTTAGACCATGGCCCTAAGCTCCTCATCTCAACATCTTTTAACTGTCACCAAGGATGGGGTGCCCAATGTTGTCCTGTGCAGGCTATTCTAATCCCTGACCACTCTTGCAGCAGAGAAATTTTTTCTAATCTCCAACCCAACCCTCCCCTGGCACGATTTCAGGCCATTTCCTCTCCTTCTGTCACCTAAGACTAAGGAGAAGAGACTAATACCCACCTTACCCCAACCTCCTTTCATAGAGTCATAGAATTATCAAATCATTAAGGCTGGCAAAGACCTTCAAGACCATCAAGCCCAACCATAACCAACCTACCATGACCACAAAGCTACAGCCTTAAGCCCCACATCTGCACACTTCCTGAGCACCTCCAGGGATGGGGACTCCATCACCCCCCTGAGCAGCCTGTTCCAATCCCTGACCACTCTTGCAGTAAAGACATTTTTCCTCATCTCCAACCTAAACCTCCCCTGGGAAAATTTCAGCTCTTAAGACCATTTCTTCTTGTCCTATCACTAGTTATTTGGGAGAGGAGACCAACAGTGGCCTCGCTCAACCTCAACTTCACCTTCAACCTCAACCTCAGCACATCTCAACCTCCTTTCAGATAGTTGTAGAGATCAAGGAAGCCACATTCTAAAATCTGGGTTTGGTTTGACAAGGAAATAACAGTTCAGCTTCCATCATTGTATACCTAGGGAATGAAAATAGCTAGCAAAGAAAATCAGGTCTGATTTCAGCAAGGAAAACAAGATAAGACACTCAGAGAGACTTAGTGGGCTTGCAAAACTGACAAAGGGAGAACTGATAAGCTCCTGTTCCACTTTGACTCTTCTTTTTGAAGTCAGCTCTAGAGCCCAGCATTCTGACTCTGAATGCACACACCAGGACTGAACTCCTTCCATTGTTCCATTACACAAAGCAACAACCTCCCGAGGCAGAGTGGAAGCTGGGATCAAGGACTCTTATCTCTAGGGCTCACCTGAGCCTGAGCAAAGAAAGAGATGCATTTGAGGCCTTATAATTCCACTCTGTTTAGATTCCACAGATTAATTTGCAAGAACTTTCACCCAAAGACACAAACCAGACGTGAAAAACTAAGCAGCATTAGGAGATCTGCTTTGGTCAATAGGAGCTCCTCACATACATTCTTCCTTTCCACAGCCTTACCTGTAGTAGCACTGGAGACAGTTGGCCACTGCTGCTCAGGCCCTCCTGGTCCTCCACGTAGGACTCCAGCCTCCTCCACATGCACAGCACTGAAGAAGCAGATAACAGAGTTAGATTCTCCAGTTCCCCTCTGTCCTGGGCTGTATAAACATTTCCCTTGCTTGCTGCTCTTCAAAGGTTCTAACTCTCTGTTGCTGTGCAGCTACTACTAGAGTATTGCAGGAGGCTACCAAATTGTGCTGAGGCACTGGAGACCTAAGCTGAGAGCCCTGGGGCTGGCTAGTCTGGAGAGGAGAAGACTAAGAGGGGATTTGAGCAATGTCTACAAATATCTGAGGGCTGGGGGTCAGGAAGGAAGGGACAGGGACAGCTTCTACTCACTTGCACTCTGGGATAGGCCAAGGGGCAATGGATGGAAACTCCAGCACAGGAGGTTCCACCACAGCATGAGAAAGAACTTCTTTACTGGAAGGATCACAGAGCCCTGGAGCAGGCTGCCCAGAGGGGTTGTGGAGTCTCCTTCTCTGCAGACTTTCCAGCCCTGTCTGGATGTGTTGCTGTGTGACCTGTGCTGGATTCTCTGGTCCTGCTCTGGCACGGGGGTTGGATTTGATGATCTCCAGAGGTCCCTTCCAACCCCTAACATCCTGTGGGCTGTGATCTACCTGTTTGCAAAAATATCTTTGATTATTTACTAAAGCACATCTGTGGCATAATTCATAAAGGAACCTCCCAGCAGGACACTGCTTTTCTTGGCCAGACATCGCTAACAAGGAAGTTACACATGGTCTTGGCTGCTAGGATTAGATTCACAGACTGAATGGGGGGGAAAGGGACCCTCAAAGGTCATCTTGTCCAAACCCCCTGCAGTGACACTTCCAACTAGAGCAGGCTACCCAGGGCCACATCAAGTCTGATCTTGAGTGTCCCCAGGGATGGAGCCTCAATCACATCCCTGAACACCTGTTCCAGTGTCTCACCACCCTCACAGTGAAGAACTTCCTCCTGCTGTCCAGCCTAAATGTGCCCTGCTCCAGTTCCAAACCATTGCCCCTTGTCCTGTCACTACAGGGCCTTCTATACAGTCCCTCCTCAGCCTTCCCTGTTCAGAAGGGCCTGTGGGGATAGGCTGAGGGGAGATGGTTTGAAGCTGGAGCAGGGCAGATTTAGGTTGGACATCAGAAGGAAGTTCACCACAATGAGGGTGGTGAGACACTAGAACAGGCTGCCCAGGGAGGTTGTTGAGGCCCTGTTCTTTTCAGCTTCTTCACTCTAGCTGGTACTCGCTGGTGGTTGTTGCTTGGCTATTGCTGATCTTGGCTGTGTTCTTGTTGTGGCTAAGTACTAACAGCTACTCTCTGCTTTGTTCCTCTTTCTTTTTCCCTTGTACAGGTGGGAAGAGGGGAAGCTGTTGGTAAGCCCCTGCTTTTGTCCAGAGGGTGGTTCTTGTGCTGTTTATAAATTGGAAATCCATGTAAATATTGTATATTTTGTACGTCATTGCAGTTCATGTCTCTAGATATTAGTTTTGCTTGCAAATAGAACTTCACTTGCTTTCCAACTGAGCTGGTCTGGCAATTTAATTTTGCGGGGGGGGGGGTGTCATTTCAACCCATCACACCCTTTTACAGGGGGCATGGGGAGGGGAAAGGGGGAATGGAGATGGGGAGCGCTATTGGTAGCCCCCGGTTTTATCCAGAAGGTCTCTGTTGTTTGTAAATTGCAAATACATGTAAACAGAGACACCTTGACAGGCTGGACAGATGGGCAGAATCCAGCAGCATGAGACTGAACACATCCAAGTGCCAGGTTCTGCACATTGGCCACAACAACCCCATGCAGTGCTACAGGCTGGGGTCAGAGTGGCTGGAGAGCAGCCAGGCAGAGAGGGACCTGGGGGTGCTGGGCGATGGCAGGCTGAACATGAGCCTGCAGTGTGCCCAGGCAGCCAAGAGGGCCAATGGCATCCTGGCCTGCATCAGGAACAGTGTGGCCAGCAGGAGCAGGGAGGTCATTCTGCCCCTGTACACTGCACTGGTTAGGCCACACCTCGAGTCCTGTGTCCAGTTCTGGGCCCCTCAGTTTAAGAAGGATGTTGACTTGCTCAAGCATGTCCAGAGAAGGACAACAAAGCTGGGGAGGGGCTTGGAACACAAACCCTATGAGGAGAGGCTGAGGGAGCTGGGGTTGCTTAGCCTGGAGAAGAGGAGACTCAGGGGTGACCTTATTGCTCTCTACAACTACCTGAAGGGAGGTTGTAGACAGGCAGAGGTTGGTCTCTTCTCCCAGGCAAGCAGCACCAGAACAAGAGGACACAGTCTCAGGCTGCACCAGGGGAGGTTTAGGCTGGATATTAGGAAAAAGTTCTATACAGAGAGAGTGATTGCCCATTGGAATGGGCTGGCTGGGGAGGTGGTGGAGTCATCATCATTGGAGGTGTTCAGGAGGAGACTTGATAGGGTGCTTGGTTGCATGGTTTAGTTGATTAGGTGGTGTTGGATTGGTTGATAGGTTGGACACGATGATCTTGAATGTCTCTTCCAACCTGGTCTATTCTATTCTATTCTATTCTATTCTATTCTATTCTATTCTATTCTATTCTATATTTTGTGCCTATTCATTGCATTTCATGTTTCTAGATTTTAGTTTGTTTGTAAATAGAGCTTCATTTGCTTCCAAAACCTTCTGAGCTAGTCTGGCCATTTATTTTGGGGGTAATTCTCCAAATTCATGCTCTGTGTGTGTATGTGATTACCAAACCCACCATGTAGTAGGTTTGGCAGAGGACTTTCAAAGTAGAGGACTTGCAAAGATCTGGACCCAGATTCGCTTTCCCTTCTTCCCAAATCCCTCTCCCCTCTTCAAAAGGTCCTTTAAACTGCACTAATCATCTTGACTGCTTAATAAACTTGACTGCAGGCACAGCACTTTGGTGGTAATGAGAGACAAGGTGGCAAACACATCAATGATGCAGACAACCTATTGAAAGGGAATCAGCATTGATGATTGCAGGCAGCTTTAAAGTAAACAAAAGGTGGATAAGCACAGTTAAATAATTCAATAATTGGAGCAATCAGGCCTTGACAGTCAAAGTAAGGGGAGAAAAAAATAAAAAGGTAGGAGGTAAGCACAAAATAAAAGGGCACAGATCTGTGGTAGCAAAATAAGAGCATGAGATGCAGACAGCCTGGATCTGTAATGCTTGGAGCAGAACTCAGCAGCAAAACTCAGAATCATAGAATCAACCAGGCTGGAAAAGACCTCAGAGATCATCAACTCCAACCTATCACCTAACACCTCCTGACAACTAAACCATGGCTCCAAGTGCTACATCCAATCCCCTCTTGAACACCTCCAGGGATGGGGACTCCACCACCATCCTGGGCAGCACATTCCAATGGCCAATTACTCTTTCTCTAAAGAACTTTCTCCTCACCTTGAGCCTAAACTTCCCCCTGCTCAGCTTGAGACTGTGTCCTCTTGTTCTGTTGCTGGTTGCTTGGGAGAAGAGACCAACCCCCAGCTGGCTGCAACTTCCCTTCAGGTAGTTGTAGAGAGCAAGAAGGTCTCTCCTGAGCCTCCTCTTCTCCAGGCTAAACACCCCCAGCTCCCTAAGCCTCTCATCACAGGGCTGTGCTCCAGACCTCTCAATGTCTCAGTGTCTCAATGTCCTTCTTAAATTGAGGAGCCCAGAACTGGGCACTGTAGCCCAGAATTGGACACTGTAGCCCAGAACAGGTGCTTTCCATCTCAACCTATAGGTATCCTCAGTCTAAGGCATCAGAGGAGCCAGGCAGCTTTGCCCTTTTCACAGAGAACAAAGAATTTCCCCTCCCAGTGGAGAAACCTTCATACATACCTTTGCATTCCTGCCCGGAGGGATGCAGAGTAGCGCCAGTCAGGGTTGGGGTGCTTTGGCTGCAGAGACAAAAGCCCAAGACAAGGTTGTTAATGTGTGGTAGACACTGCTAAAAAGCTGCTGCAGCTGGCTGGGTTTCATAGATTCACAGAATGGGTTGGGTTGGAACAGACCTTGAAGATGATCTAGTTCCAAACCCCCTGCCCTGGATAGGGACACCTCCCACTAGAGCAGGTTGCTGAAGGCTTCATCCAATTTGGCCTTGAACACCTCCAGAGAAGGGGCATCCACAACCTCCCTGAGCAATCTGTTCTTTCTTCACTGGAAAGACTTTCTTCCCATTTTCCAGAAGATTCTACAGGGGGCTGTGTTACAGTTTGAAGGAGGAACTTTAGCCTAGAACCTGACTGCAAAGGCTGCAAGTAAAAGAAATTACCAATGGATGCAAAAGGAAAATAATGCTAAGGTCTATAGAGTTCATTGGATTGCTGATGGGATATAGAGCAGAGGCAGAAACAATTCTTTCTCTTCTCTTTTCTTCTTCTGTTGCTTCTGCTTGCACCTTCTCTCTCCCTCTCTCCCATGGCCATGCAAGGGGATCTCTGTTTTAAGTCCTGTGTGAGGTAATGGGAGGGAGTGGGAGAGGAGGTGAACAGTCCCCTGGATCCATCCCAGGGGGGCCTGAGGAGTTTCTGTGTTGTTCATAAATTGTAAATATATTTATATCCTACATCCATTGTGTTATCTTGTACATATTCATTGCATTTCATTTTGCTAGATTGTAGTTTGCTTGTAACTAGAGCTTCATTTGCTTCCATCCCAACCTGAGCCGGTCTGGCCATTTCTTTTGGGGGTAGTTTTCTCCTAATTAGTTGGGGG
This sequence comes from Melanerpes formicivorus, assembly GCF_026170545.1. Lineage (NCBI taxonomy): Eukaryota > Metazoa > Chordata > Aves > Piciformes > Picidae > Melanerpes > Melanerpes formicivorus. Next base: position 657,429 of record NW_027142443.1, read on the forward strand.
GGGGGGGGCTAATTTCATAGAATTATAGAATCAACCAGGTTGGAAAAGACCTCAGAGATCATCAACTCCAACCTATTACCTAATACTTAACACCTCCTGACAACTAAACCATGGCTCCAAGTGCCACATCCAATCCTTTATGGAACACCTCCAGGGAGGATGACTCCACCACCTCCCTGGGCAGCACATTCCAATGGCCAATTACACTTTCTGTGAAGAACTTTCTCTCCATCACAGGCTACTCTATTTGTGTGACCATTCAGAACTGCCTCATATGAAGAATTTTCAAGCAGGCACGCAAAGGGTGGGTGGCTCTGTGACAGAGGAACTTGTTGGCCTGCCAAGGCCTTTGGCTAGAGATGATCTCCGTGGAATGACATTTAATGCTGGCAAGTGGTGGACAGCTACTTCCTATATTCATCACTATTCTGGGCACAGCAACTAAAAGCCATCATAAATCCACAGCACACATTGCCTCTTTACCTGATAAGCTGAGGAAAGAGTGCAGAGCCAGGGGATGTATAAAATTGACCCTCCCCTGCCCTATGAAGGGGTCCCAAGTGATGACCTCTCTGCTGTGAGGTTTCTGCTGGCATTTAGTGCGCTGCAGAGGACTGCTCTGGATTGTATCAGATCTGCAGAGACCCACACCTGCAGCACTGCATCCAGTTCTGGGCCCCCCAACAAAAGAGGGACAGGGAATTGCTGGAGCAGGTCCAGAAGAGGCCACAAAGATGGTCAAAGGGCTGGAGAACCTCCCCTGTGGGGATAGGCAGAAGGAGTTGGGGCTATTCAGCCTGGAGAAGAGAAAGCTCCAGAAACACCTCAGAGCAGCCTTCCAGTACCTGAAGGGCTCCAGGAGAGCTGGGGAGGGAGTTTTGACAAGGGCTGGGAGTGGCAGGCCGAGGGACAATGGCTTGGAGCTGGGAGAGGGGAGACTGAGACTGGAGATGAGGAAGAAATTCTTGACAGTGAGGGTGGGGAGACACTGGAACAGGTTGCCCAGAGAGGCTGTGGATTGCCCTCCCTGGAGGTGTTCCAGACCAGGCTGGGAGAGACCTTGAGCAAGCTGGGCTGGTGGGAGGTGTCCCTGCCCATGACAGGGAGTTGGCACTGGCTGATCTTGAAGGTCCCTTCCAACCCAAACCATAGGATTCTGTGAATCTATGAATAAGTCATTCATGAAAGACAGAAATGTTCTTTCCAAGAGCTATTACATTCTCCATATTCAGGAGAAGAAATAAGAGGTGGAAGAGGGAATATATGAAAAATGACCTCTGACTTTTCATTCACTGTTCAAGTAACTTCAGGCAAGATCTTGAGCTCTGGAGAGGAAGAAAAAAAAGTGGATTCACAGGATCAGGTTGGGAATACACAAGAGCCACACCAGACTCTGAGGACTGGTAGATAAATGCTCAGGGGAATTCCAGCTTCACTCAGCAATACTCTCTGACCAACAACCCTCAGCACATGCAGCAGGGTGGCTTGCAAAATAAAGAGATAATTAACCAATCCTCTGCTGCTCAAAGAAATTGCTCCAGAAGAATGTGGTTTGCATTGTCAGGGAGCCATCAGACTCATTTGCAGCTCCAGCCAACAAATGCAGGCTTCAGGTGCCTTGAAATGAAGCCCTGAACACCTAACAAGGTTATTTCTCAGGATTCTCAAGAAGTTATTCTGGAGGAGATACCATAGCCAGGACTACACTTCAGGCACTTGAATTCAAGGAGACAACTTGTGTCCAGATGCATAATGGACTCCACTCATTCCTGGGCTGTCTTGACCAGTGCCAAACACACAAATAATAGATGACAGTAATGGTTTCATTCTCCTCAAGTTGCTGGAGGCAGATCAGGAATTAATTTTGCCCCATTACTTGGAAGAGAAAAGAAAGAAAAGAGTTGAATATCCTGAATTATTTAAAGCCAACTCTGGGTTTCCTCTGGAGGCCTGAGGTCTGCTTTGCCCTGGATCAATAGGTTTGATGCAAATCAAAATGGAGCAATTACAACTCACACTGTGGTTCTATCACCACATTTCCCAGCTCCAGCATCACTCAAGGCTGATCTGCTCTTGGATGATGCACAGCCCTGGTATTCTTTATGGGCTGACTTATACAACAGGGAGAAGGCTGCTATTTGCAACCACACATTAAGCATCTGTGCTAGCAATTTCCTTCCCATTTAGCCCCCCAGTTCCCTGGCATGCTCAGGTTCTGCTGAGTTTAGCAGAAAGTGGCTTGACAAGGAGCCTATTATGCATGCTTCTAGTATTTTCTGCTTCATTCCATTTTTGGCCCCAGTCCCAGGGGTGTCAAAGCAACTCTTAAAGTCAACCATGCAGGAATAGCCAATGCAAGAGGGTAGAAAAGAACACACACTGCTCAGATCCTCTCCTGAGTTTGCTTTTCTTGATGCATGAAGGACGCTGACACCACAAGGTCTGACTTGTCCTCTGCTAGGGGATTTTCTCCTAGCAGGGGAACTGCCAGGCTGGGGATGGGGAAGAGCTTGTGCTCTGGTTTTGCTGTTGGAGAGGTGCAGGGTGGTGGTTGTGCAGTGAGAGGAGAAGGAGGAAGGTAAAACAGCCCCAGGTAAAACACAGATGAAGAGAGATCATCTCAAAGAGCTGGAAGAGTCTGACCTGAGTTGGGTAGGAGTGAGAAAAGAGGGCAGCAGCCACTTGCTTACAGGATATAGATTTTTGATTTTCAGCTGAGAGCTTTCAAGCTCTTGGCCAGAAGACAAAAATCTGTGTTGTGTTGCAATGGGAACCTGCAGACATCAGATCAGCAATGAGTGAGATGGCAGGAGAAAGTCATCAGTTAGAAATCCATTGTTCATTCACTCCACTGTTTACCATGGCAATAGGACAGAGGAAGCAGCAAACAGCAGATTGTGGCATCTTCCAAGGTTACTATCCAGAAGCTGTGGCATCTTAGGACTGCTTCCAGACAGTTCTCTAGTTGCTGTTACTCTCTCCAGCAGATCCCTGTCCCTCTTGAACTGGGGAGCACAGCTCTTTCTGTGAAGAACTTTCTCCTCACCTCAAGCTGCCCTGGTGCAGCTTGAGGCTCTGGCCTCTTGTTCTGTTGCTGCTTGCCTGGGAGAAGAGACCAACCCCCACCTGGCTACATCCTCCTTTCAGGTAGTTGTAGAAAGCAAGAAGGTCTCCCCTGAGCCTCCTCTTCTCCAGGCTAAGCAACCCCAGCTCCCTCAGCCTCTCCTCATAGGGCTTGTGCTCGAGACCTGGTGAGACTGATAAAAACATCCTGCTCCCTTCCTCTTTGCACACAAATGCAGGACAACACTACACAGGGTCCATTTGTCAGAGGTATTTCCTTTGAAGCAAGAACAAAGAGCCCCTGACCCCATACAGCTCTGCTTATTTCCTAGGGAGATAACACTGACAGATGTGGGGAAAGAGAGGCTTCTATTCCTGGCTTCCTTCTGTAAATGGTCTGAATTCGATGTGGAAAGCAAACCACTTCTAGTCTGGACATGTTTTTATCACACAAGAACTCTGAATAGAAACTGGAAGAGGGACTGAGTCAGAAGCCCAAATATTTTCTTCCCCATTGGCATTTCTAACTCTGAGACAGCTAAAGAGAAGGGAACAATCAGGTGCTTCTGCAAAGTGGATTTAATGAATTCTAAGAGGGTGAAAAAAAACCCCAAACCTTCCTCTGCTTCATATTGGCTGCCAATTTCTGCTGGCAGAGCAGGAAGTGTCAGCCCCAGAGTGTGACTGCCCTGAAGTAGGGAGCACTGTCCCTGCTTAGCTGAACAGATTCAGGTGCTGCCACTGAACAACAGAACAAACATTTATAGTTAACCTTTCCAATGTCAGTGGAGTTGGAGAATTTCTTAAAGGCTTAAGGTCTTGAACTGAGATTGTAAGATATTCCACCATTAATACCTCTAAAGCCTCTGTGAGAAAGACAGCACCAGCTGATGCTGTGGGTTGACTGGATTAGACACTTCAAAACAGGCTCACCTTTTAAAGTGGTATCAAGATGAGTCCTTCTTGGGTGTTGGTTTGGTTTATAGAATTGTTTAGGTTGGAAAAGGCCTCTGAGATCATCCAGTCCAACCAGCAACTCAACACCACCATAGCCATTAAACCATGGCCCCAGGTGCCATGGCCACAGGGTTCTTGAACACCTCCAGGGAGGAGGCATCCACAGCATCTCTGGGCAGCCTGTTCCAATCCCTGACCACTCTTGCAGCAAAGAAACTTTTCCTCACCTCCAACCTAACTCTTCCCTGGCACAATTTCAGGCCATTTCCACTCCTTCTATCACCTGAGACTAGGGAGCAGACCCTGATCCCTCCTCACTACAGCCTCTTTTCAGGAAGCTGTAGAGAGCAATGAGGTCTCCTCTCAACCTTCTCTTCCCCAAGCTGAACACCCCCAGGAGCTCTTCCCCAGCCCTGTTCCAGCTTTCTTAATCTTCTCTGGACACATTCCACCTCCTCAATGTCCTTCTTGGAGTGAGAGACCCAAACACTGAACCTAGGATTTGAGCTGTGGCCTCACCTTCAAAGGTCACCCAGTCCAACCCCACTGCAGTCAGCAGAGATATCCCCAGCTAGATCAGGCTGCCCAGAGCCCTGTCCAGCCTCACTTTGAATATCTCCAGGGATGGGGCATCAACCTCCTCCCTGGGCAGCCTGTTCCAGTGTTCCACCACCCTCATAGTAAAGGACTTCTTCCTGACATCCAATCTCAAGCCATTGTCCCTGGTCCTGTCACCACAGACCTTTGCAAACAGTCTCTCTCCATCCTTCCTGCAGCCCCTTCAGGTACTGGCAGGCTGCTATTAAGTCTCCCTGCAGCCTTCTCTTCTCCAGGCCAAAGAACCCCAGCTCCCTCAGTCTGTCCTTGTAGCAGAGGTGCTCCAACCCCCTGATCATTTTGTGGCCTTTCTCTGGACCTGTACCATCAGGTCCATGTCATTCCTATATTGAGGGCTCCAGACCTGGATGCAGTGCTCCAGGTGAAGTCTCAGCAGAGCAAAGTGTCAGAATCACCTCTCTGGCTCTGCTGGCAACACTGCTTTGGATGCAGCCCAGGATGTGATTTGCCTTCTGGGCTGCAAGCTCACACTGCCTGCTCCTGTCCAGCTTCTCATCCATCAGCACCCCCAAGTCCTTTTCCACAGGGCTGCTTCCAAAAACTGAAATAAAAACCCCAAAGGAGCCTGTTGACATTACCCAAAAGTGACACACAGATGAGAGATGAACTTTATAAACCGAGAGGAGGACAATGCTGCCTGTTGCTAAGCTGCCCCGAGGAAGGCTTCTGAAGACTGGTTAGAAGTTCACTTCCACTAAAAAGAGAAACACAGCTCTCTGAAGGACCTAGCAATGCAAAGATTATTATCCTTTAAAAGCAGAATTCAATGTTGCTAAGCAATGGGTGGCATGAGCTTGAAAGGAGGGAAAAGACGGGATTTGATAGCATGTAATTAGCTAGGAACTAGTAATTAGTGAATGCCAGGATGTTCACCCATTTGCTCATGCACACCTGGCACTAAATGTCTTCACAGGCCCTACTACCCCAGGACAGTTTAAAGCAGCAGAGACCTAAGGAGCTCATGACAGGTAGAATTTGTCAGAGTTTCAGCTCAGTTTAAATCACACAGAATGATCTGAACAATCGATTCCTCTCTTGGCAGCTCTTACAGTTTGAAAGGGGAACTTTAGCCCAGATCCTGACTGCACAGAATCAAAGTAAAAGAAATTACCATTGGATGCAAAAGGAAAATAATGCTAAGGTCTATGGAATTCATTGGATTGATAATGGGATATAGAGCAGGGGCAGAAACAGTTCTTTCTCCTCTGTTTTCTTCGTCTATCACTTCTGCTTGCAACTTCTCTCTCCCATGGCCTCGCCAGGAGTATCTCTGTTTTAACTACTGTGTGAGGTAACGGGAAGGAAAGAGGGAGTAAGGGAGGAGGTGAACTGTCCCCTGGATCCTTCTAGGGGGGTCTGAGGAGTTTCTGTGCTGTTTATAAGCTGTAAATATCTGTATATTGTACATCTAGTGTGGATTTTGTACATATTCATTGCATTTCATATTTCTAGAGTTTAGTTTGCTTGTAACTAGAGCTTCATTTACTTCCATCCCACCCTGAGCGGGTCAGGCCATTTATTTTGGGGGTAGCTTGTCCAGATTAGTTGTGAGGCTAGTTTCAACCCATCATAGCAGGCAGGCAGTAGTTTGCTCTGTACATCTCTCTGCTTTTGCACTCCAAGCCTGGGCTGGCTCTGAGGCCAGGGCCCGATTTGCACAGTGTTCAGAACTTGCCAATTCATTGCATTCAGCAGAGTGATTCGCAGGATCACAGCATCACAGGATGTCATGGGTTGGAAGGGACCCAAAGAGATCATCAACTCCAACCCCCCTGCCAGAGCAGGACCATACAATCTAGCTCAGGTCACAGAGGAATGCATCCAGACAGGCCTAGATTCCCTAAAATGTGAGAGGAATCTGCTAAACTATTTTCCTGCCACTCTTGCATCCAAACTCAAGCCATTTGCAATTACTACTCCTCTTTTTCCCTTCCTCCACTTAAATTAATCATATTTAAAGTTTATATTTCACTCTCTGATTCTGCAGCATACATGGAGCATGTCTCATGTTCCCTCCTACAGCAAACAGATTCCAGGCATAGAATCACAGACTGGGTTGGGTTGGAAGTGAGCTCAAAGATCATCCAGTTCCAAGCCCCTGCCATGGGCAGGGACACCTCCCAACAGCCCAGGTTGCCCAAGGCCACATCCAACCTGGCCTTGAATACCTCCAGGGAGGGGACATCCACAGCCTCCCTGGGCTACCTGTTCCAGTGTCTCCCCACCCTCACGGGAAAGAATTTCTCCCTAACATCCAGTTTCAATCTCCCCTTTTCCAGCTTCAATCCACCCCCACCTTTTCCTATCACTACAAGCCCTTGCAAATAAAGTACCCCCCAGCTTTCTTGTAGCTCCCTTCAGCTACTGGATTTTTACTTATTGCACTCAGAAATAATTTAAAGTGCAAAAACTGTGTGAAAACAGGGAAAAAAATACTCCCCCTGTATCCTGTGACTGATAGAAAACAACTGCACCAACCTTAACTGGATTTGTTTTGAATGGATGATCCTCACCCTCTAAAAGCATTTTTAATGGAAGATTTGCCACTCCTTAAGACTTGTATATCTCTGTGCAACTAAACAACCATTTGCAAGAGCTGCTGAGCTCTTCATAAGTGAGGAAGAAAATTATCAAAGGAATAGATTGCATTTCTGTGACATTAACACCCGAGTCAGGCTCCTTCCCTCCCCACTGCAGTCACCCCTTTAGCATTCCCATGTCTGGAGGCACAGCAAAGGCTAATGTACAAACTGATCCTAAACGGCTGTCACAGCGGTAGGGTACAAACAGCACTCAGCGATTGCAAAATGCTGCTTTTGTGATGCAGAATTAGTCTCTCCTGTGAGCCCTCCTGAATGTAATTGTGCTCTAATGTAGGAAGGAAACTGTCGAGAGCAGGCAAACCACACAACGACTGCAGGCTGCCTGCGTGCTGGCATAAAGCAACCACCAATTCTTCACTGTGGGCAAATATTGAAATGGTTAACAGGCTGCTGGCCAAACCAGAGGTATTAAACAATTTGTCAGCAGCAAAGCAGCACGTTAGGAGCTGTCACACTGCAACAGAACGAGGCTAACTTGCTGTTATCCCCTACACAAAGATCACAGGATTGCAGGGCATTAGGGGTTGGAAGGGGCCTCTGGAGATCATTGAGTCCAACCCCCCTGCCAGAGCAGGACCACAGAATCCAGCACAGGTCACACAGGAACACATCCAGATGGGTCTTGAAAGTCTCCAGAGAAGGAGACTCCACAACCTCTCTGGGCAGCCTGTTCCAGTGCTCTGTGACCCTCACAGTGAAGTTCCTCCTCCCGTTGAGGTGAAACCTCCTGTGGTGAAGTTTATATCCATTGCCCCTTGTCCTGTCCCCGGGTGCAACTGAGCAGAGCCTGTCCCCTCCCCCTTGACCCCAGCCCTCAGATACTGATAGACATTGATCAGATCCCCTCTCAGCCGCCTTCTCTCCAGACTAAACAGCCCCAGGGCTCTCAGCCTCTCCTCACAGGGCAGTGCTCCAGTCCCTTCAGCATCCTCATAGCCCTCCTTTGGTCTCTCTCCAGCAGATCCCTGTCCCTCTTGAGCTGGGGAGCCCAAAGTTGAATGCAATATTCCAGGTGAGGTCTTACCAGGGCAGAGTAGAGGGGGAGGAGAACGCCCCTGGATCTACTGGACACACTCTTCTTAATGCACCCCAGGATCCCATTGACCTTCTTGGCTACCAGGCCATATTGCTGTCCACTTTTATCCACCAGGACTCACTGGGTGGTCACCATCCAGAAAGCACAAAATGAAACACTGGGTACAACAAATATGCTCAAAGGAGGAACTGCAGTTTTCAGACAACTAAAACACCACTGTGTTAGTAAGCAAAGCCTATTAGTGCCATGAGCTAAATTCAGCAGCTTGGCCCAGGCATGAAATCAGTGCATTTGCAAACATCTGTAACTGCCATCAAGTAAGCTATGGATTTCCAGGCTAATCACTTTTGTTTGGCTTTTTTTTCCCCCTGCAATATTAATTTCAGCATTAAAACTTTAAACCCATGCATGTCACTCCCTAGCAGTCTCTGGCAGCAGGGAGAGATCTGTAAGAGAAGGGAGAAGGAAGCATCACCCTGCATAGTTGCAAAGGTGAAGTGGCATACACTGAACTTACCAAATGGACCCTGAAAGTCCCAGTGTTTACCTAAAACCAGAATGCATTGCACAGATTAGACTCATTAGAACCACGTTTCATAGCTGCATGGCTGGGAGCCCAAAAAGAGAGGAAGATTAAGCAGTTTCCCCAGCTTGAATTTCTCCTGGAGGACAGCTTTGCTCAGAGCACTTCCCTGAGCTGCCCATTTCTCACCACAGCCTCACCTCATTAGGAGTCATGGAGTCATTTTTAAGTATGATCAGGTTTTGTGCACTCTGCCCACTCTGTCCTGTCAGATGCCTCTCAGTCACCACCGCAGAGGGCCCAGTAGTCCCTGTTGGGCCACAGGTGTTGTAAAACATAAAAGTGTCACTTCCTGACCCTGCTGTCAGGCAAGCCTTATAGCAGTAGGTCTTGGTGAGAGACCCATTGCCCCTCACTTCAATGAAATGGGGTTGGACTTTCAAGCCCTGGGGTAACCTGGCATCGATGTTGTTGTTGGCCTGCTTGTATAAGTCAGCAGGGCAGCGCTCTCGGACCCTACAGAAGCCTGCACAGCAGGAGTCCCCATACAGACTGTGTCTGTAGCACTTGATGATGCTGAGCCCAACGATGGTGAAAAGGAAAACGAAGGAGACGGCGCTCAGAGCAATAATGAGATACAGAGTGATCTCTGAGTAACTGCTTGGGCTCTTAATGTGCCTCCTCCTGTCGGGGATGATCTTGGAAACTCTGTCCACCACGGCAACGGTGATGGCTACCGACGAGGACATGGGGGGCTCTCCGTTGTCCCTCACCTCCACCGTCAGGTTGAAAGTGGGCGAGCTCTCCTCCCCCAGTTTGCGAGTAGTCCTAATCTCCCCAGTGTGGAGCTCTATCCTGAACAACCCCGGGTCTGACATCTGCACCAGGTGGAAGAACAACCAAGCGTTTTGCCCTGAGTCCCCATCAATGGCTATAATTTTGGTTACCAAATATCCAGCATAGGCCGAGCGGGGGATCATCTCCAGGGCTGCTGAATTGTTGGTTGAGGTAGGATACAGAATCTGGGGAGCGTGGTCGTTCTCGTCCACCACATAGACGTAGACAGTGACAGTGCTGCTCAGTGGTGGCATCCCAGCATCCTGAGCCTGGACAGTCACTTGGAACTCCCTCAGCGTCTCATAGTCAAAGGACCTGGTGGCGTACATGTTGCCGCTGTCAGATTTGACGGAGACGTAGGAGGCGACAGGTAGCCCTTCGATCTCCCCAGCCAGGAGAGAGTAGGACACGTAGGCATTTTCGGCGACATCTGGGTCAGTGGCTTTGATAGTGCACATCAAGGCTCCAATGGGGTTGTTCTCTGGGATGTAAACGGAGTACACAGGCTCCTCGAAGCGCGGAGGGTTGTCGTTGATGTCGGAGATCTCCACGTGGATCACCTTCTGGGAGGAGAGTGGGGGGCTGCCGGAGTCAGTAGCTGTAACTGTGATGTTGTAGGCTGCTGCTTTCTCATGGTCCAATTTGCCCTGGGTGACCAAGGTGTAGGAGTTCTTGAAAGAGTTGAGTGTGAAGGGGAGGCCGGGGGGGATGCGCAGGCTCACTTGCTTGTTCAGCCCCGAGTCCTGGTCGGTGACGCTCATCAGGGCCACCACAGTTCCTGCTTTTGCATCCTCTGGCACTGGGCTGTACAAGGAAGTCAGGACCACCTCAGGAGCATTATCGTTGGCATCCACAATGTTGACCAGCACCTTGCAGTGCCCAGCCATAGAGACAGGGCCCTGATCGGTGGCTTGCACATAGATCTCATAGGAGGATGCCTCTTCATAGTCCAAGGTACCATTAACCCGCACCTCCCCCGAGTGTGGGTCCACACTAAAGAGCTGTCTCACCTTCTGTGGAGTGTAGCTGCCAAAAGAGTAGATCACATCCCCATTGGAGCCCTCATCAGGATCTGAGGCGTTGAGTTTGACCACTAGTGTGCCCGGCGGGGCATTCTCCAGAAGGCTCACGGTGTAGGTGGAACGGTCGAAGGCAGGAGGGTTGTCATTGGTATCCATAACTCGCACAGAGATCTGGGCTGTACCAGACTTGGGGGGGTCCCCACCATCCACAGCAGTTAGCACTAGTTGCTGCAGGGCGCTCTGCTCCCGGTCCAGCGGCTGCTGCAGCACCAGCTCCAGGAGTTTGCTGCCACTCTGGAAGCCTTTCAGGTCCAGGGCAAAGTGGTGGCTGGGGCTGAGCTGGTAGCTCTGCACGGAATTGGTGCCCACATCGGGGTCCTGGGCACTCTCTATGTGGAAGCGAGCCCCGGGCAGAGCAGACTCACTGATTTCCAGCCGGTAATCCTGGCGGGGGAAGCGCGGGGCGTTGTCGTTGATGTCCAGCACCTCCACCTCCACGTTGTGCACCTCGATGGGCTGCTCGATGACCAGCTCTAGGCTGAGGAAGCAGGTGGGGCTGAGCTCGCAGAGAGCTTCGCGGTCCATCCGCTCCCGGACCAGCAGCGCCCCGCGGCCCAGTTCCAGTTCCAGGTATTGCCGGCCGCTGCCCGAGGTTAGCCGTGCTCCCCTGGCCGCCAGCCGCCGCGGATCCACGCCCAGGTCGCTCGCCACGCTGCCCACGAAGGCTCCAAGCGGCAGCTCCTCCCGCACCGAGTAACGGAGCTGCCCTCCCGCCGCTCGCCCGGTGCCGAGCCCCAGCAGCAGCAGCAGGCCCAGCACCACCGCCCCGCCGCGGCTCCGCCGAGCTGCCGCCGCCATGGCCGGGGCCGGAGGGGGGTGGGGGGAGCTGCCGGAGCCCGGAGCCGCCTCGCCCGGCCCTGGCCCGGCCTCACTCCCCGCCGCCGCCTCCGCCCGGCCGCTTCATGCAAGCGGCGAGCAGCAGCCACCGGCCGCCTCCGGCCCCGCCGCCGCCCGCTCCATGCTCACCGGCTCCCACCTCGCTCTCCCTCCGGCAGCTCCGAGGAGGAGGAGGAGGAAGGAGGAGGGACCGGGACTCGCCGGATCCGCTTTCTCCTGCTCCAGCTGCTGCGCGGGAGGAGGCGGCGGGGGAGGACGCGTAAGCCGCGGCTGGCTCCGGTTCAGCACCTCGGCGGCGAACAGCGGCGGGGCCGCCGGCGGGAGCCGCCCCCGCCCTGCTGCCTGCGGGAGCCGCTGCCCGCCGGAGGGACCCCGCTGCCCGCCGGAGCCGCTGCTCGCCCCGCCGCACCGTCCTCACCCACGTGTTGCAGCCGCCCCGGTGAGCACGGCCCCGAGCTCCCGAGGTGGCCGCTGCCGAGCCGGGGAGGGGTGCGGCTCCTGTTCCGCCGCCGCCGCCCCTCGTCTCCGCCCCGGCTTCGCTGCTGAAGCTTTGGGGGCGCGGGGAGGAGAAGAGGTGTGTGCGTGGGGGTGGGTGGGGAAGAGCCGCAAACCGTCCGCGCTTCTGGACCTGCTGCTGCAGTGCTAAAGTGCATCCGCTGGAGAGGGTTAAATCAGCGCAGGGCTCCGGAAAAAAACGGGCCTCCAGCCAGGTCCGGGGCCGTCGGTGTGCTGCTGCAGTGTGTTTGACGACCTCTTTCTTGGAGACCTGCCCCTCTGCTCCCGCGGAGATTCATCCTCGCTGCAGCACCGGCCCTCTGCCCAATCTCTGCGGGCCCCCCTGCCCTGCTTCCAGCCTCCTCCCACTCAGCTCCCTCTCGCCCTTGCAGCAGCCACCGTGCCCCGACAGCAGCTGGGCTTAGTAGGATTCTGCAAGTCACACCCACGAGATATCAGCATTGAACGTGGGCTTCAGTTTCTCATCCAATGCAATAAACAGGCTCAAGGTGATCCAGTGCAGGTGGGGAGAAGATGGAGAAATGCAACACAATCCCTTTTCCCACTTTTCTCCTCCTTTGCCCTTGTGATGGAGGACTGACAAATAACCAGGGCCATGAACTGGAACAGACTCAGCAGTGAGGGTGAGGCTGCTGCAGCTGCAATGAGTTTCATCCCAATGCCACAAATCCCAGCAAAGACAAAACACTTCAGCATTCTTTCTTGCAATACCTAAGTCACTACATTTATTTTTAATGAGACAAACCACAGGATGAAAAAGGTCCTGAAAGGTTGAACCAGATAATCCTTAAGGTCCCTTCAACCTGGTATTCTATGATTCTATGACAGTCCTCCAGGACTATGACACAGTCCTCCATGTTGTACCTACTGCCCAGGGAAGAAACTGCTTCCCTGCTGGTGTTTGTGTCCCTGATTTTTAACTCATTTACCCCATAAAAATCTTTTGGAATGACCAAAGAATCCTCTCTGGATTGGCCAGGTGATGCCAGCCTCATTCATTGCCCTTTGTGGGCTTGGGCACCCCTCATGCCATGTGAGATAACTTTCAAGGGTACAACCTTACACTATAAATCCCAAAAGATTTTACTATCATGTACCTGATGAACGAATCTCAGGAGGCAATTGTCCTAATTCTGCTTCATAGCTGTGCTGAGTAATTCCCACTCTATTGGCTTTTGTCAGCAGCCACCATTATCAGAAGAGACAACAGAAGAGAGCAGGATTATCCCATTTCTGCTTTGGCTGATGGGTTAATTTGCTTCTCAGCTCATTTTTGTGGCCCAAATATTTGTCCCCATACTTATTCTCATATCCTCAGCATCTCAGCAAACAGCTCTGTGAAACCACTCAACCCTGCTTAGCTTTTGAAGAAAGAGAAATGTAGGTCTGTGCAGACCAAGAAGGACAGACAGGGATGCCAAGTGCCTAGAACATGTGTGGAAATTTGCCCATTTTGTCCAGTTGGTGAAACATGAGCCAAAAGAAAAAAGAATTAAAGAAAAATCAGCTTCACATTTTTGGCTAGCTACCCACCTTCAAGATCATAATACTCAGATTCAGAAGTGAATGACCTGACAGTCTCACCAAACAAAAGCAAACCCCAAAAGAAAACCCAAAAGCACCCCCCAAAAAACACCCAAAAGCAAACCCCCAAAACCACACCCCAAAAGTGCAACCCCCCCAAAAAAAACCCAAAATACAACCCCAAAAAACACCCCAAAAAAACCACCAAAAAACAACCCCCCCAAAAAAAAACCCAAAAGCAAACCCAAAGTACTCCAAAAGCAAACCCAAAAATATCCCAAAAGCAAATGCCAAAAAAAACCCCAAAACAGTCCCAAAATCAACCCCCCAAAAGCAAACCCCAAAAGCACAACCCCAAAAAAAAACCCAAAACACACCCCCAAAAATCAACCCCCAAAGACCACACAAAAACCCCTCCAAAACCCCAAAAGCACCCCTCCAAGAAAACCCAAAACAACCTCAAAATCAAACCCAAAACCACCCCAAAAGTAAACCCCAAACCACCCCAAAAGCAAACCCCAAAAGTGCAACTCCCCAAAAACCAAAACAGAACCCCAAAAAACCAACCCCCCAAAGAAAATCTCAAAACCCTTAAAGTACCCCAAAAGCAAACCCAAAAATACCTCAAAACAACCCCAAAAGCACCCCAAAACAACTCCAAAAGCAACCACCCAAGAAAACCCAAAACGACCCCAAAATCAAACCCAAAACCACCCCAAAAGCAAACACCCAAAACACCCAAAAGTGCAACCCCCCATAAAAACAAAACAGCACCAAAAAAACCCCACTTCCCCAAAAAAAACTAAAATTACCCCAAAATCAAACCCCAAAATACCTCAGAACAACCCCAAAAGCAAACCCAAAACAATCCCAAAAGCAAATCCACAATAAAACCCCTAAACAACCCCCAAATCAAACCTCAAACCACCCCAAATGCAAACCCCAAAAGTGCAACCCCCCAAAATACCAAAATAGAACCCCAAAAACCCAACCCCCCCAAAAAAGTCTAAAACCCCAAATGGACCCCAAATGCAAACCCAAAAATACCTCAAAACAACCCCAAAAGCAAACCCCAAAATACCCCAAAAGCAAACCCAAAAGCACCCCAAAGCAATCCCAAAAGCAACCCCCCAAGAAAACCCAAAACAACCCCCAAATCAAACCCCAAACCACCCCAAAAGCAAACCCCAAAAATGCAACCCCCAAAAACCAAAACAGAACCCCAAAAACCCACCCCCCCAAAAAAACCATACCCCTAAAAGTACCCCAAATGCAAACCCAAAAATACCTCAAAACAACCCCAAAAGCAAACCCCAAAATACCCTAAAAGCAAACCCTCAATAAAACCCCCAAACTGCTCCAAAAGCAAACCCAAAAGCACCCCCAAACAACCCCAAAAGCAACCCCCCAAGAAAACCCAAAACAACCCCAAAACCAAACCCAACTGCCCCAAAAAAAACCACAACAAAAGCACCCCAAAAGCAAACCCAAAAATACCCTAAAAGCAAACCCTCAATTAAAACTCCAAACAACCCCAAAATCAAACCCAAACCCACCCCAAATGCAAACCCAAAAGCAACCCCCCAAGAAAACCCAAAACAACCCCAAAATATAACCCAAAACCACCCCAAAAGTGCAACCCCCCAAAAAAACAAAACAGAACCACAACCCCCCCAAAAAAAACCCAAAAGTACCCAAAAAGCAACCCCCAAAATACCTCAAACAACCCCAAAAGCAAACTCAAAAATACCCCAAAAGCAAACCCTTAATAAAAACCCCAAACTACCCCAAAAGCAAACCCAAAAAGCCCCAAAAGAAAACCCAAAACTATCCCAAAAGCAAAGCCTCAATAAAAACCCCGAACTACCCCAAAAGCAAACCCAAACCCACCCCAAAAAAAAACCCAAAAGCAAACCCCCCAAAAGCAAACACCAAAAGCACAACCCCAAAAAACAACTCCCCAAAAAACCCACCAAAAGCAAACCCAAAAATACCCCAAAAGCAACCTCAAAAAAAAAAAAACCCAAACCAAAAACCACCCCAAAAGCAAACCCCAAAATGCAAACCTAAAAAGCAAGCCCCAAAAAACCTCAGAAGCAACCCCAAAGGAAGCAACCCCAACTATCCCAACTGCAAACCCACAGAGCAAATCCCAAAGCACCCCTAAAGAACAACCCCAAAAAAACCCCAAAAGCAAACCCAACCCCCCCAATATCCCCCACCCCCCCCAAACCCCAATCCGAGCCAGCCCAAAAGCCAGCACCTTGCTAATAGCTCTAGAAGTGCTGCATCAGCGCTACCACGCAGGCTCCCTGTGGCTGTGTGTCAAAACACCTTGCAGGCATCATCCACAACAAGCCTGAAGGGTCACAGCCTGACTTGTGCAGGCAATCAAAGAGTGGTTTCACCCAGACAGTCCACAGATCATTTCTACCCCACACCTCCTGTGGGCAGAGCCACAGAACCCTCCAACAAACATACAGCACAACAATGAAAGGCCTCAGGCTGCAGCAATGTAGGTCCAGAGGAAGCCATGAAATGATCAGGGCTGGAGCATCTCTGCTATGGGGACAGCATAAGAGAGTTAGGTTTGTTCAGCCTGGAGGAGAGAAGGCTCCAGAGAGACCTTCTAGGGGTCCTACATGAATAGAGAGGAGAGACCTTATAGGGGGCTTACAAGAAAGCTGGGGAGGGACTTTTGATAGGATGGCTTTGAGCTGGAAGAAGGTAGATTGAGACTGGAGATGAGGAAGAAATTATTTAGAGTGAGGGTGGGGAGACACTGGAACAGGCTGCCCAGGGAGGTCATGGATGCCCCCTCCCTGGAGGTGTTCCAAGCCAGGCTGAATGAAGCCTGGTCTAGTGGGAGGTGTTCCTGCCCATGTCAGGGGGATGGGAACCAGATCATAGAGTGGCCTGGGCTGGAAGGGACCTCCAAAGCTCATCCAGTCCAACCCCTCTGCAGTCAGCAGGGACATCCTCAACTAGATCAGGTTGCCCAGAGCCCTGTTGAGCCTCACCTTGAATATCTCCAGGGATGGGGCCTCAACCACCTCCCTGGGCAACCTGCTCCAGTGTTACACCATTCCTTTCATAAAGAACTTGTTCCTAACATCCAATCTAACTCTGCTCTGCTCTAGTTTGAAGCCATTGCCCTGGTCCTGTCACTGCAGGCCATTGCAAACACTCTCCCTCCTTCTTCTAGGCCCCCTTCAGATACTGGCAGGCTGCTATTAGGTCTCCAGATGACCTTTAAGGTCCTTTCCAACCCAAACCATTCTATGATGGATCTATGCACATCAGCAATATCTAAGACCCTACACTGAAGAATGTGTGGGTATTGACTTCCCTGGAAATGGACAATGCCCAGGCTAAGAGGTGGTGGAAAAACAAACCCCATCTCTGTAGGCAATTATTTTCCAGCCACAAGTTGGTTTTACTTGAAGTGTGTGAATGAAGGACACCAATCACACATCCAAGGTGGGTGTTTAACACTAGCAAGGAATCTTCACACTGCCCTAGACTCCAGGGCCTTCTGGATCAGCTTTCAAGCTCTGCTCCAGTGCATTCAATTGGATCCCCCAGCAAGGCAAGGCTGATGAAAGCTCAGTCTTGGCTCACCACAGCATTTGAATGCTACCATCTTTCCTCACATCTTCACAGCTCAAACCTTGCACACCAAAAGCTCTCCAAACCACCACAGGATGTAAAACTGAACAGAGACAACCCCCACACCTCACCAAGCCACTCCAGGATGTAATCCCTCATATTTTCACTCCCATTCCTAAACCTCAGGTTCTTAGAAATGTTTGTTCTGCTAATTTCAGAATCATAGCTCCTAGGACTGTTTGGCTTCTTGCCTTTTTGTAAGTTTGGTAGCACCAATCACCCAGGCACTTCAGTTTTCATCTCCTAGATGAATGCCACATCTTGGCTGCTTTACAGCAGCACTGCACAAAGGTCACAGCCTATCTCCAAACCTTAGCTTTGGACACCTCATGCTGACCACACACTTTCCAAGTCATGCACTGAAATATCTCCTGGTCTGATTAATGTTCCCTGAGCCCCCTGGAATCACAGAATGTGTCAGGTTGGAAAGGATCCTCAAAGTTCATCTTGTCCAAACCCTCTGCAGTCAGCAGGGGCATCTCCAACTTGAGCAAGTTGCTCAGAGTCACATCAGGTCTGACCTTGAATGTCACCAGGCACAGGGCCTTCACCACAGCTCTGGGCAGCCTGTTCCACCACCCTCATTGTGAAGAGCATCCTCCTAATGTCCAGCTTAAATCTACCCTGCTCTAGTATGACACCACTGCCTTTCATCCCATCACCACAAGCAGTATCCTCCCCAGCCTTCCTGAAGATCCCTTTCAGATATGGAAATGCAACTCTAAGGTCTCCAACTCTTTCAGCCTATCTTCACAGCAGAGGTGCTCCAGCTGTCTGATCCTCTTCATGGCCTCCTCTGAACCTGCTCCAGCAGGTCCCTGTCCTTCTTGTGTTGGGGATCCTGTCACTGGACACAGAACTCGAGGTGAGATCTCTCCAGAGCAGAGTAGGGTAGAGGGGCAGGATCCTCTCTCTCCAGCTCTGGCCACACTGCTTTGGATGCAGCCCAGGCTGCCCTTGGCCTTCTGTGCTGCCAGTGCCCAGTGCTGGCTCCTGTCCAGCTTCTCACCCCCCAGCACCCCCAAGTCCTTCTTTGCAGGGCTCCTCTCAATTTTGTCATCCTGCACTGATACTGAGGATTGCCCTGACCCTGGTGCAGGACTTTGCCTTACTGAACCTCATGAAGCTCTCCTCAGATTTATTCAGCCTTGCGAGGAGGAGGCTCAGGGGACACCTTATGACCATGGACCAGTACATAAAAGGTGGCTACCAGGAGGACAGAGTCCCACTTTACAAGGAGTCTTAGGCTGCCCTTGGCCTTCTGTGCTGTCAGTGCCCATTGCTGGCTCCTGTCCAGCTTCTCACCCCCCAGCAGCCCCAAGTCCTCTGCAGGGCTGCTCTCAGTCTCATCATCCCCCAGCCTGGATTGATAGTGAGGATTACCCTGACCTAGGTACAGGATCTTGCACTTTGTATTATTGAACCTCATGAGGTTCTCCTCAGCCTATTTCTACAGCCTGTCCAGATCTCTCTGGGTGGATCCCATCCTTCAGTCTTATCAACCACCCCACTCAGCTTGGTATCACCAGCAAACCTGCTGAGGCTGCCTCAGTCTTGCTGTCTGTATCATCGATGAAGCTATTGAACAGCACCACTCCCAATACAGACCCCTATATAAAACAGCTCTATGAAATTCATTGACGGCCACAATAATTTCAGGGATTTCCATCTGTTTCCATTCCACCTGGTAATGCTGAGTCAGTCCTGCAGGCTTTGAGTATTAATTCAGCAAAATACTTCCATTGAGAAAACCCTTCAGGAGCTGCTCTGTAGTGATATTGATTTTTCTCGTGAACAGCAGAAATTGAAACACAGAAAAGCATCATTTCTGGTTTGATTAAATCCAGGCTTAGGGGCCTTTTGAGCTTTGTTTCCCCCAGAGTTTTGTTTTCCAGTAATGTCATGAAAATTTCCATTTAAGCACCAAATTACAGTATCACAGTATCACTAAGGTTGGAAGAGACCTTGAGGATCATCGAGTCTAACCTATAAACACAGACCTCATGACTAGACCATGGCACCAAGTGCCACGTCCAATCCCCTCTTGAACACCTCCAGGGATGGTGACTCCACCACCTCCCTGTGCAGCACATCCCAATGACGAATGACTCTCTCAGTGAAGAACTTTCTCCTCACCTCCAGCCTAAACTTCCCCTGGCACAGCTTGAGACTGTGTCCTTCTGTTCTGGTGCTGGTTGCCTGGGAGAAGAGACCAACCCCTTCCTGGCTACAACCTCCCTTCAGGTAGTTGTAGAGGGCAACGAGGTCTCCCCTGAGCCTCCTCTTCTCCAGGCTAAACAATCCCAGCTCCCTCAGCCTCTCCTCACAGGGCTGTGCTCAAGGCCTCTCCCCAGCCTTGTTGCCCTTCTCTGGACACGTTCAAGTGTCTCGATGTCCTTCCTAAACTGAGGGGCCCAGAACTGGACACAGGACTCAAGGTGTGGCCTAACCAATGCAGAGTACAGGGGCACAATGACCTCCCTGCTGCTGCTGGCCACACTATTCCTAATGCAGGCCAGGATGCTATTGGCCCTCTTGGCCACCTGGGCACACTGCTGGCTCATGTTTAGGCAGCTGTCAATCAGCACTCCCAGGTCCCTCTCTGTTTGGGAGCTCTCCAGTCACTCTGACCCCAGCCTGTAGCTCTGCATGGGGTTGTTGTGGCCAAAGTGCAGCACTCAGCACTTGGACTTGTTGAATGCCATCCCACTGGACTCTGCCCATCTGTCCGGTCGGTCGAGGTCCCTCTGCAGAGCCTTTTCTACCCTCTAACTGACTAACATCTGCTCCCAACTTGGTGTCATCTGCAAACTTGCTGATGATTGACTCGACCCCCTCATCCAGATCATCAATGAAGATGTTGAAGAGCATGGGGCCCAGCACTGATCCCTGGGGGATGCCACTGGTGACTGGCCTCCAGCTGGATGTGGCACCATTCACCACCACTCTCTGGGCTCTCACAGACTCCCAGAATGCCAGGTTGGAAGGGACCCCAAGGATCATCTGGTCCAACCTTTCCAGGTCACAGTACACAGTCTAATTGAAATGAGCTGGCCCAGCACCCTGTCAGGCTGAGGCTTCAAACTATCCAGTGTAGAGGACTCCACTGCTTCCCCTGGGAGATGATTCCAGTGTCCAACTGTACTCATGGGGAACTCATTTTCTTCTGGAGTCCAACTGGAATCTCCCCAGAAGCAACTTGTCCCCATCACTCCTTGTCTTTTCCATGGGACTCCTTGTAAAATGGGACTCTGTCCTCCTGGTAGCCACCTTTTAGGTACTGGTCCATGGTCATAAGGTGTCCCCTGAGCCTCCTCCTCGCAAGGCTGAATAAATCTGAGGAGAGCTTCATGAGGTTCAGTAAGGCAAAGTCCTGCACCAGGGTCAGGGCAATCCTCAGTATCAGTGCAGGATGACAAAATTGAGAGCAGCCCTGCAAAGAAGGACTTGGGGGTGCTGGGGGGTGAGAAGCTGGACAGGAGCCAGCACTGGGCACTGGCCTCACAGAAGGCCAAGGGCAGCCTGGGCTGCATCCAAAGCAGTGTGGCCAGAGCTGGAGAGAGGGGATCCTGCCCCTCTGCTCTGCTCTGTGAGACCTCACCTGGAGTGCTGGGACCCCTAACACACCTGCTGGAGCAGGTTCAGAGGAGACCATGAAGAGGATCAGACAGCTGGAGCACCTCTGCTATGAAGAATGACTGAAGGAGTTGGGGTTGTTCAGCCTAGAGAAGAGAAGGCTCCAGGGAGACCTTAGAGCTGCATTTCCATATCTGAAGGACTTACAGGAAAGCTGTGGAGGAACTGTTTAGAAGGGCCTGTGGTGATAGAACAAGGGGCAATGGGGTAGGGCAGAATTAAGTGGAACATTAGGAGGAAGGTCTTCACAATAAGGGCAGTGAAATACTGGAACAGGCTGCCCAGGGATGTGGTTGATGTCATGTTCCTGGAGACATTTAAGGTCAAACCTGATGTGGCCTTGGGCAGCCTGCTCTGGTTGGAAGTGTCCCTGCTGACTGCCGGGGGGTTGGACAAGATGATCCTTGAGGGTCCCTTCAACACCTTCAAGCCTCACTAAATAAAAACACCCTCATTGGGCAAGAGACTCAGAATCCATCCCTGCAGTAAAAACAGCAGATAGGAGATACCAGCCCCAAATATCCATTTGCTGATAAACCTGATAACCCCTGAAGTGATTGGATACTGCCTGGATGCACTTAGCTATCTCCACAGGCCTACAGGGCTTTGCTGACACAAAAACCTGCAACCAACACTGCACCACTTTAATTAGCTTAGTTAAATGAAATGGGGAGAGTCCTGTAGCAGGAGGCCAAGTACAGGGATGTAGTAAAGAACACACTGATTTTATCAAGGCCTGCAGAAGAACATCAGCTATACATCAAGACACTGATACATTGAGATATGCCTATACAAGAGGTTGAAGTAATATTATTAGTCTGGAATGAATCATGGAATCACAGAATGGCTCTGGTTGGAAGGGACCTCAGAGATCATCTACTCCTAACCCCCTGCCATGGGAGATTTGCTGGTTGCTCAAGGCCTTACCCAGCCTAGCCTTGAACACCTCCAGGAAGGGAACATCCACAACCTCTCTAGGAAGCTTATTCCAGAGTTTCACCACCCATATACTTCTTCCTCAGCTCCAGTTCAACTCTGCTCTCCATCAGCTTAAAAACATTCCCCCTTGTCCTGTCTCTAGACACCCTCCTGAAAAGTCCTTCTGCAGCCTTCCTGTAGGCTCCTTTCAGGTGTCAGAAGGCAGCTCTAAGGTCCCCCCTGAGTCTTCTCTTCTCCAGGTTGAACATTCCCAGTTCCCTCAGCCTGTCCTCACAGCAGAGGTGCTCCAGCCCTTGGATCGTCTTTGTGGCCTCCTCTGGACTCACTCCAACAGTTCCCTGTCCTTCTTGTGATGGGGACACCAGAGCTCGACACAGGATTGGAGGTGAGGTCTCCACAAAGCAGAGTCAAAGGCTCTCCTGCCCTTCTGCCCACACTCTTCTGGCTGCAGCCCAGCACACAGCTGCCTGCTGGGCTGCAGGAGGGCACTGCTGGCTCCTGGAGAACTTCTCATCAATCAACATCCTCAAACCTTTTTCTTCAGGGCTGCTTTCAACTCACTCTGCACCCAGCCTCGTTGCCCTGACCCAGCTGCAGGACTTACAGCACTTTGACCTGTTGAACTTCCTGAAGTCCTCAAACTCCCATGCAAGCCTTCCTTGAAACTGTTCTACACACAGACATGCTTGAATGAATGACAGAGCTATGCAGACCCACAGGGGCATTTCTGTGAGGATATTTCTCTTGGGAATGATACAAATATACACAGATAAAGGTCTATAGGTACTTAGGGCCTCAGAATATTCATCCATTTTAAAGCACAGAATTATAGAAGAACTTTGGTTGGAAAAGATCATCCAGTCCAACCATCATCTCAACCCCACCATGTCCCCTAGACCATGTCCCCAAGTGCCATTGTCACATATTTCTTGAACACCTCCAAGAATGGGGACTCCACCACCTCCCTGGGCAGCCTGTGCCAGTCCCTGACCACTCTTGCAGCAAAGAAATTTCCCCTAATATCCAACCTAACCCTCCCCTGGCACAATTTCAGTCCAATCACACCTGTACAAGGAATGATTTTATATAACACTGTAGCTACAATCACCTAAATTTGCTTCTGCAGCAATAAATCTGTGTTCAATTTGCTTCGCTGCAGAACGCTCTGCAGAATCCTTCCTCTGGCTATTTCTGAGCCTCACACAGCAAAAGGAGAGAGAAAGACATATGAGAAAACAGGAAGCTCTGCAAATACAACACATTCACTGAAGGACTCCAGTGGATTTTGACATCTGAAAAGATGTTTTGCTTCTTTGTAAATAATTTCACCTTCAGCAACTCACAGAACCACAGAACAGGAAGGGTTGCAAGGGATCTCTGGAGACTCACAGATTCATGGGACCTCAAAGCTCATCCAGTTCCAAACCCCTGCCATGGACAGGGACACCTCCCAGCAGCCCAGGTTGCTCAAGGCCTCATCCAACATGGTCTTGGACACCTCCAGGGAGGGGGCATCCACAATCCCCCTGGGCAACCTGTTCCAGTGTCTCCCCCACCCTCACTAGAAATAATTTCTTCCTCACCTCCAGTCTCAGTCTCTCCACTTCCAGCTCAAAGACATTGCTCCTTGTCCTGGCACTCCAAGCCAAAAACTCCAGCCAGTTTATCAGGTTTCCCCCCCGATAAACCTACCATCAAGAAGCTGGACATCCCCCAAATGATGCTGTAACTGAGCAAAAAGGGGCAGGGGGCAGGACATAGAATCATAGCATCATTAAGGTTGGAAATTACCTCTATGATCATCAACTCCAGCCTTCTACCCAACACTTCCAGGAATGCTGAAGGGACTGGAGCACTGCCTGGTGAGGAGAGGCTGAGAGCCCTGGGGCTGTTTAGTCTGGAGAGGAGAAGACTGAGAGGGGATCTGAGCAATGTCTGTAAATATCTGAGGGCTGGGGGTCAAGAGGGAGGGGACAGGTTCTATTTAGTTGCACCCTGGGATAGGACAAGAGGCAATGGATATAAACTACAGGGCAGGAGATTCCACCTCAACATGAGGAGGAACTTCTTCACTATAAGGGTCCCAGAGCACTGGAGCAGGCTGCCCAGAGAGGCTGTGGAGTCTCCTTCTCTGGAGACTTCCAAGACCCACCTGGATGTGTTCCTGTGTGACCTGTGCTGGATTCTGTGGTCCTGCTCTGGCAGGGGGGTTGGACTCAATGACCTCCAGGGGTCCCTTCCAACCCCTAACATCCCATGAGCCTGTGATCCATGACCATTAGACCATATCCCAAAATGCCACATCCACACACCCCTTGAACACTTCCAGGGATGGTGACTCTACCACCTCCCTGAGCAGCCTTCACCAATGTCTCACAACTTGGTTTAAGTCATTCTGAGTTCAAGTTTGATCTATAGCCATAATATAGCCACACCATAGCCACAATATCACTAGGTGGTTTGTTGGTTTTTTCAGTCATTCCTTGGTCTCCTGTTTCCATCTCTTTCACTAAGGTGCCTAGAACAAATAAAACTATTTTAAAATACCCAAACATATATTTGGTACCCAGACATCACAGAATCATAGCATGGTTTGGGTTGGAAGGGACCTTAAAGATCATCCAGTTCCAACCCCCTGCCATGGGCAGGAACACCTCCCACCAGCCCAGCTTGCTCAAGGCCTCTTCCAACCTGGCCTCAACTTATGGTAGGAAATTATTTCCTAACTAAAAGGAAGTCTGGTTTTCAAATCTAAGCAGCCTTTTCACTTGGTCATTGCTCTAGGCATGAGCTTCTTGCCCAGAAAGAGAAGGCTCCTGGGAGACCTTAGAGCAGCCTTCCAGTATTTAAAAGTGGCTGCAGGAAAGCTGGAGGGGGACTTTTTACAAAGATGGGTAGTGACAGGATAAGGGCTGATGGCTTCAGACTGGAAGAAACTCTTGCCCTGGCACTTCTTCTATGTGAGAAGAGACCAAACCCCACCTCACTGCAACTTTCTTTGAGGTAGTGGTAGAGGGTGATGAGGTCTCCCCTCAGCCTCCTCTTCTCCACACTAAACACCCCCAGCTCCTGTTCTCCAGACCCTTCCCCAGCTTTGTTGCCCTTCTTTGGACCTACTCCAGCTCCTCAATGTCCTTCTTGGGGTGAGGGGTCCAAAACTGAACCCAATATTTGAGGTTTGCCAAGTGGTGGGGGAGGACAATCACAATCCTGGTGGGTAATTCTGAGATCTGTGGAATAAACCTCTTGGTAATTTCAGGGGATGCTCACACTGCTGCTTCAGTCTAATCCCACTTTTCATTTCAGTCTCCTGGGATTCCTGCATTCTCCTGCACCCTACTTACAGGCTCACAGGATGTTAGGGAGATCTCCAGATAGATCTCCAGAGAGCATCAAATCCAACCCCCCTGCCAGGGGATTGGCTGGATTCTATGCCAGGACCATAGAATCCAGCACAGGTCACACAGGAACACATCCAGACAGGGCTTGAAAGTCTCCAGAGAAGGAGACTTCACAGCCTCTCTGGGGAGCCTGTTTCAGTGCTCTTACTTCAGCTATGCCACTCTCTCCATCCTTCACTGGAGGAGAACATGTACAGAATTGTTTCTGGTGCCTTCCCATGTCTCAAGTACCATCTGCTTGGGAAGATATGACCTGGGGATGATAGGGCAACATAAAAGCAGGAGCGAAAAGGCTACATGCCCTACAGTTGCTCCTCCCTACTGAAGCCTCCATCAATATTGATTTAGGAATCTGAGCTCAGAGATGCCAAATATGAGAGGGTAGGTTCTGCTGGCAGAAGACAGCCACCACATCCCCTTAAGGAGATCACAGAATGCTAGGGATTGGAAGGGACCTCCAGAGATCATTGAGTCCAATGCCCTTGCCAGAGCAGGATCACCTAGGGCAGGTCACACAGGAACACATCCTGGAATGTCTCCAGAGAAGGAGACTTCACAGCCTCTCTGGGTTGTTTCAGTGCTCTGTCATCCTCACAGCAAAGAGGATTCTTCTCTGTTGAGGTGGAACCTCCTGGGTTCCAGCTTGAACCCATTGTTCCTTGTCCTGTCACTGGACACCATCAAAAGGAGCCTAGCCCCTTCATCCTGACCCCCACCCCACAGATATTGATAGACATTGATCAGATCCCCTCAGCCTTCTCTTCCCAAGACTAAACAGCCCCAGGGCTCTGAGCCTTTCTTCACAGCAGAGCTGTTCAAGCCTGCAGCTGAAGCAGATCTCTTGCAGCACATGGCCTGCATTCCCTGCACAGGATTTTCTGGGAATGTGGGATTCTCCCTCTGCCTAAAAATACTGCAAAAAGCCTCCCTGAGGGAATGCAGAAGTCTTGTTTCTGCTCCTTGGCATAGATAAGCTCAGTGCCAAATTGCTTGGTTGGGTTGGCTCTGTTCTTTCATATCTTTCCCTAAATCCCTTTTTCACACTGGTGTGAATCTAAGTGGTGAGAATTGTGTGTGTGTGTCACAAACATCTGAAGGCAGCCTATTTAAAACGTTGCTGTTATGGGAACCAAGGCTGCTAAAACAGCCAGGGGGGAAAAAAAAATCCTGTTTGAATTTAGGTCACAATTTCCTTGCAGTTATTCTAGAGGTGGTGTGTTAGGGTTTAGAGAGGGATCTGGTTTGCAAATCTGAATGCAGAGACAAAGAGAGAGAGAAAATAAATCTCTTTTCTTCTCCTGGCTGCCACTGGACATTGAATTATTTCTCATTTCCAGTCAAAAATTTCAGGATGGATCTCTCTCTGCCTCAAGCTGTTTGCCTTCTGCTCTATTTTTCTGATGACTTCAAAATCCCTCTGGTAATTTGTTGACCGTAATGTCACAAACTGCACCATTCTACATGGAAGGAAGTTAACAGCTTGGCCATTGACCATTGGCCATCTCACCTTTCTAAAGTCACCACAAAGTCCATAAGAGCTGCTTCTACTGCCAAATGTTCTTCTTGAAGCTCTGGGTTGATTGTGTTTCCCTTTGTCCCCATAGTCCCCTTCAGAGGCAACCTGTTCCAGAGTCTCACCACGCTCACAGTGAAGAATCTCTTCCTCATCTCCAGTCTCAATCTGCCCTCTTCCAACTCAAAGCTATTGTCCCTTGTCCTATCATTCCAAGCCCTTGTCAAAAGTCCCTCCCCAGCTTTCATGTAGGCCCACTATAAGGTCCCTTCCCTCAATTCTTGTAGGACCTCTAGAGGGTCCCCCTGGAGTCTTCTCCAAACTGAATAAACCTAACTCTCTCATGCTGTCTTCATACAAAAGATGCTCTAGCCCCCTGATTATCTTCATGGTCTCTCCTGGAGCCACATTGCTGCAACTTTATGCAGGCTAAATCTGCCTTCCTCAAGCTTCAATCCATTGCTTCTTGTCCTACCACTACAAGCCCTTGTAAAAACTCACTTCCTGGCTTTCTTGTGGGCCTCTTGCAGGTACTGGGAGGTTGCTCTAAGGTCTCTCTTGACCCTCCTCTTCTCCAGGCTGAACAGCCCCAACTCTCCCAGCCTGTCCTCACAGGGGAGGGGCTCCAGCCTTGGACTGGGTGATCTTAGGGCTCTTTTCCAACTGAAACAATTCTATGCTTCTCTCAGTTTTCTTACTATCCATCCTCAATCAGCCCTTTTGCCTTTTTGACTTCTGCCTGCACCAGCCACTCCCTTTCCTTCTTTGTGTTGATTTTCCCTAGTTCTTTCCTCTTGGCACCCTAAGACTTTCACATGTGTCCTTCTGGATGGGTAAGACACTGTGTCTGCTGATCAGGGATGCTGATGTCTCCTTTTCCCTTCATTTTTGACTACCCAACTCAGATAAAGTAGGAAGCTAAGCACCAAAGAGTGGCACAGAACCAATTGAAACAGAGACCTAGCTATAAAAAGAGCTGGCTAGAATCAAAAGTACAGACAAGGAGTAATATGAGGAACAGTCACCTTCTTCACTGCTGAGAAAGACTGGCAGCATCTCCTTCAGAGCCTGGCAGGGCCTCTCTTTAACAGGCTAAAGAGGTCAAGTTTGCATTGTAAAAGACCATACAAGTGGAGTCTCCACCCCTGGAAGGGCTCAAGAACTATGTGGATGTGGCACTTCAGGACATGGTTTAATGGCCATGGTGGTCTTAGGTTGGTGTCTAGAATTGATGAGTCATAGAATGGTTTGGGTTGGAAGTGACTTTAATGATCATCTAGTTCCAAACCCCTTGCCAGGGGCAGGGACACCTCCCACCAGCACAGCTTGCTCAAGGCCTCATCCAGCCTGGTCTTGAACACCTCCAGGGAGGAGGCAGCCACAGCCTCCCTGGGCAACTTATTCTAGTGTCTCCCCACCCTCACTGGAAAGAATTTCTTCCTCATCTCCAGTGTAAATCTCCCTTCCTCAAGCTTCAATCCATTCCCTCTCATCCTATCACTCCCAGCCCTTGTCAAAAGCCCCTCCCCAGCTCTCCTGTAGTCCCCTTTAGATACTGGAAGGTTGATCTGAGGTCTCCCTGGAGTCTTCTCTTCTCCAGGCTGAACAGCCCCAACTCTTGCTGCCTGTCCCCATGGGAGAGTTTCTCCAGCCCTCTGATTATCTTTGTCTCTGGACCCATTTCAGCAGCTCCATGTTCCTCTTATGCTGGAGGCACCAGAACTGGATGCAGCACTCCAGGTGGAGTCTCACAGGAGCAAAGTAGAGGTAGAGAATCACCTCCCTCATCCTGCTGGTCACTCTTCACCCAATGCAGCCTAGGACACAGTTGCCTTCTGGACCTCAGAGGTCTTTTCCACCCAAAAGGTATTAAAAAAAGGCTTGGATGTGGCACTTGGAGCCATGGTTTAGTTGTCAGGAGGTGTTAGGTATTAGGTTGGACTTGATGATCTCTGAGGTCTTTTCCAACCTGGTTGATTCTACAAGCACCCAAGCAACATGGATTCACACTCTTGAAAGCAGACTGAGACAGCTACTAACTTCATTTCTGCTCCCTGCTTACTCCTTACAAGTTAAGCATCTCCATTTGAAACTGGATCTGGAGAGGAGCTGGCAATCACAGAGGTTTGTTTCACTGTCCTAATGATGACCTAAGGCTGCCTTTGAGCACATATGGACTGCCAATGCTCTAACTGCAACCTCTACACCTTGTGCTAGATCAGATTTTGCTTTTTTTCTTTTTTAGAAGGTCAGGGCTTTCTCCTCCTTTGTTTGCAGTTCTTTTTCTTCCTCTCCTGCTCACCTAATGACTTTTCCAGGTGTGTGGCATTGCCCACATGAATTCTCTCAATCCATGAAAGCACATTGAGGTAGAAATGCTAAATTCAAGACACAGAAACATATTTTCAGCTTTCATTTCATAGAATAATTGTCAGGGTTGGAAGGGACCTCAAGAATGATCCAGTTCCAACCCCCCTGCCATGGGCAGGGACACATCACACTACAGCAGGTTGCTCACAGCCACAGCCAGCCTGGCTGCAAACACCTCCAGGCATAAGGCTGCCACCACCTCCCTGGGCAGCCTGTGCCAGTCTCTCACCACCCTCATGGGGAACAACTTCTTCCTCACATCCAATCTCAATCTCCCCACTTCTAGTTTTGCTCCATCCCCCCCAGTCCTATCACTCCCTGACACTCTAGAAAGTCCCTCCCCAGCTTTCTTGTAGCCCCCTTCAGGTACTGGAAGGCTACAATTAGGTCTCCTCAGAGCCTTCTCTTCTCCAGACTGCACAACCCCAACTCTCTCAGTCTGTCTCAAGAGCAGAGCAACTCCAGCCCTCTGCTCATCCTCGTGGCCCTTCTCTGGACACCTTCCAGCACTTCCAGATCCTTCTTTTAATAGAAGATCCAGAACTGAACACAGTGCTCCAGGTGGGGTCTCACCAGAGTCCAGTTTGTTGAGCCCTCAGTGCTCAGTTTGTTGAGCCCTGCATCTGAGCAGTCATATTTCATTCAGAGCCACACAAAAACTGCAGAACAAGGCACTGTGAAGATCTCTCCTCAGCAGAGTTCTCCTGCAGGCATACTAACAGGATTACCACCCCTACTCAATGCTTAACTCCTGCTTTTGCCACTCAAAGATTCTTCTTTCACTGCCACTTTCTTTCACAAGCCTGCCTAAACCCATCCTTAACACATCTCCAACTTATCTAACATGTCTCACCTGCCTCATATCTGCTGCCATTCTGCTTCCTAATATCTTCAGGAGATCACAGAATTGCCCACACTGGAAAAGACCTTTTAGATCAAGTCAAACCATCATCCTACCCTGACAAGTCCTTGACTAAACCACATCCCTAAGTACTACATCTGCACAACTCTTAAATACCTCCAGGGATGGGGACCCCACCACCTCCCTGGGCAGCCTGTTCCAATGCCTGAGAACCCTTCCAGTGAAGAAATTCTTCCTAATATCCAACCTAAACTTCCCTTTGCACAACTTGAGGCTATTTCTTCTTGTCCTGTTACTTGGTGCTTGGTTGAACAGACCAATCCCCAGCTCACTGCAGCCTCCTGTCAGGGAGTTGTAGAGAGCCAGAAGGTCTCCCCTCAGCCTCCTTTTCTCCAGACTAAACAATCCCAGTTCCCTCAGCTGCTTCTCACCAGCTTTGTTGTCCTTCTCTGGACACACTCCAGCCCTTCAATGTCCTTCTTGGAGTGAGGGGACCAAAACTCAACTCAGTATTTAGGTGTGGCCACCCCAGTGCTGAGCACAGGAAGGAGATCACTTCCCTACTCCTGCTGGTCACACCATTCCTGATCCAGGCCAGGATGGTGGTGACCTTCTTGGCCACGTGGGCACACACTGGGTCGTGTTCAATCCTGCTGTCAATCAACACCCCCAGGTCCCTCTCTGCTGAGCAGCTTTCCAGCCACTCCTCCCCAAGCCTGTAGCATTGCTGGAGGTTGTTGTAGCCAAAGTGCAGAACCAGGCATTTGGCCTTACTGTGACTCACACAACTGCTCTGAGCCCACGGATCCAGCCTGGCCAGAGCTTCCCTGCCCTCGAGCAGACAGACAAACAGACACAGCAGCTGCAGCACACATGAACCCAGCACACCGGGCTGCCAGTACCAAGTGCATTTTCTCCAAGCAGATCCAGATGCCAACCTGAGTCCCATCTGCCGTCTTAAATGTGATTTAGAGGGTTTGTGTTTATTCCCTGTCCAGGAATTCCTTCCAATACACATCCAACACACTGCCTGCAGCCACTCCAGACAGCTCAAGGCACAAGATGTGAAGATGGATGGATCATCCCTACCACAGAATCACGGAATCATTCAGGTTGGAAAAGACCCTCAGGATCACCAAGTCCAACCCAGAACCCTACATTACAAGGTTCACCTCTAAACCATATCCCCAAGCACCACATCCAAATCACCTTTAAACACATCCAGGGTTGGTGACTCAACTATCTCCCTGGGCAGCATATTCCAATGCCTGACCACTCTTGCTGGGAAAAAATGTTTCCTAATGGCCATTCTAAACCTACCCAGTCACAGCTTGAGGCCATTCCCCCTTGTTCTTTCACCTGTGAGAAGAGACCAGCACCAACCTCTCTACAACCTCCTTTCAGGTAGTTGTAAACAGCAATGAGGTCTCCCCTCAGCCTCCTCTTCTTCACATTAACCATCCCCCTCTTCTTCAGTTGCTTTTAATCAGATTTATTCTCCAGGCCCTTCCCAGCTTCCTTGCCCTCCTCTGCCTGGCTCCAGCACCTCTACATCTGTCTTGTATTGAGGTGCCCAAAACTGGACACAACACTGTAGGTGTGGCCTCGCCAGAGCTGAGTACCAGGGGACAATCTCCTCCCTGCTCCTCCTGGACACAGCATTTCTGATGCTGTGGTTAACAGCTAAGCAGTTTTCAGGTTGCTCTCAATTTCTTCCAGCAGCTGAGAGTCACAGCTGCGTCCTTTCCTCTTCCTCCACTCCAAAGCCATGTGGGAGGTTAGAACTGAGTTACAAATGACCATTGCGAACCACCATGGTTTGCACACAGCAGCAAGGCACAACTTGCTCCTGATACAATGTGTTCAGTTTTGGGGCCCTCACCCCAAGAAGGACATTGAGGAGCTGGAGCAGGGTCAAAGAAGGGCAAGAAAGCTGGGGAAGGGTCTGGAGAACAGGGCTGGGGAGGAGCAGCTGAGGGAGCTGGGGGTGTTCAGCCTGCAGAAGAGGAGTCTGAGGGGAGACCTCATTGCTCTCTGCAGCTGCCTAGAAATATGTTGGAGTGAGGTGGGAGTAGGTGTCCTCTCCCTAGTATCAGGTGATAGGAGAGGAAATGGCCTGAAATTGTGCCAGGGGAGGTTTAGGATGGCGATGAGACAAAAAATTTCTTTGCTTCCAGAGTGGTCAGGGACTGGCACAGGCTGCCCAGGGAGGTGGTGGAGTCCCCATCCCTGGGGGTGTTCAAGAAACCTGTGGCCATGGCACTTGGGGCCAGGGTTTAGTGGCCATGGTGGGGTTGGGCAGGATGATATTAGAAGGCTTTTCCAACCCAAACCATTCTATGATTCTTTGTCAGGCAGCACAGGAATTATGAAGGACAGATTCTCCCAGTCTAAAATGAGAGCCAAAATGCTACTACAGTGAGCTGCCCAGAGCTGCTCTAAATTTCAGCAACTTCTCCAATTAATGGAACAAATTACAGTTAATCAGAGCTGAAAGAGCAGAGAGGACTTTCCTTTCCAAGGTTATCTTTGAAGATGAAGTGCTTCATTGCCTTTTTCTTGATGCTGGGAAAAGTCAATGTCAAATTTGCCAGGAAATTAAATCATCACAGGGATGTTTTTTAAAACACAGAAGGGAGGCAAACCCTCCTGCCCTGCCTCTGCTCCTGCACTCAGACACCATTCCTGTGCTGTCTGTTCAGCCACTGCTGTGGGATTGTCTCCATGCCAGAGTGGGCAGAATTGTCTAGATATAGAATCAGAGAATCACCTGGTTGGAAAAGACCTTGAGATCATCAAAGCCTAACCATAGCCTAACAGCTCCCTGCACACAACTGTCAGACCCTGTCCCTGAGCTCATAATCCAAATGGCTTTTAAACACCTCCAGGGATAGGGACTTCACCACCTCCCTGGGCAGCCTGTGCCAATCCTTGACCACTCTTGCAGCAAAGACATTTTTCCTAATCTCCAGCCCTTCCCTGGCACAATTTCAGGCTATTTCCTCTCCTCTCACCTGAGAGTGGGGAGTAGAGCCCCCACCTCACTGCAGCTTCCTCCCAGGGAGCTGTAGAGAGCAATGAGGTCTCCCTCAGCCTCCTCTTCCCTACACTAAACACCTCCAGGTCCCAGAGCTGCTCCTCACCAGACCTGTGTGTTAAAGACCCTTCGCCATCTCCGTTGCCCCTCTCTGAACACACTCCAGCCCAAAAACTTCTTTCCTGTAGCAAGGAGTCCAAATCTGAACACAGTATTTGGGGTGTAGCCTCACCAGTGCCAAACAGGGGGGAGGACAATCAAATATGTAACAACCCTGCAGCCACCCTTCCCCTTGTGCCTTCAGCTGCAGTTCTGATGAACGTGTCCAGAGAAGGGCCACAAGGATGAGCAGAGGGCTGGAGCTCCTCTGCTCTGGAGGCAGCCTGAGAGAGTTGGGGTTGTTCAATCTGGAGAAGAGAAGGCTCTGAGAAGATCTTATTATGGCCTACCAGTTATCTGAAGGGGGCTACAAGAAAGCCGGGGAGGGACTTTTTAGGGTGTTGGGTAGTGATAGGACTGGGGGGAATGGTTCCACACAAGAGGAGCGGAGAGTTAGACTGGATGTTAGGAAGAAGTTGTTCCCCATGAGGGTGGTGAGAGACTGGCACAGGTTGCCCAGGGAGGTGGTGGCAGCCTCATCCCTGCAGGTTTTGAAGACCATGCTGGCTGTGGCTGTGAGCAAGCTGCTGTAGTGTGAGGTGTCCCTGCCCATGGCAGTGGGGCTGTAACTGGATCACTCTTGAGGTCCCTTCCAACCCTGACAATTATTCTGTGATTCTGTGATCCCTGTACCAAGTACACAGACAGCACATGAAAAACCCTTCAACCATTTTAAAGAGCAGCTGGGAAAGAGAAAGGAGGCAGAAGTGGATTAGAGCACAGACCCCCCAAAACCTGCTGAGAACCTACTGCTTCTCCTCAGCTTTCTGCATCTCATGTGCCTGCAGAGGAACAGCTGAGGAGGGAAAGTAGGGCAGGGAAATATACTTATTTTCCTTTGCTCTTCTAATTCTCAGTAGGCATTTCTGAGCTTAGAAGATTTTTAACTTCAAATCCTATTAAAAAAAAATAATTAAAAAACAAAATCCCTCTGCCCAAACTGTGCTGTGCTTGGACTATTTTTAACCTATAACCACATCCATGCTGGGGCAAAACGTTAATGCTGCAGATTCTGCTGATATTGTCTGACCTCAGGACAAGGCCTATTGATTTTCTTACTCAGCACAACCAGGAACAGCATCTGAC
The DNA here is from genome assembly GCF_026170545.1 of Melanerpes formicivorus. NCBI lineage: Eukaryota > Metazoa > Chordata > Aves > Piciformes > Picidae > Melanerpes > Melanerpes formicivorus. Next base: position 691,697 of record NW_027142443.1, read on the forward strand.
CCTGACTTATGTACCCTCTGCCAACGATTTTGGTTTATATTTGGGTGCCTCTTCAGGGCCCTGGCACACACTAGAATCCCACACTCTCCTTGCTGCCCAATGGTGTCCTAAAGAGACATCCAAAAGTCTGTTCTTCCCCCCCCCCCCCCCCCCCCCAATTTGTAATCTATATTGCAGCCATTTTATGCTCTTTATAGTTCTTCTACAGTCTCAGTCATATTTTGCCTTGAATAATCACAGGATCACAGCTCACAGGATGTCAGGGGTTGGAAGGGACCTCCAAAGATCATTGAGTCCACCCCCCCTGCCAGAGCAGGATCAGAGAGTCCAGCACAGGTCACACAGGAACACATTCAGATGGGTCTTGAAAGTCTCCAGAGAAGGAGACTCCACCACTTCTCTGGGCAGCCTGTTTCAGTGTTCTGTCACCCTCACAGTGAAGAAGTTCCTCCTCATGTTGAGGTGGAACCTCCTGTGCTGGAGTTTACTTCCATTGCTCCTTGTCCTATCCCAGGGTGCAACTGAGCAGAGCCTGTCCCTTGTCCCCTCCCTCTTGACCCCCAGCACTCAGATATTTATAAACATTTATCAAATCCCCTCTCAGCCTTCTCCTTTCCAGACTAACCACCCCCAGGGCTCTCAGCCTCTCCTCACCAGACAGTGTTGCAGTCCCTTCAGCATCCTTGTAACCCTCCCTTGGACTCTCTCCAGCAGATCCCTGTCCCTCTTGACCTGGGGAGCCCAGAACTGGATGCAATTCACCAGGGCAGAGTAGAAGGGGAGAACAACTTCCCTTGATCTGCTGGACATATTCCTCTTAATGCACATAGAATGGTTTGGGTTGGAAGAGACCTTAATGATCATCTAGTTCCAACCCCCTGCCATTGTTAGGGTCCCCTTCCACTAGACCAGGTTGCTCAAGGCCAAGGAGCTAGGTAACATTTAAGTGTTGAGGTGAGCCAGGATTTGAGCTTTCAGCAGCCCTGCCCTGCTAGGGGACCCAATTGGAAAGCACTGGAGCAGAGCTTGAAAGATGATCAGAAGTCACAGGGGTCTAGGACAGTGTGAAAGACTCCTTGCTATTAATTCTACTAATAAACCCCTGGATGTGTGATTGGTGTCCTTCATTCACACACTGCAAGTAAAATCAACTTGTGGCTGGAAAGGGATTGCCTACAGAGATGGGGTTTGATTTCTCATCACCTCTTAGCCTGTGCATTGTCCATTTCAAGGAAAGTCTCTACCAATACATTCCTTAAGGTAGGGCCTTAGATGTTGCCAGCATTCACAGAATCATCATAGAATGGGTTGGGTTGGAAGGCACCTCAAGGATCATCCAGTGCCAACCCCTTGCCATGGGCAAGGACACTTCCTACCAGCCCAGCACAGATATCCCCCAGGTCATAGCTGCCAACCTTGCAGGGATACATCTGTTAGCCCTGGTATACCTCAGATGACAACAGACTCCCAGCTTTTAACAGCTCAGCTGAGCTCAGTGTATTTCCTCCACCCTTGAGCAGCTCAGTGTATTTCCTCCACCCTTGGGCAGAGAAACCACAGCAGGATACATGAGGCTGCTGAGTGATAAGTAGAGATGATGCTATCAGATGGACCCACTGAAATCAATCCTCCTTCCTTGTACTAATCCAAACATTGTCCTCCACAACCAGAGAGACCTGAGAAGTGTCAGCAGGATTCTGCCCATTTTGTGTGCTTTTTAAACTGCCCTGCTTGGACAGATGTCAGGATTGAGCATTTGGAATACAAACTATTAATGGCCACATGGTTAGGAAAAAAAAACCCAAAAATCATAGAATGGTTTGATCTGGAAGGGACCTTAAAGATCATTTAGATCCAACTCCCTGGCATGGTGTGGTGGTTTTAGGCCCTTGTCTGGACATGTTCCAGCACCTCCAGATCCTTCTTGTAGACATCTGCACAGCTTGACTCATGCTGTAATACAGGCTTTTTTCCTCCTCAGGAAACCTCACTTGTACTAAAAGAAACTGTTCTAACTCTATCCCAATTTTCTCTTGGAGTTTATTAAGGCATATCAGGACCTCTCCTGTAGGAGAACCAGCAATGAGAGAACCCTGCTCTGGCAGGGGGTTTGGACTCGATGATCTCTGGAGGTCCCTCCCAACCCCTCACATCCTGTGATCCTGTGAACCAGAGTGCTGGAACCCAGCCCAGTGCCCTAGGAAACAGAGCCTCTGCCCAGGCTAAGAGCTGCAGCTGCTGCCCTCTCATTTGCAAGTTTGAGCAGTGGCAAAGCAGAGCAGAGAGATACAAATGACACAGACATGGCTGGTCACAGACTGCCACAGGCAAGGTGCTGCCTTCCACACCACCCACAGCCAGGGCTTAGACAAGACAGAAGCACAGATAGCCAAGTCCCCATCTCCTCTTTGGCTGGCAGAGACAGAAGGGCATTAGTGTAAGTCACACACACTGAATTCAAAGTTTTCTGGGGCTGTGCAGTCACAGATCTCTCAAATACTCACAGGGTAGGGGTCAGGAGCATGGGACCAGGTTTGGTTCAGTGGTGTCCAGTGACAGGACAAGGGGTAAGAGGCACAAGCTTGAACACTTTTGTTCCATCTAAACGTGAGGAGGAACTTCTTTAATTTAAGGGTGGTGGAGCCCTGGAGCAGGCTGCCCAGTGAGGTGGTGGAATCTCCATCTCTGGAGGCATTCAAAACCTTCATGGATGTGTTCCTGTATGACCTTCTCTAGGTGGCCCTGCCTTGGCAGGGGGATTGGACTCCATCTCCAGAGGTCCATTCCAACCCCTACTACTCTGTGATTTGTGAAGCACCAGCACAGTCCTTCTGCTGCTGAACGCCCCAGTTCTTGGCCCTCTGACCCACCCCACATGTCCCCTGCTCTCTATCTAGTCCGTCTGGATGCTCATTGCCAACATTCAGCACTCACACACACATCCAATAGGTATCCCATGATCATGGGTACCCCTGGAGACCAAGGGCCCCTTCTTGCCTGCATCCAAGCCCCTCTGTACTGTCCAGTTTGAAGTTTGCAGGTGAATGCATTTGTATGCCCCACATACACCCACTTGAAGAAGGTACAAGATACCCTCCAGCAGCAGGCACATGGCAGCTGTCACCTGCTGCCCCATTCCAGCCACTGGTGCTGAGTCCCTCACTCATCCCAGTCTCTTAGTAGGCTGGATTCTGGGACATGACCATTTCCACTCCACTGGTTGGCACTGAGACCCCCACTTATGCCAGCTGCTGACACTGTAGCTGAGGGACACCTGCAGCTCTAGTAGCTGGCACCCAATTAGGGGTTGGAAGGGACCTCAAAAGATCATCCAGTCCAATCCCCTGCCCAGAGCAGGATCATATAGAGTAGACCACACAGGAATGCATCCAGGCAGGTTGTGAATGTTTCCAGAGAAGGAGACTCCACAACCTCTCTGGGCAGCCTGCTCCAGGGCTGTCACCTTCACAGCAAAAAGGCTTTTCCTTACATTCCCACGGCACCTCCTCTGCTCCAGCTTGCACCCACTGCCCCTTGTCCTGTCCTTGGACATCCTTGAGCAGAGCCTGGCTCCATCCTCCCAACACTGCCCTGCACATCTTTTTACCCATCAATGAGGGCAGCCCTCAGGCTCCTCTGCTCCAAGCTTCAGAGTCCCAGCTCCCTCAGCCTGTCCCTGTGTTGGAGGTGCTCCATCCCTTTGATCATCTTTGTGACCCTCCTGGCAGGTGGAAATGATGACACTGAACAGAGAAAGAACAGACTGAGAATGGCAGAAGGACATATCAAGACCAGGCAGGAGGACCAAAAGCACATCCTTGTCTGTCTCTGACAGCCCAGTTCAGTTCTCTTCCCAAGGGGTCATTTGGTCTCCTCCCATGCAATGCATTTCCACACTTTCTGCACTGAAATTAGGGACCCTCCCCTTCCCTTCACCCTGATCCTAGACTGGGCATTGTTTTTTCTTTGCTTCCAGGCTTTGGGTCACAGCAACCCTAAGCAGCAGTACAGGCTTGGGGCAGTGTGGCCAGAAAGTGTCTGGCAGAAAGGGACCTGGAGGTGCTAATGGACAAGTAGTTGAACAGGAGCCAGCAGTGTGCCCAGGTGGCCAAGAGAGCCAAAGGCATCCAGGCTGCGATTAGAAATGTTGTGTCCAGCAGGAGCAGGGAGAGGATTGTCCCCTGGTACTCAATACAGGAGAGATATGGAGGTGCTGGAGCCAGTGCAGAGGAGGGCAAGGAAGCTGTGAAGGGCCGGGAGAATAAATCTAATGAAGAGCAACTAAGAAGCTGAGGATGGTTAGTTTGAAACAGGAGGCTGAGGGGAGACCTCATGGCTGTCTACAGCTACCTGAAAGGATGCTGTGGAGGGGTTGGTGCTGGTCTCTTCTCACAAGTAATTACTGATAGAACAAGAGGGAATGGCCTCAAGCTGTGATTGGGTAGGTTTAGAATGGCCATTAGGAAACATTTTTTCCCAGCAAGAGTGGTCAGGGATTGGAATGTGCTGCCCAGGGAGGTACTTGAGTCATCAACCCTGGATGTGTTTAAAGGTGGTTTGGATGCGGTGCTTGGGGATATGGTTTAGAGGTGAACCTTGTAATGTAGGGTTCTGGGCTGGACTTGGTGATCCTGAGGGTCTTTTCCAACCTGAATGATTCTGTGATTCATGTTCTCAGCTCCAGCCCCAACTTTGGGCTGGACATCAATCATACAACTGTAATTACAGGAAGGTCCTGCCAGCTCTTGGCTGAAAGAGGGCTCTGTGCTGGCAGGACTCAGAAGGAGCTGAGCTTTCCAGCTCTTGTAAGAATCTCCCAAGTACAGTGAACAGGAATTTCTAAGAAGCTTGTAACTCAGCCAGCCTTAGCAAACCTTAATGGCTATCAAACATGACAGAGAGACAACTTCATGACAAACAGCAAGTCCCCTTCCAAAGTATACATCAGCAAAGCTTCAGGGAATATCAGACACACTTTTATTCCAGCCCAGAGGAATATTATTCACTACCCTGAGACTGGGGACTGACCACATTGTGCAGCTGAACTTGTCTGACATGCAGCCCCCAGCTGACACTCAGCCCCTCCCTGAGAGACCAGGTGGGGTTTAGAATGAGTAGTACAGAGCAATTGTACAGTGAGCAGTGGGATGAGCACAGCCTGAAACACTTGCAAGGTTTTCATTCATTCAATGAGGGACAGAGCTGGAAAAATAGAATGGACCTCTGGAGCTCATCCAGTCCAACCCCCTGCTCCAGCAGGGCACCCACAGCAGCTTGTCCAGGAGCACAGTGCCCGGGGGGGTTGGAAGCTCTCCACACAAGGAGACTCCACAACCTCTCTGGGCAGCCTGCTCCAGGCCTCCAGCACCCTCACACCCAAGAAGTTGTTTTTCAGGTGAAACCTCCTGGCTTCCACTTCATGCCCACTGTTCTTTGTCCTATCACTGGGCACCACTGACAAAAGTCTGGCCCCAGCCTCCTGCCCTTCACCCTTTAGCTCTTGCTGAGCATTGCTCAGATCCCCTCTGGGGCTGCTCTTCTCCAGGCTCAACACCCCCAGGGCTCCCAGCCTTTTCTCTTCAGAGAAATGCTTTGGTCCCATAATCATCTTTGTAGCCCTTCATTGGACTCTCTTCAGTAGTTCCCTGACCCTCTTGAACTGGGGAGCCCAGACTTGGACACAGTACTCCAGGTGTGGCCTCCGCAGGACAGAGTAGATAGGGAGCAGGACCTCCCTTGATCTGCTGGCCACTCTCTTCTTAATGGACCCCAGGAGACCATTGGCCTTCCTGGCTATAACAGCACACTGTTTGCTAATGGGGAACTTTTCCACCAGGATGTAGCTTCACAATAACCAAACACAATTGCTTTCATTACATAAAAAAGAGTAATCTGAAAACTCCTCACACTCATGAATTTTCTTACATCTGTTGCTGAGGTGACAGAGTTCTCTTCAGATGGCACAATATCAGTCACAGAATGGGTTGGGTTGGAAGGGACCTTCAGGATCATCTGGTTCCAACACAACCGCCATGGGCAGGGACACCTCCCACCAGCACAGCTTGCTCAAGGCCTCATCCAGACTGGCCTTGAACACCTCCAGGCAGGAGGCAGCCACAGCCTCCCTGGGCAACCTGTGCCAGTGTCTCCTCACCCTCACTGGAAAGAATTTCTTCCTCATCTCCAATCTCAAATCTCCCCTCTTCCACCTCAAAGCCATTGTCCCTCATCCTGGCACTCCCAGCCCTCGTCCAAAGTCCCTCCCCAGCTCTCCTGGAGCCCCTTCAGGTACTGGAAGGCTCCTCTAAGGTCTCCCTAGAGCCTTTTTTTCCAGGCTGAACAGCTTCTTGCATCCTGTCCCCTAAGGGAGGTTCTCCAGCCCTCTGATCATCTTTGTGGCTCTCTTGAACCCTCTCCAGCAGGTCCACATCCTTCTGCTGAGGGCCCCAGAACTGGGTGCAATACTCCAGGTGGGGCCTCCCAGCTAATCCATCTCCTTTGTTTTAAGCAATTAGCAGCCTTCCAGTACCTGAAGAGGGCTACAAGAAGGCTGCAGAGGGACTGTTTCCAAAGGCCTGCAGTGAGAGGATGAAGGGCAATGGTTTGAAATTAGAGAAGTGCAGATTTAGGTTAGATGTTAGGAACAAGTTCTTTACCATGAGGGTGATGGAACACTGCAACAGGTTGCCAGGAAGGTAGTTGAGGCCCCACCTCTGGAGCTATTCAGGGTCAGGCTGGATGAGGCTCTAAACAACCTGATCTAGTGTAGGATGTCCCTGCTGACTTCAGCAGGTTGGGCTAGGTGACTTTTGGAGGTCTCTTCCAACCCAACCCATTCTGTGGTTCTATATAAACATCACAGGTTGGCTACCAGAAGCAAATGGAGTTGCAGCACCAGATGCTGCTGTACACAGCAGCTGCCACTGCCCAGTTCCTCTCTGTGCAAGTAATGTGCAGGAACATTCCTTCTGGAAAAACTAATACTGCATTAAAAATAGATGATAGCAAGTGACTCAACACTCCTCAGAATAGTAGCTACAAAACATCTTTCATGCAGAACCCTTCTCCCTGTAAAACCCTCTCAGATAAATTTATTGGAAGGAAAACAGGGCTGGGCAGGGGAGGAGTGGCTGACAGCCCCTCAGGCCATTCAGCAAGACTCAGACTGCTGCGCAGAGATGAACCTAATGAAGCTCAACAAGGGTTAAGTGCAGAGTCCTGCACCTGAGGGGGAACACCACCATACAGCAGTACAGGTGAGAGGTTGACCTACTGGAGAGCAGCTCCAGAGAGAAGGACCTGGGAGTCCTGGTTGATAATTAGTTATCCATGGGACAGCAAAGTACCCTGGTGGCCTAGAAGGCCAATGGTGTACTTGGGTGCATTAAGAAGTGTGGCCAGCAGGTCAAGAGAGGTTCTCCTCTCCCTCTACTCAGACCACATCTGGAATGTTGTGGGCAGTTCTGGGCTCCCCAGGTCGAGAGGGACATAGAACTGCTGGGGAGAGTTCCATGGATAGCTACGAGGATGCTGAAGGGACTGAAGCATCTCTCTCATGAGGAAAGACTGAGAGCCCTGGGGCTGTTTAGTCTGGAGAAGAGGAGGCTGAGGGGGCACCTTATCAGTATCTACAGAGATCTTGCAGGAGGATGTAGCCAGGCTCTTCTCAGTGATAGGATGAAGGGCAATGGACATAAACTCAATCCCAGGAAATTCTATCCCAACATGAGGAGAAACTTCTATGGTGTGAGGGTGCTGGAGCCCTGAAGCAAGCTGCCCAGAGAGGTTGTGGAGTCTCCTTCTCTGGAGGTCTTCAAAGCCCACCTGGATGCATTCCTGCTCTAATTGGTCCTGCTTTGCAGGGTGGTTGGACATGATGGTATCTGGAGATCCTTTCCAACACCTACCAGTCTATGATTCTGTGACTAGCAGCAGCCAAATCTACACTTGGAAAAGTCTAAAGCATTGTGGCTAATAAAAAGGACAATTGTGCTGCTTCTATGGAGATGTACTGGAAGCCCTTGGTATAGAGAGAGGAAATAAATCATCAGATATATTTCTTGGAGCTTCTAATGTGTTTTAAATGGCCACAAGTTGTGGAGATTTTCCAGAGTGCACAGGAGACAAGCTTAGGCCAAGACTGTGATTTATTTAGAGTGGGGGGGGGGGGAAAGTTTGCCTTTTTTGGTGTTTTGGGGTTTTACAAATGAGGAGAAAAAATCAACAACAATAAAACAAACAAACAAAAGCCCTCCAACACAACAAACCCACAGCTGCTGGAACTCTGCTCTTCTGCTCTCTTCTGACCTAACTTCACCTCTGCAAAATCAGTTACAAGGAAATAGAGAGTTTAAAGATATCTTCACCATTTCCAGTGCTTTGTGCTCTCATGAGGTGGGATTCAAGGCTCCTCAAAACCCTCCAGTTCCAGAAGTGTTGCCTCACTAACCCAATGACCATCTCCCTTTTCTAAGGGCAGAAGTGGTAGCCCTGTAGAACAACCTCCAGCTTGATCTACGGATGACTTAAAGTAGCCTCAGGATTACAGAATGACAGAATTGTTTCAGCTGAAAAGATCTCTGAGCTCATCCAATCAGCAGCCCAGCACCACCATGGCCACCAAACCATGGCCCCAAGTGCCACAGCCACAGGTTCCTTGAACACCTCCAGGGATGGGGACTCCTCTACCTGCCTGGGGACTCCATCACCTGCCTGGGCAGCCTGTTCCAATCCCTGACCAATCCCTGTTCCAATCCCTGACCAATCCTGCAGCAAAGACATTTTTCCTAATCTCCAACCTAACCCTCCCCTGGCACAATTTCAGGCCATTTCCTCTTCCTCTATCACCTGAAACTAGAGAGAAGAGACCAACCCCTACCTGGCTCCAACCTCCTTTGAGGGAGCTGTAGAGAGCCTCCTCTGCTCCACACTGAACACCCCCAGCTCCCTCAGCTGCTCCTCCCCAGCCCTGCTCTCCAGACCCTTCCCCAGCTTTCTTGCCCTTCTCTGGACCTGCTCCAGCTCCTCAATGTCCTTCTCACAGTGAGGGCCCAAAACTGAACCCAACATCTAAGGAGTCAAGCTGCTCTACAGATGGAGATCCCAGCCCCACTCTGGGTCCTATCCCTGAGTTTCAACATTTATCAGGAAGAATTTCTCACTCAAGTCCAGCAAGAATTTCCCTTACTCTCTATCATTGTAATGTCCATGAGACAGTAGAAAACTACTGCTCAATTCCTCCCTTACTGGTTGTTGGGGGTTAGGGTTGGGTTTGGGTTTTTTTGGGGGGGGGTTCTTTTTTTATGGGTGAGGTTGCTTTTTGTGAGGTTTTGGTGGTTTGGTTGTTCTTTTTCAATCAGCTTTAACACCTTGCTGGAGGAGAACCTCCACCTCTCTGAAGGTGAACACCTCCTCTGTGGAGGTGTTCAAGGCCAGGCTGGATGAAGCCTTGAGCAAAGTGTCCTTGCCCATGGCAGGGGGTTTGGAACTGGATGATCTTTAAGGACCCTTGCAACCTAAATCAATCTATGAATCTATGGCTGTTGGTTCCAAGTTTTCCAAGAACCTAACCTAGCTCCATTTAGAAACCTGGGCTCTATACCCTGGATGATAATACAAACAATATGATGAACTAACTTTGAGCTAGATACTCTGGTCCTCCTCTGGCAGGACTCAATGATCTCCAGAGGTCCCTTCCAACCCCTAACATCCTGTGTGATCCTGGGATCTGTTGATTCAGAAATGATGATTTGCAGTTGCAGGGCTTGATGTTTCCATTCAGATTTTATCCAAAAGCAAAAGCAAACATCTGGGACCAGCTTGAGGGAAGAAACACTTTTTCATGAAACATTGTGGTGCCATAATGAATGGCCTCAGGAGGCTGAGAGCTCCAAAAACGACAATATTCATCAGTATGAATTTGTATTCCACAGCTACCTTCTAACCAGCATCAAACTGGCATCTTGCCATGCTCCGACCAGGTTCAAACTGGCATCTTGCCACGCTCTGACCAGGATCAAACTGGCATCTTGCCATGCTCTGCATTAGCTAGGGTTAATTTTTCTTGTAGGTTTTTTTCTTTTCAGCTAAGGTGAGATGCATTAAAGAGATTGACTGCCTTGGAGAGAAGCAGGATGTTGTTAAAGAGAAGACAGCAACTCACTAATGCTAAATTCCCCAGGCAGATATATAATAAAATTAAAACAAAGCTGAAAGTGCAAATAGCAGCCCTGAAACAACAACTCAGCCCCCTTTGAAGGTATTCCAGCTGGCATCTTTGGTTAGAAAAATCACTGACAGGCTGAGGGAGCCTGGAGAAGACTCCAGGGGGATCTTAGAGCTGCATTCCAATACCTGAAGGGAAGCTACAGGAAAGATGGAGAGGGACTTTTCATAAGGGTGTCTAGAGGCAGGACAAGGGAGAATGGTTTGAAGCTGAGGAAGAGTAGGTTTGGACTGGGTCCTAAGAAGTTCTTCAGTATGAGGGTGGTAAGACTCTGGAATAGGTTGCCCAGAGTAGTTGTGGATGCTGCCTCCCTGGAGGTGTTTAAGGCAAGTATGAGGCCTTGAGCAACCATGTCAAGTTGAGAGGTGTCCCTGCCCACATCAGGGAGGCTGGAGTAGATGATTTCTTTCCAACCTAAGCCATTCTGTGATTCTATGTTTTGCTAGGATGATTTTACTTCACCAGGAGAAGAAATTCTTTCCAGTGAGGGTGGGGAGACACTGGAACAGGTTGCCCAGAGAGGCTGTGGATGCCTCCTGCCTGGAGGTGTTCACACCAAGGTTGGATGAGGCCTTGAGCAACCTGGGCTGGTGGGAGGTGTCCCTGCCTGTGTCAGGGGGGTTGGAACTGGATGAGCTTTAAGGTCCCTTCCAACCCAATCTATTCTATGATTCTGTGAGTTTGAGAAGGCAGCTTTGGCAGAATAAGCAAGAAATGAAAAGGCACTACATGAGGTGCCAGGAGCCAGCAGGCTTGGACAAGCCCAGGGGGAGATGGAAGAAAAGGCAGATCAAAATGTGAAAATCATTCCTTTGGAGAAGAAAGAACCCAAAGAACAAAAATCTGTCTGTTTCCCTTAGAGATTGCTCAAAGACTCCAAATCTTTTCTTTACTGCTAAATGTACCTTCTTGCTCTGATATTTCCTCTTCTTGTGTTTGTTAGATTTGCTTTCATTCTCCAAATGCCTCTGATAGCATCAAATCTTTGAGCTGCTGCCCTGTCCTGCCCTTTGCTTTGCCTCACAAATCTCAGCTGAATATCTTAATTAGCCTGGTTGGTAATAAGTTGTCCATGAGACAGCAATGGGCCCTGGTGGCCAAGAAGGCAAATAAAACTTGCCCTGGCACAACTTAAGCCTATTTCATCTCATCCTATCACTAGTTACTTAGAATCATAGAATCACAGAATTGTTTCGAACCATCCTTATCTTATCCACCTATTTTCTATCATAGAATTGTCTGTGTTGAAAGGGACCTCCAAGGGTCATCCAGTCCAACTTCCTCTGCAGTCAGCAGGGACATCCTCACCTAGATCAGGCTGCACAGAGCCCTGTCCAGCCTTACCTTGAATATCTCCAAGGATGGGGCCTCAACTACCTCCCTGGGCAGCCTTGAGAGAAGAGACCAACCCCAGCCTCACTCCAGCCTCCTTTCAGGGACTTGTAGAGAGCAATGAGGTCTTCCCACAGCCTATTCTTCTCCAGAGTGAACAACCTCAGCTCCCTCAGCCACTCCTCTTACAACATGCCCTCCAAACCCCTCACCAGCCTCATTGCTCTCCTGTTGTCCAACCTTCAACTTGTTCAACTTAGTCAAACAAAGCCTAAGAAAAGTTGTGGTTGCTGCCTAAATGATGAGGAAAGCCAGCCCCAAAGAGGGACCAGAACCATGTACACCAAAAGGACACTGTCTGCAAATTCCTAGCAAATAACTGTTGACAGGATGTCAGAAGAAGGTTTCAAAGCATTTGAGGAATAATTTCCCATGAACATGACCTGGTGAATTTTGCAGTTGAACTGAGTATTTGTACAATTTCGATTCATTTTAAATCTTTGCATGTGGAGAGTTGAGATTGTTCAGGTGACTGATACAGGACAGCACTTGGACTTGATCCAAAGTGTGTTTTCTTGTTCTGTGCTCTCCTACAAGGATTACTACTCACACCTACCCTCCCTCAACCCAAGCCACCATCCAATCTTGTCCTTCCCCTGTCCAACCCACAATCAGGAGTAGTCAGCATGGATTTGCCAAGGGGAAATCACGCTTGACTGATCTGATAGCACTCTGTGATGCTGTAATTAAATGGTTAGATGAAGGGAGAGCAGCAGATGTAGATTACTTTGACCTTAGTAAGGTTTTTGACACTGCCTCTCATAACATCCTTGTGAGCAGGCACTGGAGGTGTGGGACAGAAGAGCAGACAGTAAGATGGATCAGGAACTGGTTACACAATGGAGTGCAAAGAGTGGTGGTCAGTGGTGCCAAGTCCAGCTGGAGAGCTGTGACCAGTAGAATCCCCCAAGGATCAGTGCTGGGTCTGGTCCTGTTCAATATCTTCATCAATGACACTGATGAGGGGATGGACAGACAGTCTGTTCAGCAAGTTTGCTGATGATACCAAACTGGGAGGCTTGGCTGAGACACCTGAAGGCTGTGAAGCCTTTCAGAGACTTGGGCAGACTGAGAGCTGGCACAGAGGATCCTACTGAGGCTCAACCAGGATGAGTGCAGAGTCCTGCAGCTGGGCAGGAAGAATAAACTGCAGCAGGACAGGCTGGGAGGTGATCTGCTGGAGAGCAGCCCTGTGGAGAAGGACCTGAGAGTGCTGGTGGACAAGTTCTGCATAGGACAGCAATGTGCCCTGGTGGCCAAGAAGGCCAATGGGGTCGTGGGCTGCATTCAGAGGAGTGTGTCCAGCAGATCCAGGGAGGTTCTCCTGCCCCTCTATTCTGCCCTGGTGAGACTGCATCCAGCTTTGGGCTCCCCAGTTCAAGAGGGACAGGAATCTTCTGGAAAGAGTCCAAGGGAGGGTTACAAAGATGCTGAAGGGACTGGAGCACTACCTGGTGAGGATAGGCTGAGAGCCCTGGGGGTGGTTAGTCTGGAGAGGAGAAGACTGAGAGGGGATTTAATAAATGTTTATAAATACCTGAGTGCTGGGGGTCAAGAGGGAGGGGACAAGGGACAGGCTCTACTCAGTTGCACCCTGAGTGAACAAGGACAGGGGGCAACAGATGGAAATTCCGGCACAGGAAGTTCCACCTCAACAGGAGGACAAACTTCTTAATTGTGAGGGTCACAGAGCACTGGAGCAGGCTGCCCAGAGAGGTTGTGGAGTCTCCTTCTCTGGAGACTTTCAAGACCCATCTGGATGTGTTCCTGTGTGACCTGTGCTGGATTCTATGATCCTGCTCTAGCAGGGGGGTTGGACTCGATCTCTGGAGGTCCCTTCCAACTCCTAACATCCTGTGAGCTGTGATCCCTGCCTTATGCATCTCCAAATAGTGACACTACTCTCCACATCCCCTCAAGCCCTTTCTCTCAATCTACTCCCTCTGCCACTCTCTCTTCCTCTCTCTCTGAAAACACTCCACAGCAGGCATCAGACAAGCAGAATTTCAGCCCGGGCTTTAATGGACATGCTGTTCTTTAGTTGAACGCTGGAGCTGCATCCATCGTTGCAAAAGGCAACAGAAGTGGGCAGAAAGAGGGAAATCTGCAGCAGTTTCCCTGGCTGAACTTTCTTTCATCATCTCTCTTTCTATGATTTTCTTGGCCTGACACCAAGAGTCATTTCTGTAGCTGAGAATCACAGAACCAGAGAGTGGTAGGAGTTGCAAGGGACCACTAGAGATCATCCAGGCCAACCCCCATGTCAAAGCAGGATCGTGTGTGTGTGTGTCATGTGACCTAGGGCAGGTCACACAGGAACACATCCAGATAGGTTTCAAAAGTCTCCAGAGACTCCACAACCTCTCTGGGCAGCCTTCTCCAGAGCTTCAGCAACCTCACAATGAAGAAGTTTCTCCTCATGTTGAGGTGGAACCTCCTGGGTTCCAGCTTGTAATCATTGTTCCTTGTCCTATCACTGGGCAATTCCTATAACTTGTCCTATTACCAAACAGAGCCTGGCACCTTCATCCTGACACCCAGGCCTCAGATATTGATAGACGTTGATCAGATCCCCTCTCAGCCTTCTCTTCTCCAGACTAAACAGCCCCAGGGCTCTCAGACTTTCTTTGCAGGAGAGATGTTCCTGCCCCTTATTCATCCTCATAGCCTCTGTTGGACTCTCTCCAGTAGATGTCTGGCTCTCTTGAACTGGGGAGCCCAAAACTGGATACAGTAATCCAGGTGTGGTCTCACCAGGACAAAGAGGAGGGGCAGGAAAACATCTGCCTACACAACTGCATTCTTACAGTGTGGGCATAAGACTGCTGGTTCTGGGCAGGTTGCTACCAGCATAGAGAGAAAAAATGGGGAAGGTGCTTCACCCTTCCTCTACTCTGCCCTACTGAGGCCCCACCTGGAATATTGAATCCAGTTCTGGGCTTCCCAGTTCAAGAGGGACAGGGATCTGCTGAAGAGAGTCCAGAGGAGGGCTACAAGGATACTGAATGGACTGAAGCACTGCCTGATGAAGAGAGGCTGAGAGCCCTGGGGCTGTGTAGTCTGGAAAGGAGAAGGCTGAGAGGGGATCCGATCAATGTTTATCAGGGGCGATCTGATCAATGTCTGTCTGAGGGCTGGGGGTCAGGAAGGAAGGGAAAGAGACAGCCTCTGCTCAGTTGCACCCTGAGTGGACAAGGAGCAACAGATGGAAATTCCAGCACAAGAGGTTCCACCTCAACAAGAGGAGGAACTTCTTCACTGTGAGGGTCACAGAGCACTGGAGCAGGCTGCCCAGAGAGATTGTGGAGTCTCCTTCTCTGCAGACTTTCAAGACCTGTCTGGATGTGTTCCTGTGTGACCTGTGCTGGATTCTATGAACCTGCTCTGGCAGGGAGGTTGGACTTGATGATCTCCAGAGGTCCCTTCCAATCCCTAACATCCTGTGAGCTGTGATCCTTGTACCTGGCTCTGCTGTGGGGCCTGCTCCCATCAGAATGAGATGCAGGAAGGGTTACCCTCATGGCTGGTCTTGACTTGTACAGGGAAGCCACTGATGCTTCGCCTGCAGCAGCACAGCCTGGCTTGCACAGCATTGTCTCCACGTAAATGGATCCATTTTTGTCCCTGCAGATGCATGCCACGCTGCACTAAATCATTCCACTCCTGTTACAGTTCAGCAAGAAACATTCCCCATTGCAGGGCTGGAGTCTATTTTTGGATGTAACCTAAATATTGAATGTCGAGTCACAGGGAGGTCACTACGCTCTGCACACACAGATCTTACAGGCCTGTTGAGAAGCACAATGCCCAACACAAGCAAACAAAAGAGCTGCAGCAATCCACGGCCACATTGTGGTCCCAGAAATACTGTGAGCTACCGTTTGCTGCAGTGATTCATAGAATGGTTTAGGCTGGAAAGGACCTTAAAGACCTTCCAGTTTCAAGCCTCTGCCATTAGCAGGGATACCTTCCAGTAGCCCAGGTTGCCCAAGGCCTCATCCAACCTTGCCTTGAGCACCTTTCCTCCAGGGAGGGGGCATCCAAAACCTCCCTGGACAACATGTTCTAGCATCTCACCAACCTCATTGGAAAGAATTCCTTCCTAATATCCAGTCTAAATCTGCCCTCCTCAAGCTCACAGTTGCTCCCACTCATCCTGTCACTCCCAGCCCTTGCCCAAAGTCCCTTCCCAGCCCTCCTGGAGCCCCTTCAGGTACTGGAAGGCTGCTCTGAGGTCTCCCTGGAGCCTTCTCCAGGCTGAACAGCCCCAACTATTATAACCTGTCCCCATAGGGAAGGTGCTCCAGCCCTCTGATCATCACTGTGGCCTTTTCTGGATCTGCTAGAGTAGCTCCTTGTACCTCTTACGCTGAGGGCACCAGAACTGGACATTCCAGGTCTCACAAGGGCAGTAACATTCCCAAGGTACACCAATGCCTTAGGCACAAATTCTCCTCCATAATCTGCCACTGCTTTCCTCCTGGACTCCACAATTTTCTGCTGAAAGACATTGATGCTCCCGATTTCGTCACATTTATTCCACACTCCCTGCTTTGCACAGTGAGAGTCCCCTGAGGCGTGCAACCTTGAGCCACCACAGAGAATGGAACTTACAGGTGATTGTGACTTTGAATAAATGCTGGTAAACCACCAATGGGACTCTCCCCAGGAGTAACTTGTCTCCAGTCTCCCTTGTTACCCATTACACCATGCCTGTCTAACCTGGGTTCCTACATTTGCCCTAAAAACACCTGGAAGAGCTCTTACCACTGAGCACTGGTCTGGACAGAGCCAACAGCGGTTAGTTACCATTGGCATACAAAAGAAATCTGACAGTCTGCAGGCAAAACACCTCAAAACTTCACAAAACGACCCAAATATACCCACAGCACCTATTAAAAATTATAGTCAGAGTTGGTTTACATATAAGAAAACTGAATCTTGGACAAGTGACACAGCAACACCCAGCAGATCACACCTGCAGACATGTCCCACCTTGCAGCCCTACCCTGGGCTTCGATGGAAGATACTTTCTCCCCTGTCACACTGCTGAGAAGAAACCAGCTTGGTGGGAGGCTTAGGAGAGAATTCTTTTAGATTGGCAAAGGCTATGGATTGTTTGGAAAGAGAGATGATCACTATAGATTGTGCTTCCTGAAGTGATGCTGGGTATGGAATTCCTGCTGGTCCGCCCCAGACTTACTCTGGCCACTGCGAACCAGCACCTTGAGTAAGCAAAACTACTCATATGTTGGGAATGGAGCAAGAGGACAAGGGAACAAAAATGAAGGGAAGAAGGGAAGGTAGATGAGGGGAGGGGAGGGAAAAAGAAAATGGGGGGGGGGGGGGAGAAGGAAAAGGAAAAAGATCAAAGACTCCACAGAGTGTAGATTGGATTAGAAACTTGCAGCCCATTATCCTGCCTCTACTTAGCTAACTGAAGACAATGGGTCAGCTTGCAAGGTCCTTAGTTCTCACCTTTTCTTTACAATATTTACTTCTCACTTCTCTCTCTTTTACCTTCAGTTAGGTCTGAAGGTTCTAAATATTTGGGGGGGGGGGGGCTGTGAAATAATCTTTTTTGTCATCCCATAACCAAATTTCCCCCCCAGAGAGCTTGGCTTTAGGAAAGATATACAAGGAACTGAAGTTTCCATCAGGTGCCATGAGAGGACACCTGCTCTCCTGGCAATGCCCTCAGTACCTCCTTCCACAGTGACAGAAAGCCAATGTAGACACAAGGCCATGTGCCTAGAAGAGAACAGTGAAAGGCAGCAGTACTTACCACGAGGACAGCGCTCAACCGATCGCTTTGGACCTGCTGCACCTGGATGCAGGGTCCTGGCACTTGTAACCTTGAGCCACTGGGAACGTTCCCAGCATCACCGTTTGGGATGTTGCCATTTGGCCCAAGACCAACAGCTGCCCTGTACAGGTAAGTGTGAGTCAGTTTACCCACGCCAGCGACCTCCAGCACATCCGGGGGGAGGTGGGAGCTGGGCAGCATGCGCACACTGTAGCAATACTTCCCATACGCATCCGCTGGGCGACAGCAGCCGCAGGTCTGGCAGCGGCAGAGCCGCACAGCAGCAAAAAAGAGGAGGAACGCCGCAAAGACGAAGGAGACGCAGGCCAGGGAGGCGATCAGGTAGATGTTTGTGGTGTTGAGCAGCGGCGGGGGCTGCCCATTGTCATCGAAGTCAGGCAGCACCTGGGGCAGGGTGTCAGCCAGCAGGATGCCCACCGTTAGGGTGGAGGAGAGCGGCGGCTCCCCGTGGTCCTGCACCACCACCACCACCTTGTGCTTGAGGAAATCGGTGGAGCGCATGGAGCGTGCGGTCCGCAGCTCACCGGTGTGGGGTGACAGGTGGAACAGGGTGGAGTCAGAGGAGTAGGTCAGGTGATAGGAGAGCCAAGCGTTCTGTGCATTGTCCTCGTCGTCTGCCACCACTTTGGTGACCAGGTAGTCCTCATCAGCCAGGCGTGGCACAACTTCAACGGCCACAGAGCCATTCTGGCTGCTGGGGTAGAGGATGGCCGGGGCATTGTCATTCTGGTCTGAGATGTAAACATTCACAGTTATGGCAGCACTCAAAGCTGGGGACCCATTGTCCTTGGCTTCCACTTGGAAATAGAAGCTCTTCAGCTGCTCAAAGTCAAAGGCACGTTTTGCATAGATGCTCCCATTGGCCACGCTCACAGACAAAAGGTTGGCCAAGGGACTGCCCGCAACGGTGGAATTCCTGAGCATGTAAGAGACCCTTCCATTCTCCCCGGTATCAGGATCGGACGCTGAGACCTGGTAAAGAAAAGCACCAAGTGGATTGTTCTCCTCCACAAACACATCACAGTTGTCAGCACTGAAGACAGGAGGATTGTCGTTGACATCAGAAATCTGCACCCAAAGTGTCTTCTGAGTGGTGATGGGTGGAGAGCCCAAGTCCGTGGCAGTGATGGTGATGTTGTAGTCACTAATCAGCTCTCGGTCCAGAAGCCCACTGGTGACCAGGCTGTAGTAGTTTTCAAGGGAAGGCTTTAACTGAAAGGGGAGGTTATCAGGGATCTGACAGGTAATTTTCCCATTCTCCCCAGGGTCCTTATCCAAAATACTTAGCAGAGCTATGACTGTGCCAGGAACAGCATCCTCAGGAATGGGACTGGAAAGGGATGTAACTGTTATCTCTGGGCCATGATTGTTCACGTCAGTGATTTCCACCAGCAGCTTGGCTGTGCTGGACATGCCAAACGCTCCATTATCCCTTGCTTCAATAAGCAGCTCGAGGAGAGGTCTCTGAACAGCTAAAACGCCGTTGACTGTCACCTCCCCGGTGTGGGGGTGAATTAAGAACATTCGCTGCAGATCAGCAGAAGTAGTATTGCTAAAGGAATACCTGATCTCTCCATTTGGACCTTCATCCAAGTCCGTGGCGTGCACTTGCACCACCAAAGTGCCACTGGGGGAGTTTTCCAGGACACTGGCCCTATAGACCGAGTGCTCAAATTCTGGGGCATTATCATTGGTATCCAGCACAGTCACAACGACCGAGACCTCGCCAGACTTTGGAGGATCCCCACCGTCTTTGGCTGTAAGGACAAGCCTGTGAGTGGCTTGCTGCTCCCTGTCTAAGGCTTTTTTCAGCACCAATTCAGGATATTTACTCCCATCCCCACGTGTCTGCATTTCCAAATGGAAATGTCCATCGGAGCTCAGAGTGTAATTCTGGACGCTGTTGGTACCTTCATCAAGATCCTGGGCGTTGGGGAGCGCGAACCGTGCCCCGGGTGCGAGGAACTCAGGCATACTTATGTGATATTCACTTAAGGGGAAGATGGGGGAGTTGTCATTTACATCCAAGACTTTAAATTCCATCCTGTAAAGCTCCAGAGGGTTTTCTAACACAAGTTCATAATTCAGAAGACAGACAGACTTCAACTCACAAAGCTGCTCTCTGTCTATGGGCTCGTTAACAGACAAAGCCCCCGTGCTGGCATTGATATTAAAATATTGCTTACTTGAACCGGTGAGCATGCGAAATTTCCGAGCTGCCAGGGTAGCTGCCTCTAGCCCTAAGTCCTTCGCTATGTTCCCCACCAGTGCTCCGTGCTCCGTCTCCTCAGCGATGGAATACACCACTTGCCCGTCCACGGTGCAGCAAATAAGGCAGAAGACCATCCAGTAGACCCGCATTCTTCCTCCCCTGGCTCAGCTCCCCACAGACCAGCTCAGCAGGACCATAATCCAGAATTCCACCAGTTCCCCCCACTCCCAACAAGAAGTTCCCAGCGCGGGGGGAACAGGCGACCGCGGGGTGCAGCAGCAGGGCGGCGAGGCGAGAAGTTTGCGGGTGCTGGCGCGGGGAGCGCCGGGGCTCCGCGGCGGCTCCCCCGCCGCCGCCGCTCGCTCTGACCGGCGCCGGGGCTCTGAGGAGAGCGGGGCCGCCGCTCCGGTCACACCGAGCGGCGGCCGCGCCCCCTGCAGGCGGCGGCGGCAACTGCGCCGCCGAGGGAGGGGGATGCGCTTCCCCCCGCTGCTGCTGACCCGCCGGACGGTGACTGCTTCTCCTCTCCCGCCACACTTTTTTTTTTTTCTCTTGTTTTTTAACCCTTTGACGCAGATCGGCGGCGGCGTGGGGAGCTCCGAGCCCCCCGAGTCCGCGGCACGGATGTGTTTCGATGAAGGGGAGATGCGAAGCAGCAGCCCCCGCCGCCTTCTCTCTCCCCGCCTCTGCTCCCTGCAGGAGAGGCAGCGAGAGGATGCGCTGCTGCCGCTGCCAGGGTTCGGCGGTGGAGGGGAAACGCCGATGAGAAGTGACAGGCATCGGCTAAACATGGGTCAGCACAGTCCAGGCACGCTCCAACTGAGCACAACATTTCCCAGAGGGGTTTTAAGAGCACAATTAGAGGAGGCAGTCGACTCTATCCCCGTTCAACTTATTAAAAAAAAAAAAAATTAAATTAAAAGGGAGGAGAGGGGGGGAAAGAAAAAGAAGAGGATTAAAAAAAAAATAAAGAAAATTAAAAGGGGGAAAGGGAAATAAAAACGAGGATTAAAAGGAAAAGAGAAAAGGAAATTAAAGAGAAGAGAATAAAATAGGAAAAGAGAGGGAAAAATATTAAAAAGAGATTAAAAGGAGCGGGGGAGAGAAAGCCTCTTTTCTGCTTCTCCTTCGAACAAGGTAAATCAGCACAGATTATCAGAGACAAGAAGGGTCTCTCCTCTGACAGTCCCCAGTCGGATTCCCCGCAGCCACAGACGAGCTCCCATCCAAGCAGGATGGGGCTGACTCGAGTGGGCGGGGGGAAACAGGAGGCTGCAGCGGTCGAATTACATGCAGGGAAATAAAATTCGGCGCCAGAGGTGGTCTTGTATTTAGGACATGCCCAGGAACCAGGAGACGAGCTCCCAAAAGTGTCTACTCCCCGACTTTCTGCACAGTTAGCAACTGGCCCCAAAACAGGTGAGAGAGGGCAGAAAACTTTTCAATATCTCCTGGATTGACCTTCGGCAACAATTTACAGAGGAGAGCCTCCAGCCCTGGCAAGCCCTCCGGTCTCCTCCATTTAACAGCTTTCTTCTGCGAGAACGAATTGTCATGAGATACTTGATCGATTAAAAGCAAGAGGCTATAAACGTGTGAAAAAGTCAGGTTTTAACCCTTCCTGTGTTCATTGTGGGGTTTATGCACCTGAGAATTTCCCACCAAGTGAAAAAAAACCCCAACATTTCAATTGCACATAGTATCAGGAATTTTCAAGAAAGGGGGGAAAATGGAGCACAGCTAAAAAATGTACATTAAGGGCGGGGGTGGGGGGGCGGGGAATAATCGATAGCTTTCTTTGCCTTCTCAAACTCAGCAAAACCTCCCAGTGAGGCTTTTATCCTGCCCGCACTGGAGCAAGCCTTGGTCAGTCCCAGCACAACAATCTGCGGCTATTAGGATTTGGGTTTTCATTCCAGCTGTTCATGGCAGTACCTGAATGCGGTTTACTTCTACTGCATAAATTAGAGCGGGGGGTGGGGGATAGGGGAGTGTTGGGTCTGAGTGCAGGAGATGGGGAACTCATTTGTAACCACCTTAATTCACACATTGTGTAAATTCGCTCAGTGGACCATTACACACAGTGTGAGCATTCACAGTACACTGTTTATCTTGTTTGGAGTCCTTCTTTTTCGTGATTCCTAA
This sequence comes from Melanerpes formicivorus, assembly GCF_026170545.1. Classification (NCBI taxonomy): domain Eukaryota; kingdom Metazoa; phylum Chordata; class Aves; order Piciformes; family Picidae; genus Melanerpes; species Melanerpes formicivorus. The sequence continues at coordinate 713,498 of NW_027142443.1, forward strand.
CTGCAGAAACCCCCAGTTCCCACCTCGTCACCATAAAATTGTTGTTCCAGATCCCCCTGCCCCAGATTCACCCTAGATTCCTCGTCTGCCAAGATATGGATGTCATCTACAACAGGTGAAAAAGTCGCTAGTTGCACTGCTCTGTGGTGACACAGCAGCATTGCAAACACCCTGACCCCACCACTGAACACCCACTGGAGTCACAGCAAAGACTGAAACAACGACAAATCCCAAATCCCAATTCTGTCGCCTGGGAAGGGCAGCAGGTGCTGGCATCCCAGACTCACTCCCACGTTAAACACACAGATTCTACTCACCTAGAGCTAGGTTTGCAACAAAGCAACCCAAGAATTTGGGATCCGAGATGCTCCTGTCGACAGAAAACCAACTCGAAGGCAGATTTCCTTTAAATCTTAGTATTGGAATAATATTGCCTGAAACACCATCAGCACAGAAACGGATGAGCAAAGAAGAGCCAAAATCAGTCAAAAAAGTTTGCCTCTTTCCAAGATGTGGAAGTATCTGTCAGCCTACTGCCAGATTTTAGCTTTAATTAACTCATTTACTACTCATTTATCATCAAAATAACCTCTTCAGCTTTCCACTACAGCTCTTAGATTTTGTATTGTTGCCTAACGCTTGCTTGCGGTGGTCTAAAGGAACTCATCTTCGATTCCCTTTCTATTTAATAACATTTTAAAACCTCACAACCCTTCTTTAATACTTCGGCATCCCTTGTCCTAATGTCATTTCCCACACACTGCTGTGGACAGCATGTTCCCAGCCGTCAGGTAGTTTCACTCACGCTGGTTTATTGCCAGCACCATCTCAACACCCAGCTCCCACCACACCGGACAGGATACACATTGCTGAGGTAGACAGCTCCGGGTCACGGCCAAAACTCAGTGCTCAGCGATATTCAATATCCAGGGCCAGCTACCACCACATGGTCATTCCTGCCGTGAAGGGAGTAGCACCGTGGAGGCAGAATCCAGTCATGATGAATGTGTGAATGTCTCCATTCTCAAAACCCTCCTCTTCATCTCAAGTAATTTATTCCAATTACGTGATTTGCACATCTATTAGCGGTATTAAACACCCCTAATGCAGACACTTCCCCTGGTATCACAACAGATAACGTAACGTTAACTCATTCTTAAACTTGATTTTACCCGAGTCGCCGATGCATTCAGCTTTCATGAGGTCCCGAGAGCATGGTGCGAGACCTCTGAGGATACACCTACTCACAACCCTTCTCATCATCTGCCGCTTCCCGACGTGCACATAAAGCGCTTCTTCCACGTCCATCCGACCGACAGGCATCTCCTCAGAGCCCCAGGCATCCCTTATATGTTCTTTTCCCACCCCGTCTTATATTTTCAGTCAGTAATCTCCTTTTCTGGCAAGAGGACGACATTAATTCAGCCACGCACTTCGTGCTGGGAACGATGTTACTGTCCAGAAGAAACTGCTACAGAATCATAGAATGGCTTCACTTGGAAGGGACCTTAAAGATCATCTGGTTCCAACCCCCCACATAGGCAGGGACAACACCCCCCACTACACCAGGTTGATCAAAGCCTCACCTAGCCTGGTCTTAAACAATTTCAGCAATGAGGTGTCCACAACTCTGGACAACACGTTTCAGGGTCTCACCACCCTCATAGTAAAGAATTTCCTCCTGATGTCCAATCTAAATCTACTTTGAAACCACTGTCCCTTGTCCTGTCACCACAGACCGTTATAAACAGCGAAAAGTGAAAGGTAAATAATAAACCTGAATCACTTCGGGGCTGCAGAATACACGGCTGCACCACGCGAATGGCTATCAACGATGGCCATCAGGAACGTCATCAGCTACGTCAGTGATAGTTTTAAGGCACCGTTTCCGCGGAAAATACGTGAAAAGCAGCGAAGACACCGACAGGTGTCTTTGGCAGAGTTTTGCAGGACACGTCCTGTTTGAGAAAATCCCGAAGACGCTCACCAGAAACGGGGGGACGCAGACCAGAACCCATCGGGAGACAGCAGAATCAGCTGGATCCGTTCGGAGAAGCAGACGGAGCGCAGAGCCCTGCGGTTTCTCCTCCAAGGGGAACCGACGAGCTTTCCGCGGCGGCAGCTGTTCCCGGACGGACCGGCAGCCCCAGCCCTCATCTCCCCCCAAGGAAATCAGCACCTGAAAAGCTCGTACACCGACGAGAACCCGACACTAGAAAGGATTTGCCTACAGACTGAAGAAGACGGAGCCCCTCCTCGGATCGAGTCAAAACCGCCATCGCGGAGCTGCCGGCGGAGGAGCAGAGACTCCGTTACCGCCCCTCGCTTGTGGGCTGCTCCGGGCAGAGATGAGAGCAAGAACAGTGTACCGACACACAGGACTCCTATCGCTTGGGAGCCGGCGTGACAGGCAGCCCGCACTGTCTCCCGTGGGTCCTGTCGTCCCGTGTCGTTCGCCCCCCCGGCTCCCCCGGCGGAAGGAGCAGACAAAGCAGCTCTGGTGCTGGCACAGCTCTGGGATGATCCGCTGCTGTTCTCGCAGCTCCGACCCCGCATCCCCCCTCCCCCCCCCCTTTCTCCTCCCCGAACCCGCGGAGGCAGCCTGTGCCCCCGGCAAGGAGGACAGCGATGCCAGGATGCCCTTCAGCAAGCCACGGAAGCTCGCAGATGCCGCGTGGGGACAGAGGGAGCGGAGATGACTAAAAGGAGCCCGGGTGGACAATCCCGTACGTAGATGATTTCTAGATTTCGGCGAACACCACTGAAGTCCTTATTCCCCATATCAAGCGACAGAAACACGGAGCCACGACATGCTGTTGTTACATCGCAGGCAAGAACTAATTTCTTGAACGCGGGGGCATAGATTGGTCTCTTCGCCTCCAGTTAGAGACCATTGGACTTGGAAGAAGCTGATGAGAGGGACACCAGCGACAGCGAATTACGGGAAACCAGACCCGCTCTTACGGCAGAGCAACTCCTGCCAGCTCGCACCACTCCCCCAGCAGCCTTGTTGGGCATTTCCCTGCCTGTAAAATCTCCTGTTGTGAGGGTGCAAAGCAGCCTCCGACCAGCACGGCGATGCGGGCGCAGCAGCCGCTGCTCTGCTCCTTCCCGCGCTCCTCCCCGCTCCCACTGAAACGCTCCACAGCGCGCCCAGCCGTCAGCCCGGATTCGGCCACATTCACACAGCGCCTGGTGACGTCGCTGCTTGTCAGCATCATCCTCCAGAACAACGTGCGGGAGGAACGAGAGATTGCTCTGGCGGCAGCTGACAGTCCTGCGCAAACGCAGTCTCTTTTAGACAAGACACTAACGCGATATTCTAGAGCCTTCTGATTCTCCTGCCCAGACTATGCTACGAAGTTAAAGCATCCACGCGCCCCTTTTCTACAGTCAGGATTGCTTCATGTCCCTAAAGAAATATTTTCTGACAGTGTCCACCCACAATAAACCTCGTTCGGACCTTCAGTTAATTGCTGCAGTCCCAGAAACCAAGATAAACGGTACAGAAGGCAAAGCTTCCCTTGCCCCAAACGATCGGCATGGTAAGACGCCACACCACCCTTAATCACAGCCCAAGGACGCGAATTATTTCCCAGCTCCGTGAGCTAAGTGCTGTCCTTCCATCCTCTTCGATAGAAATAGTTAAACCTTGATACAAATTTAACCAGAGGATTTTCATTTCGGAGGTCGCCGTTTGCTGTTCCTGCCTCTATCACACCCACGCGAACCAAGGAAAGAAAGCTCTCTACCTTTAAAGCTCAGCCTTATTACTCGCAAGTGAAGGTAGTTCACGCGTGCTTAAGAAGCGATGATGCACTCTCTTTAAGCACAACATTGATCAGGGACATAATCAAAGCAGAGCAGAAGCTCAATCCCCAGCAAATAACACAAAGAATCGGAAATACTTACTTAATAATCTGAAACAAAGATAGGAAAGAAAGAAATCACTGGGACAGGTCTGTATGGATCAATGGGAGAGATAATTCACTCCGATTTTTTTTTTCAATGCAGACATGATGTTTTTAACCTTTTGTACTGGTTTTCAACACCCTTGTAACATTCCTTCTTGTCAATTTACAACTAACGACATACGATTTAATTTTGTTAGTCCACACCCTTCATCTAAAACGTGCCTGTGGTGAACTGAAAGCTTAACACGGCAAAAGAATTATATCAAAATACTGCTGGTCCTTGGTACCGCGGCAGCCCTACAGACTTCGATTTTATGTTACAATGAAATTAAAACAGATATGACAATCATGGAATCTTTAGGGTTGGAAGGGACCTCAAGGATCAGCCAGTTCCACCTCCCCTGCCATGGCCAGGCACGCCTCGCACTGCAGCAGGTTGCTCACAGCCACATCCAGCCTGGCTGCCACCACCTCCCTGGGCAACCTGTGCCAGTCTCTCACCAACCTCATGGGGAAGAACTTCTTCCTAACATCCAATCTCAATCTACCCATTTCCATTTTTTTTCCATTCCCCCCAGTCCTATCACTCCCTGACACCCTAAAAAGTCCCTCCCCAGCTTTCTTGGAGCCCCCTTCAGATACTGGAAGGCCACAATTAGGTCTCCTCAGAGCCTTCTCTTCTCCAGACTGAACAGCCCAAACACTCTCAGTCTGTCCTCATAGGAGAAGTGCTCCAGCCCTCTGCTCATCCTCGTGACCCTCCTCTGGACATACTCCAGCACCTCCAGATCCTTCCTGTGCTAGGGCCTCCAGAACTGGATGCAGTACTCCAGATGAGGTCTCACCAGAGCAGAGTACAGGGGGAGAATCACCACCCTCGACCTGCTGGCGATGCTTCTCTTGCTGCAGCCCAGGATCTGGTTCACTTTCTGGGCCACAAGTGCACACTGGTAGCTCATGTTGAGCTTCTCATCCACCAGCACCCCCAAATTCTTTTCTTGAGGGAAATCTTGGCTTCTCCTTGGAAAAGATGTATCCAGTATCAAACATCGGAAAAGGAACATACATATGACCTTAACATCCCATTTCAAATGGAGAAATAGGGCTTCGGGACTGATCCATTGAGAATGGAGACAATTCAGTGTCATCAGTGCACGGCGAGGATCACCTGCTTCGATAATGGTGTTTAAACAACTCTGTAATTAATCAATCCCTCTGCACGCAAGAAAATTAATGTGAGAAACAGTATGGGAAATGTTTTTTTTCTAGCAGAACGAGCTGGTTTTCTGCTTCTTCTTCTTTCCTGATGGGTGAAGCAGAGGTTTTCAATCTACCACCCCTGGACTGTTCAATACTACAGATAGGTCTTTCTTCAACTTTTCCCTTCCTCTCTCCCTTTCTCGACCCCCACCTACATTCGACGCTAGGGTAGGGGGTAGACGGGGTACGAACGATTCCACAACGCTATGGCGAGCAGGATCAAGTCGTAAGGAGGGGTCCAAGGAGATCGGGAGCACTCCGTCCCTCATTTTTCCACTTTATCATGAAACATCCCGTAACTCCCCGCACTTTTTCCACGTTTCCAATGAACTTCCAGAGGTGAAATGTTTCTCGAGACCTCCAAGTTTATTCTCCTCACTGCAGCCCACAATTCACTCTACAAGTATTGCAGCTTCTTAAACTTGGCGAAATCCAAACCCACTAAGTTTCAAACGAGCACACTGGCACACTTCATCATAACAATCTTCATCAACTCAACTGTAATCACTCTGGCCTCCAAAGACATTTAGCACCCTAGTCATAGTCACCTGGAGGGAACTGCCAAGCTCTTAGTCACCTGCCGACAGTTTTCACACCTTCAAAAGCACTACAAAAGAGAAATAAGAGATCTGCTAACATCCACTACTGCCATTAGATGCCTAGTAGAGAGAGGAGGGAAAAAAAAAAAATCATAATGCCAAAATACTCCATGAATGAAGAAGTAAAACAAGAAAAGGTGACATAAAATTATGAGTGAAATAGACAGAAAACTAAAATTAAAAATTATCAATAAGATCTCGAAAGGAGAACATGATTGTCTGATGCAGATCACTAAGGTCATATGTAAAAGCAAGGTCATAACAACTTAGGCAAAATTAGCATTCCAGAACAGAGCCAGTAATAGGTGGATAAACCATGAACAGTATCAGGCCGATAAAATTAGCCAAGAGGAAAAAAATACACATTGACGAATACACTTACCATGCTTGAAGCGAGTGGGGAAGGAGACAGCCCATTGCCAACAGAACCATTTTCTGCAATGGGGCCGGGAGGCGGCGGTGGCAGATTAGGGGTAAAAACAATCAGGTCGCTCTTGCCCGCGCCCTCCGCCACGCACAGGCTCCGGCTCTGCCGCTGCGAGTACGACCAGCTGCCCACTTCGCTGGCGCACACCAGCGTCGCCGGAGCGGCACCCGACAGCACCGCCGCCCGCGGCGCACAGCGCGCCGCCCCGTACAGCACCAGCGCCAGCACCAACACGCTCGACACCGCGCAGATCGCCACCACCAGCCACACGTTGGCCGATGCCGAAGCCGCGCCTGCCGACAAGCCGCCCTCCGCCGGCAACAGCACACCCGGCCTCGACGAAGATGACGACCCCGCGCCCAACAGCGCTGCCTCGCCACCCTCCACCAGCGACACGCTCAGCGTCGCCGTGGCTGAGCGCGACGGCTCGCCGTGGTCCCGCACCACGATCACCAGCCTCTGACGCGGGCCGTCCGCCTCCTCCAGCGCCCGCGCCGTGCTCACTTCGCCGCTGTACAGACCCACGCGGAACGGACCCTTCCCACGCGGCTCCAAAACCTCGTAACGCAGCCACGCGTTGTAGCCCGAGTCCGCATCCACCGCACGGATCTTCGCCACCACCTGCCCTGCTGGTGCGCCCCACGCCGCCCACGCCCATAGCGTCTCCGACTCCGACCCTGCCACCGTTTCTACCGATATCCCACCTGTAAAAGGAACCAGCCCCGGGCCACCGCCCGGGGGCGACAGCAGCACCGGCGCGTTATCATTCTCGTCCACCACGAACACCTGCACCGTGGCGTTGCCAATCAGCGGCGGCTCCCCCGCGTCCACCGCTCGCACCTCGAACTGCAGCACCTGCAGCTCCTCGTAGTCCAACGGCTGCACCGCCCACAACAGACCGCTCTCCGCGTCCACCGACACGTAGCTCGACGCAGGACGCCACCCGACGCCTGACGACGTGGCCCCAGCACCGCCTTCCCACACCGAGTAGCTCACGCGACCATTCTCCGCCTCGTCCGGGTCCCGCGCCAACAGCCGCGCCAGCTCCGCCCCCGCCGCGTTGTTCTCCCGCGCCAGCACCGTGTACACGGCCTGCGAGAACGACGGCGCGTTGTCGTTCACGTCAGACACCGGCACACGCACTCCGCGACTCCCACGCAGCGACGGCTGCCCGCCGTCCTCCGCACGCACCTCCACCTCGTACGCAGACACCCGCTCCCGGTCCAGCGCCTGCCGCAGCACCAGCGAGTACGACCCCGCGAACCTCGACTCCAGACCGAACGGCGACGACGGCCACACCCAGCACCGCACTCGACCGTTCGCCCCCGAGTCCCGGTCCGACACGCTCAGCAGCGCCACCACCGTCCCCACCGACGCGTCCTCCGGCACCGGCACCGACAGGGACGTCACCCACACCTCGGGCGCGTTGTCATTCACGTCCAGCACCTCCAACAACACCTTGCAGTGACCCGAGAGCGAGGGGGTCCCCTTGTCTCTTGCTTCTATTGTAATATCGTAATTATCCATTTCTTCGTAGTCTAATTTCCCCTGCAGTCTCAATTCCCCTTTGTTTTCGTCAATACTGAACATTTCTTTAACTTGAGCAGCAACTCGCCTGCTAAATAAATACATAATATCACTGTTGCTCCCTTCGTCCAAATCCGTGGCGCTGAGAGTCATTAACAGAGTTCCAACTTCTGATCCTTCTAATACTTTAATTTTATATACTGACTGGTTGAACTGGGGCGCGTTGTCATTTGCATCCACCACCGTGACCACCAGCTCCATCGTGCCCGTCAGCGATGGCCGGCCCCCGTCAGTTGCAGTCAGCGTCAATCGGTGAACAGGTACCGTCTCTCGATCCAGTGGTTTTGTTAGAATAAGAGCCAAAGAGTCGCTCTGGTCATCATTTCTCTGATGATCCAAGCGGAAGTGTTCGTTGGGGCTAAGTGTGTATGAGAGCTCCGCGTTCGCGCCGATATCTGCATCCGACGCGCCCTCCAGCGGGAAACGGGAACCAGGCAGCGACAGCTCCGCGATGTTAAAGGCTTCTTCATTTACGGGGAAGCGCGGTGCGTTGTCGTTAATGTCGGTCACCTCCAGCTCCACAGGGAAGACGCGCAGCGGCCGCTCCAGCAGCACCTCCAGGCGCAGCGAGCACGGAGCGCTCTTCCCGCACAGATCCTCCCGGTCCAGCCGCGAGCTCACCACCAGCGCCCCGCTCGACCCGCTCACCTCCACGCTCGCCCGCCGGCCCTGCCACACCGCTCGCAGCCGCCGCACCTCCGCATCGCCCGCCTCCAGACCCATCTCCTGCGGCAGCCTCCCCACCACCGTCCCGACCTTGGCTTCCTCCGGCACCGAATACCGCACCTGCCCCGACACCAGCGCCCAGGCCCGCAACAGCACCAGCAGCTGTACCGCGGGACTCCAACGCGCATCCCTCTCCATCGCCGCCGGGCCCATCACGGCTCTACGCCGCTGCCTGGATGCCTGCCTTAATGGCCTCCTGTCAGAGATGGGGCCGTTCTCCGTTCACCGCTGCCCCGCCCGGCCCTGACCGCCTCATCCTTCATCCTCACGCCGCTCCAGTACCGCCGCTCGGTGACGCCGCCGTTGACAGCGGCTCGGGGAGGAGCTGCCGCTCCCCGCTTCAACGAGCTCAAGTCGCCTTCGCGGCCAACAGCGACACCTGGTGTGCAGCCACGGCTCTCCGCCGCTGAGTTCGTCCAGTCAGGGAAGAGTTGTTGCTAAGCTCGATTGACCGACAACTTCTTCAGTTTCCCTTCATGACATTTCCCTTCCTCAAAAAATGTAATAGTTGCTGCTTCTCTCTTCTCTTCTCTTCTCTTCTCTTCTCTTCTCTTCTCTTCTCTTCTCTTCTCTTCTCTTCTCTTCTCTTCTCTTCTCTTCTCTTCTCTTCTCTTCTCTTCTCTTCTCTTCTCTTCTCATACTTCGTGGTAAAAAGGATATTCAACTTTTCATCTCGTTTTCATCTTCCCTACAGTTGCTGAGATGGTATAATTCAGTTTCCTCATTAATTTCTTTCTTTGAGATAAGAATTTCAGTTTCCTCTGCAGCAGAAGACTGTACCCCTGGTCTCTCAGGTATGGAAAATAGGTCTCCAGAAGATGCAGATTCACATGGAATTTATTTGTGTCTCTTGCAGCAACACTAAAACCAAACAGAAACTGTTTTTCCTTGGATTTGTGATAGTCATGTGGCTGAGCAATCCCTTGAGGTCAATTTTCTTACAGGAAATAAGACCAAGGACACCATATTACAGTGAATATCTGTGTCCATTAGACAAGTTTTACCTTTTGATGTGTAGATCCAACCTAAGAAACTAGCAATTAATACAAATTCCAAAGTGTTCCAACTCCACCAGTGATTCTCTGTCAGTCTAAACATAACTCACAAATCTTCTTGGAAGGGAACCTGAGGTCTCTAATTGCCCTTATGCATCCCAGCAAAGTGTTTCCTGTTAGTTTTATGCTCTTAATGTAGCTGCACAATGAATGACAAATTCTTTCTTACCTTTTCAGGCAGGTTGGCACTCACCACAGACTCATTACTGATGGAGATGAAGGGCTGGATGATACAAGACATCACCCACCCAAAAAATAACTGAGGACAATTCAAAAGGGTCACAGCACATCTCTGGCTAGGCACATTTTTTCTTACATGTTCCCAGGCTCCTCCACTGATATAAACACACCAGGGCCTCTTCTCCACAAAGCTACATCTACTTGCTGTTGTCCCACCACTCAGGCCAGGCAGCAACATGGAACAGATGACTTCACACAATAGTGAGTTGATGGCTGTCCCACAGAAGCATCAACGCAAAAGGAGGTTAAAACAAAATTAAGATACTCAATGATAAAAAAAAGCTCAGGTAGGGCTCTTGACAGGTCACCTTTAATTACACCTTTCACCATTAAAACAGTGAGCTTGGTTTATTTCTAGGTCTTCATTGTTAGGGGGCTGTTCAAGAATCACTGTTCACAATTCCAGCAAAGCAGGGTTGGAAAAGCAAACAAGTTTTGTTTAGCTTCCCAGATCCCTGCTGTATCAGCAGGGTTTCTGTACCCACTGCCATGAAAGCAGAAACAGAAATTAAGCCCTTGAGTTAAACCTCATTCAAAGAGACTAAGAGACAGTGAACCACCATGATGGTAAGTGGCCATTGGCATCAAACATTCAACAGTATTTGCCAGTGTGGCTCTCACTCACAACTGCTGACACATCTCCCGAGACAGGCAAGCTAAACCATGCTGCTTATGGGGGAATTAGGAGTGTCAGGTGTCACAGAATCGCAAAATTTCAGGGGCTGGAAAGGACCGCGAAAGATCATCCAGTCCAACCCCCCTGCCAGAGCAGGATCACCCACACCAGATTACAAAGGAATGCATAGAGGTGAGTTTTGAATATCTCCAGAGAGGGAGACTCCACAATCCTCCTGGGCAGCCTGCTCCAGTGTTCTGTCATCCTCACAGGGCAAAACATTTTCCTCATATTTATGTGAAACTTCCTATGCCTCAACTTCCACCATTGCCCTTTGTCCTGTCCCTGGGCACCACCAGGCTCCATACTCTTGGGACTCACATTTAACATATTTATAAGCATTGATGAGGTCACTTCTCAGTGTCTTCTCCTCTAAGCTACAGAGCCCTCAGCTCCTTCAATGTCTCCTCGTGCAGATGCTCCATTCCCTTAATCATCCTCATGGCTCTGCACTGGACTCTCTCAAGCAGCTCACTGTATTTCCTGAACTGAGGGGCCCAGAACTGGACACAATATTCCAGATGCAGCCTCACCAGTGCAGAGTACAGGAGGAGGAGAACCTCTCTCAATCTACTGGTCACACCCCTTCTAATCCACCCCGGAATGGCATTGGCCTTCTTGGCCATAAGAGCACATTGCTGGCTCATGGTCATCCTTCCATCCACCAGGACCCCCAGGTCCTTTTCACCTTCACTGCTGTCCAGCAGGTCCATCCTCAGCCTATACTGGAGTTGTACTTCCCAGGTGCAAGACTCTACACTTGCCCTTGTTGAACTTCATCAGATTTCTCCCTGCCCATATCTCAGCCTGTGCAAGTCTGGCTGAATGGCAGCACAACCTTCTGGTACGACAGCCACTCCACCCACCTTTGTGTCATCAGCAAACTTGCTGACAGTGTCACCCCAGTTCATACTCACATGATTACCACAAGGCAAACAACAAAATACAAACTAACCATGTATTTTTAAAAATATTCTCAGGAAGAAGGAAAACAAATAAAAATAAGGAAATGCAAAGGCTACCACTGCAGAGTGCTTGGGTCCAGCAGTCAGGAATCATAGCTGAGGTGCTTCTGCAAATACATTTGCTCACCAAAATCAAGTCCTGTGACAACACATCCGGCCTAACACAGCACTACAGATGCATAGGTTTCACACCTACCTTGGTTTGTGCTCTTCAGCCATTAAGTGCTCTGTGTTGGGAAGTACATCTGCATCATAATTGAAAAGGGGCAACATGAAGTGCTTCTATAACCTTTTCCATGTTCACAGTCATTCTGTAGTACTCCACAAACTAACATACACACGTAAGGTGAACAGAGGAGAACTCAGAATACCAGCTATGGACACCTTCCATGACCTCTGCTTCAGAAGAAAATCAAAAAGGAGGACAGACTTCTGATAAAGACACGGAACCAACTTCTTAGGGTTCTGAAATGACACTTTTGGCAGAGGGAACAAAATGACATAAATATGTACTGGTCTGTCTCAGTGCCTATGAAAAGATCAACAAAGAAAAGAGCATTTCATCCACGTTTGCGGAAACAGAAGGTTCACCAAACCTCTGAATACCTTCCGGAGGCCCTCTTGTCTTTAACATGGTAACAAGGAATGTGGAAACAAGAAGAGATCAGAAGTAGCCAGGAAAGTGATCAGAGATTCAGAGCAGCTTCAATTTCAGGAATATCTCCTCGTGTTAAAAATAAATGTAAAACAAATGAACAAAACCCTACCAACCCCCCAAAACAGACTAAAAGGGAACAAGATAGAATTTTTTGAGGCAGAAGTACCATCATGTGATCACAGTTAATGAGCTCGATCTCCCCATCTGCTCCAGATAACAACGTGCTAGAGAACAAAGCAACCTACCCTATCACACCTCATTTAGAAAATAACAAACGATCACACCACGATAATTGCATTGGGGACAGGATGCTATGGAAAAATATATGAAGAACAGCTCCCAAACCTCCGATCCAGTGGAAGGACAACAAACATTGCAAGACAAAACGAGCCTGAAGAGCCACAGTCACAATGAATGTTAAGCAAGCACAAAAAGAAAGCTTCTGTCAGATCCCGCCCGCAGACTGACTGGCATCAAACAGGCCAGGGAAGACGCAAAAAGATCGAGGGCGGAAAAGGGGAGTCGCAGGCTATGAGGGCAAGGAAGAAATTGAAGGTGAGTGAGAAGGCGGGTAGAGAGAAAAGAAAGGCAGCGCCACTAACCGTGTCAAGCAAAGCCGGCGGTTGCGTCTGCGAGGTGTCTTTGACCGCGGGGACCGCAGGCGGAGGCGGCAAGTTGGGGCTGAAAACCATCAGGTCGCTCTTGCCCGCACCCTCCGCCACGCATAGGCTCCGGCTCTGCCGCTGCGAGTACGACCAGCTGCCCACTTCGCTGGCGCACACCAGCGTCGCCGGAGCGGCACCCGACAGAACCGCCGCTCGCGGCGCACAGCGCGCCGCCCCGTACAGCACCAGCGCCAGCACCAACACGCTCGACACCGCACAGATCGCCACCACCAACCACACGTTGGCCGACGACGAAGCCGCGCCCGCCGACAAGCCGCCCTCCGCCACCGACAGAACACCCGGCCCCGACGAAGACGACGACCCCGCGCCCGACAGCGCCGCCTCGCCGCCCTCCACCAGCGACACGCTCAGCGTCGCAGTAGCCGAGCGCGACGGCTCGCCGTGGTCCCGCACCACGATCACCAGCCTCTGACGCGGGCCGTCCGCCTCCTCCAGCGCCCGCGCCGTGCTCACCTCGCCGCTGTACAGCCCTACACGGAACGGGCCCTTCCCACGCGGCTCCCACACCTCGTACCGCAGCCAGGCGTTGTAGCCCGAGTCCGCGTCCACCGCACGGATCTTCGCCACCACCTGCCCTGCCGGCGCGCCCCATGCCGCCCACGCCCACAGCGTCTCTGACTCCGACCCTGTCGCCGCTTCCACCGATGCTCCGACAACACCACCCACAAACGGAATCAGCACCGGACCGCCGCCCGGGGGCGGCAGCAGCATCGGCGCGTTATCATTCTCGTCCACCACAAACAGCTGCACCGTGGCGTTGCCAATCAGCGGCGGCTCCCCCGCGTCCACCGCTCGTACCTCGAACTGCAGCACCTGCAGCTCCTCGTAGTCCAACGGTTGCACCGCCCACAACAGACCGCTATCCGCGTCCACGGACACATAGCTCGACGCTGGACGCCACCCACCGCCTGACGACGCGGCCCCGGCGCCGCCCTCCCACAACGAGTAGCTCACGCGACCGTTCTCCGCCTCGTCCGAGTCCCGCGCCAACAGCCGCGCCAGCTCCGCCCCCGCCGCGTTGTTCTCCCGCGCCAGCACCGTGTACACGGCCTGCGAGAACGACGGCGCGTTGTCGTTCACATCAGACACCGGCACACGCACTCCGCGACTCGCACGCAGCGACGGCTGCCCGCTGTCCTCCGCACGCACCTCCACCTCGTACGCAGACACCCGCTCCCGGTCCAGCGCCTCCCGCAGCACCAGCGAGTACGACCCCGCGAACCTCGACTCCAGACCGAACGGCGACGACGGCCACACCCAGCACCGCACTCGACCGTTCGCCCCCGAGTCCCGGTCCGACACGCTCAGCAGCGCCACCACCGTCCCCACCGACGCGTCCTCCGGCACCGGCACCGACAGGGACGTCACCCACACCTCGGGCGCGTTGTCGTTCACGTCCAGCACTTCCACTAACACCTTGCAGTGCCCCAGCTGCGGCGGATTTCCTTGATCCCCTGCATCCACTTGCAGGCGATAAAGACCAACATCCTCAAAGTCCAAGTCTCCCCTTAGCCGGATCTCTCCGCTCTTTCGGTCGATCTCGAAAACTTCTCTTCCCTCCTGAGGGAACAGCTTCTGAAGAGAGTACACGATATTGCCATTTGTTCCCTCATCCAAGTCTGTGGCGTTCAATTTGATCACCAAAGCACCACGTTCTGTATTTTCCGGCAGCTGCACCTTATACACTGACTGGTTGAACTGAGGGATATTGTCATTGGCGTCCAGCACTGCGATCACCAGTTCCATCGTGCCTGTTAGCGAAGGCCGGCCCTCGTCACTCGCTGTCAGCACCAACCGGTGCACAGGCGCCGTCTCCCGGTCTAGAGCTTTCGTGAGGACCAGGAATAAGGAATCACCGTCCTCATCGTTTTTTTGTAAATCCAGTCGGAAGTGCTCGCTGGGGCTGAGTGTGTAGGAGAGCTGAGCGTTCGCGCCGATATCTGCATCCGACGCGCCCTCCAGGGGGAAACGGGAGCCCGGTACCGTGGTGACTTCCGCGATGCTGATGTTTTTCCGTGCGACGGGGAAGAGCGGGGCGTTGTCGTTAATGTCGGTCACCTCCAGCTCCACAGGGAAGACGCGCAGCGGCCGCTCCAGCAGCACCTCCAGGCGCAGCGAGCACGGAGCGCTCTTCCCGCACAGCTCCTCCCGGTCCAGCCGCGAACTCACCACCAGTGCCCCGCTCGCCCCGCTCACCTCCACGCTCGCCCGCTGCCCCTGCCACACCACTCGCAGCCTCCGCTCCTCCGCATCGCCCGCCTCCAGACCCAGCTCCTGCGGCAGCCGCCCCACCACCGTCCCGACCTTGGCTTCCTCCGGCACCGAGTACCGCACCTGCCCCGACACCAGCGCCCACATCTGCACCAGCACCACCAGACACACCGCGGGACCCCAACTCGCGTCCATCGCCGTTCACGGTCCCCGCCGCGGTTCCGCAAGGCTCCCCGCGCTCTTCCGCAAGCACTGGTTCTGCTGTCTGCCGGGCCCCGCGCCGCGCCGCTCCCTTGCTCTCCCCGCTGTGCTCGCCGCCGCACCGGGGCGGAGCCGCTGAACCGATCGGCCGCCGTTTGTGAGCCTGCAGCGACACCGTGTGCTGCTCCGCCGCCTCGCATGATGACCGAAACCGACCAAGTGTGGGGTTTTTGTTTTGTTATAATATTTATTTATTTACGGTTTTTTTTTTTCTTCCATTTTCTTTGAATATGTATTTATTGATATCCGTCTTTCTTTATTCCATCTATTTCTTTCTTTTCCTCTCTCTTCCACCTTCTCTCTTCGTCTCTTTTTTCTTTGGATTCCTTCCATTTCTTGCTCTGCTGTCCTTGGTTTAGACTCCCCCCTTTCCTTAGCTTTCCATCGCCTCTCTAATTAACTCCGTTCTCGCTCCCCAGCCACCTCCTCTGCCACGGCGGAAACTCTCGAAGTCGGAGCCATCAGTCTTAATTACCGGACATCAGCATTGATTAGGGGACATCGTCTCCGGAGCGCGGTTCTCTAACCAGGGCGGAGCTTCTTAGGGACCAAATGTATTCACGGGCTGAAGGTAAATTCGGTGGATGCTAATCATCTTCCTTACGGTTTCTCTGCTTTCTTCTTTTTGTCATCTTCCTTCCTAAATTATTCATTTCAACTTTCTTTCTTTTTCTTTATCTTCTCTTTCCTTTGTCTCCCTCAGCACATTTCTGTGTACAGTGACAACCCTGCTGCATGCTGATAAATTCGTTTCTCATGTCTCGTTTTCTCTCCCTTCTTTCTTTCTGATGCTGCCTTCACCCTTCTTTTTCTTCCTCTGCATTGCTCCCTTATTCCTTCAGCCTATTCTTTCCCTTTTTTCTCCTCATGTTCTCTTCCCTGTTATGTCCCTCCCTTTCTCTTCTTCTCTCTTTGCCTTAATCAACACATTTTCTATGTGGTTGTGTCACTCTTGCCTTGAAACATGGACACGTCATAGAACCACAGAGTTGCTTTGGTTGCAAAAGACCTTTAAGATCGTTAATTGTCAACCCAACACACCATGGCCATTAAACCATGTCCCGAAGTGCCATGGTCACACATTTCTCGAACACTTCCAAGGACAATGACTCCTTTGGCACAATCTCTCATTTCTCTTCCCTGACACCTTCCATCTCTCCAGAGGATGAACAACCTTCCTTCTTTCCTCCAGTCTATGCAAGACAGACTGCCCTTGCAATTCCCCTTCTGGAAGAAGGCCACACCCTTCAGGCCCATGCTCTGAAGGAATAGAAGCCACTGCCCTCTGAAACAGAAGACCAAGCTCCTGGTAGTTGGTCATCTGCACAAATAGGTTCCAATGAATCCAGATAACCCTGGGGAGTCTTCCTTTTGGGAAATCAAACCCGTCACAACCCAGCACACTGATTTTTTTACCAATGTGAAAAAAAGCATAAAGCAGCCACAGGCCCCAAGCCCTCTTCATGTTCTGTTATGAAGTGCCTCCTGGCTTCATTTTTCAGCTGCAAGATGACTGTCAGGTTCTTGCTCTCCCTTTCAAGCTGGCACACTCTGCCAGAACAACACAGCAAGAGCCCCCATACCCAGAGTCATTAGCCCCCACAGAATGCTTCTTATTCATTAGCCTGAGTCATACATCAAAAGCCACAAAGGTCACACTACGCACCCTTTTCACTGGGAACTTTCCCTCAGCACCCAACACATCCACTCTGAGAAATACATTGTGGTCCCTCCACCATCCATGCTTGCTGCCACCTACTCACACTGTGCCTGGAAACAGCAAAAAAGGAATTAGAGCAAGCAGCAGTGCTTTGCTGGTCCAGCCGTGGAATACCTCGAACTGGAGGGGACCCATCAGGATCATGACGCTCTGTTCCGAATCCAGTCAACACTGAGTCAACCCAAGAGGATGACACCAGGACTATGCAGGAATAAAAGTGCACCTGACTCTCAGACTCATCTTCTTCAGGTGGGAGCAACTTACCTGTAGCATCACTCATTTCTTCTGCAGAAAAGAAACATTTTCATGGGAGGTGACTCGGTTTTAACATTTCACATTAATGTTATGATAACACCAATGGGAAGATTTCCTGAGAAGATGGATAGGAGAAAATGAGCCACATTCTCCAAAGGCCTCAAAATCATTGGACAGTGCACGGCACTCCTGTAAGCACTTCTATCACAGGAAGCAGGAGGGACACCTGAAAGCTAAGAACATTCTCTTAATGTCACTGTCAGCTCAAGGAAAAAGCCACTCTGACATTGATGACCAGCTGGATGAGATTCTGCCACCCAACAGCTACCAAGTGGCACTGGTCTTCATCTCATCCACTGCTACCAAAGCATTGCCAGAGGGAGAGAAGAAACAACAAAACTGTGAGTGGTTTTGCTAAGAGGGTGAAGAAACCCCAAGGGTCCCATTCCACTCTACTGAAACACAAGGTTTGCCAACTTCATCCAATTCTTATGGCAGGTAGATTTCAGTATTCAGTATTCCTAAGGTTGGAAGGGACCTCAAAGATCATAAAGTCCAACCTGTCACCCCAGACCTCATGACTAGAGTAGGGAGGACACTACTACCCACTGCAGGCTTTGAACTCACAACCTTCCCATTAAGGGTCTGATGCACTACCAACTGAGCCACTTGAAGGACTTACATGAATATAGAGAGCATTTCTGTCTCTCTCTAGTCAGACTAAGATGGGAGTGATGACTGAGGACACATTTAGAGAAGGCTGCTGGCCCCATAATCAAAATTTGGAAAAGCTTCCACTTGACCAACACCATTTTACATCAAACCCAACTGACTGAGAGTCCATATGATATCTACCTTCACAAGGAGCAATACCATGAAGCAAAATAGTGCACAAAGATGTGAAGAACTCCTAGAGGTCCTGTGAGGATCCCATGCAAATCTGCTGGACCTTTCCTGAGGATTTCTCCCAGCATCCTCTGCCCTACAGCACTTGGAAATGGGATCTCCAGCTAAGTGGAAACTCTCCGGTCCTTCCCCAGTGACTCAGACTATATTTTACCCAGCATCCCCATTGCTAGAGGAAACACTTTTCCCCATTAAAAATCACTCTCCCTTTGACAGATGCCCAGACCCTATCTCCTGCCACAATACCCAGACACTGCTCCACTGCAAGTACATGCCCTCTAAACTCTGCTCTGATTGTTACCCAGTCCTTCATCCATCCTCACCTTGGCATGATCAGCACAAAGACCCCATGGAGGGACACAAACCACAAGTGCCTGGCAGACTCTTCTTGACTGCACAAACCTGAATGCTTGGCACCTTTCTGGTAAGGTCAGATGGAAACGCCACAAAACTGTGCAGTAGTGTTCTTGACTGATTCTGGGATGAGAGCTGTGACAGCTCTGATCCCAGTCTGTGCAGATTTTATTCTTGGACAGAGGAACAAATGCTGAAATGCAAGTGATCTCCAGTCATAAACTGAGGGTGAGAAGTTCTGCTACAGAAAATCTGCTCTGGAAGGTTTGTTGCGTCCATCCGGATATCAGAATGAGTTGTGTGACGACACAACACATGATCTCTACCAAGTTGAACAGTGCAAGGGGAAATTAGGCTACAAAAACTAGTATGGCTGCCAACCACTACACTAGACAGCAAATTTAAGCACTATCCTCATACACCACCTCCCTCAAGGCAAGAGGAAAAAGGTCCATCAGACATAATTTGGCAGACTGCATCTCTCCCCAGCTCACCTACACATTGCCTACCTCAGGCACTACCTCTGGTGGTAGCACTTCATAATCCCAGAGAATATCAGGGGCATTTCACTACCATCTAACTATTTCAAGATCCAGAGGAGCTTTAACTTCAGACCCTTGGAGCCTGGAAAAGAATCCTCGGCAAGAAAACACTGTTCCCATCCTGCCTTATGCTTTCCTCCAGGACTCCTCCATTTCCCACTCCAGGACAAACATATCATCTCCCATTACTGCCTCATTACATGTTCTATGGTCTTTCCAAGGATTCCCAATTTCTGCAGACATGTCTTCCCACTGCTCAAGGTCACTCAGGTCCTATTCAGTGACACTGCCACATTCACCACCCTGACACATCAGCGTTTCCTTTGGCACCCCAGTACTCCAGCTTTTGCAGACACTTCCCTTCAGTGACAGCACCATAAACCTCACACTGGCAGTCTGTGTATGCATATCCATGGGGTCCAGGAGAGCCTCTGCAGCTGACCCATGGGGTTGAGCAGTCCTTCAGCTCTCTCAGATGGAAATGTGGCAAACTTGGAAGCAATGTTCTTTCAAATGGTGATTTCAAGGAGAGCAATAAATGGTGAGAGCATTAATTTCAAGTCCTGAGAGGCGCCACTGATGAGCACCCCGAAGTAACAGAAGATATTGAATGTGCAGGAGAATTTTATATGGGGGTTTGTGGATTTATAGTGTTTGCCTTTTTTATTTCTGGTTTGGTTTGCATTTTTGTTTTGGTGTGGGGTTTTTGGTTTGATTTTGTCTGGTTTGGGTTTTTCCTATTGTTTGTTTTGTACTGCTTTGTTTTGCTTTGCTTGCTATTTTTTTTTTTATCTGTTTGTTGTTGGGTTTGTTGCTTTGGTTTCTTTTCACTTTGATTTGTTTTCTGAGAAAAACATTTACAGCATTAACAGAGCTTCTGTATCCATGTGGTTATGATTATAACTTAGAAAAACACCAAAAGTGGCTACTGTACACCACATCATTTCTGTGGTCGTGGAGGACCTGTCTTGTTGGGTGAACATTTTAGTCCAACAACGATGGTTACAACATTCCTGGGAAAGGAGCACGGGAAAAGTTCAGATTGTCTCTCCTACATTAATCATGCTTCTGATACAGACAAATTATACCAAAGAGAGAGAAATTACAGCACAGAGAGAGAAATCCCTGAACATCTAATTTTACTTTGAACTTCATCTTTTTGCAGAACACAACTAATGTGCAGTAGGACAGACGTTTCGGGAAGAAACCACAGCTGCTACCAGTACAGTCAGCATAGAGCGAAGGTAATGAGGCACTAAAGAGTGCCTGGAGGATCGCCGACATCAACGATTTAGAAAGCTCGGATGGAAAAGCCACGCACCAGCAAAAAAACAGCCATTCAAAACCTGATGATTTCATTTTGCGAAAGAACAATTCCCAGCAAACAGAGAAAACTACAGCTACCAATGCCCCAAGATGCTCGGCCCGGCAATATTCCCATTGTAGCTTCTCACAATAGGAGACAAAACTCCACGGGAAGGCAGTGGCTAGTGTGCCATTTAGATGCTTAACCACGCGCTAAGCACCCGCTGCAGGCAGAACGCCAGGGCTCAGCCCTGCTCCCAGCAGCTCCTTCCGGGGGAAGGCTCAGAAAGAGAGAGGGCGTCTCAGGTTTCGGGGGGGGGAGAAAGAAAGAAAAGAGGGAAAGAAGGAAAGAAGCACGAAAAGTGGGGCCACTGACCGTGTCAAGCATAGAGGAAGGCTCCGGCTGCGAGGTGTCCGTGGCCGCAGGGACCGCAGGCGGAGGCGGCAAGTTGGGGCTGAAAACCATCAGGTCGCTCTTGCCCGCACCCTCCGCCACGCACAGGCTCCGGCTCTGCCGCTGCGAGTACGACCAGCTGCCCACTTCGCTGGCGCACACCAGCGTCGCCGGAGCGGCACCCGACAGCACCGCCGCCCGCGGCGAACAGCGCGCCGCCCCGTACAGCACCAGTGCCAGCAACAGCAAGCTCGACACAGAGCAGATGGCTACCACCAGCCACACGTTAGCTGTCGCCGAAGCCACGCCCGCCGACAAGCCGCCCTCCGCCACCGACAGCACACTCGGCACCAACGAAGACGACGACCCCGCGCCCGACAACGCTGCCTCGCCACCCTCCACCAGCGACACGCTCAGCGTCGCCGTGGCAGAGTGCGAAGGCTCGCCGTGGTCCCGCACCACGATCACCAGCCTCTGACGCGGGCCGTCCGCCTCCTCCAGCGCCCGCGCCGTGCTCACCTCGCCGCTGTACAGACCCACGCGGAACGGGCCCTTCCCACGCGGCTCCAACACCTCGTACCGCAGCCACGCGTTGTAGCCCGAGTCCGCGTCCACCGCACGGATCTTCGCCACCACCTGTCCTGCCGGCGACCCCCACGCCGCCCACGCCCACAGCGTCTCCGACTCCGACCCTGCCACCGCCTCTACCGATATCCCACCTGCAAAAGGAACCAGCCCCGGACCGCCGCCCGGGGGAGGCAGCAGCATCGGCGCGTTGTCGTTCTCGTCCACCACGAACAGCTGCACCGTGGCGTTGCCAATCAGCGGCGGCTCCCCCGCGTCCACCGCTCGCACCTCGAACTGCAGCACCTGCAGCTCCTCGTAGTCCAACGGCTGCACCGCCCACAACAGACCGCTCTCCGCATCCACCGACACGTAGCTCGACGCCGGACGCCACCCACCGCCTGACGACGTGGCTCCGGCCCCGCCTTCCCACACCGAGTAGCTCACTCGACCGTTCTCCGCCTCGTCCGGGTCCCGCGCCAACAGCCGTGCCAGCTCCGCCCCCGCCGCGTTGTTCTCCCGCGCCAGCACCGTGTACACGGCCTGCGAGAATGACGGCGCGTTGTCGTTCACATCAGACACCGGCACACGCACTCCGCGACTCCCACGCAGCGACGGCTGCCCGCCGTCCTCCGCACGCACCTCCACCTCGTACGCAGACACCCGCTCCCGGTCCAGCGCCTCCCGCAGCACCAGCGAGTACGACCCCGCGAACCTCGACTCCAGACCGAACGGCGACGACGGCCACACCCAGCACCGCACTCGACCGTTCGCCCCCGAGTCCCGGTCCGACACGCTCAGCAGCGCCACCACCGTCCCCACCGACGCGTCCTCCGGCACCGGCACCGACAGTGATGTCACCCCCACCTCGGGCGCGTTGTCGTTCACGTCCAGCACCTCCACCAACACTTTACAGTGACCCGAGAGCGGAGGGGTCCCCTTATCTTTTGCCTTAATTTGTAGCTCGTAGAAACTAACTGTTTCGAAGTCCAGGCCTCCCCTCAGTCTGATCTCGCCACTCTTACCATCAATGTTAAAGAGATCTGAACCTGAGGCAGGAACAAAATTATCAATTTCATAAACCACTTCCCTATTACTTCCGAAGTCCGGATCTGTGGCGTTTACTCCCACCACAAGCCTCCCGTCTAAGGCATCTTCTGGCAAATGTACTTTGTATACCGACTGGTTGAACTGGGGCGCGTTGTCGTTGGCGTCCAGCACCGAGATCACCAGCTCCGTTGTGCCCGTCAGAGAAGGCCGGCCCTCGTCACTCGCCGTCAGCACCAACCGGTGCACAGGCACCGTCTCCCGGTCCAATGGTTTTGTAAGCGCCAGAAACAGGGATTTACTGCGCGAGTCGCTGTTTTCTTCCTCTATTTTGAAGTGCTCGCTGGGACTGAGTGTGTAGGAGAGCTGAGCGTTTGCTCCGATATCTGCATCCGAGGCTCCCTCCAGTGGGAAACGGGAGCCCGGCAGCGATGATTCCGCGATGCTGATGTTTTTCCGTGCGACGGGGAAGAGCGGGGCGTTGTCGTTAATGTCGGTCACCTCCAGCTCCACAGGGAAGACGCGCAGCGGCCGCTCCAGCAGCACCTCCAGGCGCAGCAAGCACGGAGCGCTCTTCCCGCACAGCTCCTCCCGGTCCAGCCGCGAGCTCACCACCAGCGCCCCGCTCGCCCCGCTCACCTCCACGCTCGCCCGCCGGCCCTGCCACACCACACGCAGCCGCCGCGCCTCTGCATCGCCCGCCTCTAGACCCAGCTCCTGCGGCAGCCGCCCCACCACCGTCCCGACCTTGGCTTCCTCCGGCACCGAGTACCGCACCTGCCCCGACACCAGCGCCCACATCTGCACCAGCACCACCAGACACACCGCGGGACCGCAATGCGCGTCCATCGCCGCTCACGGTCCCCGCCGCGGCCCCTGCACGGCTCCCCGCCGCCTCCCGCCACACCGGTCGTGCTGCCTTCCCGGCCCCGCGCGGCACCGCCCCCCCACCCCCTTCTCCTTTCCGTGCTCTCCGCCGCACCGGGGAGGAGCCTCTGAGGCTCTCAGCCGCCGTTTCTGAGCCTGCAGCGACACCGTGTGCTGCTCCGCCGCCTCGCATGCTTCTCGCCGCCGACCGTGACACCGGACCCGTGCGGCTCAGCTCCGTTCAACCACTTTCCTGCTCTTCCACTAAGGCTTCATTTTTCTTTTACTTATTTATTTTTTATTGCTATATTTTTCCTTGTTTGCTCGTTGTTTTTTGTTGTTTCTTCTTTGTTTATTTTCATAGGTTCCTTTCTTTCTCTTTCTTCCTCTGCTCTCCAATACTCCCGGCCTTCAACTTTAGCATTTTTTCGTGCTGTTGGTTTTTTAAATTATTATTTTCTCTCTTCTCCTTGTTGTCTCTCTTTTTTCTTTCTTTCATTCTAACTCCTTTCTCCTTCTTCTTTTATTTTCCTTTATCTCTCTTTTGGTTTTCCATTTTCTCACATTCTTCTTTTCTCTTTCCTGATGCCATCCTTCTCTTTCCATTTTATTACCCATCTGTGTTCTTTCTCCTTGCTTATCTTTCTTCTCTCTTCTTTTCCTTCCCTATTTCTGTCTTCCTTTTCTTCCTCTGTTCTTGTTGCCTTTAGCGATCTCAACCACTGCCTCTTTAGCTTCGTTCTCAGCTCCCCAGTCCTCTCCTGGGACACTCGGAGACCATCGAATTCGGAACGATCGCCGCTAATTCCGGGGCTTCAGCGCCATAGCGCAGGTCTCTAACCGCGCCGGTGTCTCCTAAGGACCAATTGCCTTCGGCCTCACGACGTGACACTGTCTTCTTAACGTCCTCTGTCGTTTCCTCTTTCCTGCCTTTCTCATCTTACTTGCTTTTTACCGCCAGCTCTCATTATTCTGCCCTCTCACATTCCATCCTTCCAGGCATGGAACAACTTTCCTGTTTTCCTTTTCTGCACAACCACTTCTGGAAGAACATCACATCCTCATAATTCAAATGTACCCAGCAAATAACAGAGGAAGGCAAAGAAGAGCTCTGCTACATCAGAACACAAACCACTGCCATAGAAAACACAAGCCCAAGACCTGTGTGCTTGGAGCTCTGATTTATAAAAGCTCTAAGGAGTCCAAACAAGACAGGAAAATCAAACCCATTACAGACCAGCACAATAACCTTCAGGAAGGCTAAGAAAGCACAGCACATCCGCACCTCCCAAGCATTCTCCAAATACCTCCATTCTTCCAACCTCATTTTCCATTCATGCTGGCTGCTCATACTGTGTTCAAAGAGGTAGGAAAGGAACAGGAGCAATCCTATAGGCATTTAAATCTAAGCAACACTGGGGCAATCCAGCATGCAGATACCACAGGTGAACAGGAGTAAAAGTGTATCTGTCTCTGACACATCTTTCATGGGTGTCTGCGACTTACCTGTAGCATCACTGGTTGTTGCTTCAGAAAAAGATATATTTTCAGGATATGAGGATTGGTTTTAAGGGATATTTCCCCTCAACTTTATCAGAGATTTCTGAGGAACTTCAACATAAGATTACATGCTGCAAGAGTCTTGCAAATACTAAAGAGTGCTCATGGATCATTTACACACATCCATCACAAGGAAGTTAGGAGAGATATCTGAAAGCAAAAAACATTCTGTCAATGTCAACCTCGGCTCAGGACACTGGAAAATCCAACCCCATACCAAACACAAATTGTTCCTGTGTCTGAAACAGACAGCTGCTCAAATTGTACAATCAACATCACTTCCACTGTTACGAATTCACTGCTAATGGGAGAGAAAATGACACAACAGAATGGGACTTCTTGGTGAAAGTAGGGAAGAAAATCAAAGGATCCCCTTCTACTACGTTGATACACAAGAATAGAACAACAGGACACAAGGATATGGAGAAATCCTGAAGGCTCTGAAAGGATCCCGTGCAAGCAGCACTGTGTGAAGTCTTTTCATGAGGTGTTCTGCTGGAATCCTCCATCCCAAACAAAAGGAAAAGGCACCTCCATTTAAGAGGACACAGACCATGCTCCCCCCAGCACCTCTGCTTCCCACAGGCAAGATATTCCCCTCTCAGAGTCACAGTTGCCATGAACAATGCCTAGGCATGCTTCAACCACTCACAGGAATATTGCCATGCTACCCAGGACTGCTCTAGTCCAAGAACAAGTCCCACCTCCAAACCCCAACCTGAAGATGTACCAGGCCTTCACATGCTACTTTCCCTCACAAATAGCACAAAAAACAGATGGAGGACTGCAAAGCCACACAGTATCTGACAGACTGTTCCCAGCTACTTGAACTTCACCCTCAATATTTTGTGACTTTTCAGCAGTCTTAGGTGGAAACAACAGAGCTATGCTTCAGAACATGGAGATTCTTGTGAGCAGAGCATGACCGTGCTGAAATCCCATGCACGTGGATATCATTCATTGGGAGAACCATGCCCAACACTGAAGCAGAAGTGCATTGATGATGTCAGCTGTGTAGAGGAAGTTGTACCCAAGGGAAAAAGCACAGCTGGGTTGCTGTGCAGGGTTTGGCCTGTGCCTGCACATATCTGAATGAGTTACACATGACAGACTGAAGCACAACTCTGCCACAACACCTTTCCCAAAACAGCACTGAAAATGACCACCAGACAACATTCAGCAGTCTGCATCTCAGCCCCTTTTACTTACACTCTGCCAAAGTCAGGCAGGTAGCAGCAGAGAAGACTCCATGGTAGAAGATCTTTATAACCTCAAGACTGTGAGTATTTCAATACCACACATTACCTCAAAGCCTAGAGGAGGCCTGCAACCTCAGGCACCTTGGAGCCTGGGAAAAGATCCTGAGTAGAAACACTCCATACTTATCCTGCTTCATGCTTTCCTCCAGGCAGTCTTCGTTCTGCACAGCAAGATGTGTTATCAAGACATCAGCCCCCAGAGTTGCCTTCTAGTGACACAGGCAATAGGCTTCCCAGATCCCTCCGACAAATCTTCCTACTGTGCAAGGTCAAACTTCACATCAGAAGATGGCCAGGCTCCCTCAGTTCCAGTGGGACATCCAAGGTTCACTCAAGCCTTCCCATCAATGAGAGTACCATGACAGAACATCCAGAGGATATCACATACACCGGATCTAGCAGTCCATCTGCTCCTCCTATAGGTGATGCTCTAGGACAGCTCAAAATGGCGACAGCATTGATTGAATGCAGTAAGAGAACAATCCAAATGCTGACGAGCACAGCACAGAAACAGATTCATCCACCGACTGTGTAGGAGAATGGAGGTTTGGGGTTTTTTTGTCCCATAGTTTATCATGAAAGGAGGCTTTCAAAGCCCTTGGTATCTGTGCAGCTGCTGAGGCAAATATTGAAAAACCACGACAAGAGGCCAGTGTACATCTCATCACTTCTCTGGCCATGAAAGCAAATCAGCAACAAGGATATGGTGGGGAACAGGAAAAGAAAAAGGAAACCCCCAATTATAACACCAGTCTGGCATTCTATAAGGTCTGCCTGAACACTTTGTGCAGACAACCACACTTTCCTGACTTTTCCACAAGAAATCAAATCTGGTAGCAGCATGGTTAGCAGCAATGATAACAGAGCATTTAAAAATGCCTCGGGGACTGTCTCCACCACAGACTGCCTTTCTTGCACTTCCTCAGCAAGCTCACATAGCAACGCTACACACAGGCAAGAAAAAGAGAGCAATCCACACCCAACACAGAAAGCCACAGCTGTGCGCAGTAAATCCTGAGGGATACCATAATAGGTTAAATTCGATTCACACACAGCAAAACAAGAGCTGATGAGCTTCAGCAAGGACACACAGGCGGAAGCAAAGGTACCATCAAGATCATTAAGCATCTGCCAAGCACCCACCCCTCGCCAGCCCTGCAGGCTCAGCCCGACTCACAGCAGCGCCTGCCCGGGCAGAACTAAGAAGGGCGAGAGCGAGGAAGGAGGAAACGATGGTGGCCAAGAAAACTCCGTGCTGATTTTGAATCAAGCTTTTATCTACGTAAGCGCTGTTCCTGACTAGGAGATACACACAAGGCAAGCAGGACGTCTGCTATTATCTTTTACAACATAGCTCATGATACTTCCAGAGATTTTGAAATACGGAATTAATAACTTAATGACTCATGTATATAGGTCTCCTTCCTTCAATTTCCACTGCTCACGGTTACCCTTCACTCCGGGAAACGGTCAGGCCCTACTCAGTATCACAGGTACATTCACATCCACGACATTCCACTACTTCCTTTCCCATCTCAAGGCTCATTCCAGCTTTTGCAGACCCTTCCATCAATAAAAACCTAATGATAACATATATGCCGTGTCCAGCAGACTCTACTCCTTCTATAAATGATGTAAAGAGTGCTCTGAAGGCCAATGGCATTGATTTTTATGCCGTAGGGGAACGCTGGCGAGCACAGCACTGCAACAGATTATTTTTGAATGTGTGGCATGATGTGAGTTTGGGGTTTTGCTTTCAAAGGACATGTCCTCGGTTCTGTTTCTTTATTATCATGAATTCTAGGTCCCTTCTAGTCTAGGTCATTTCTAGGTCTTTTGTAGCTGCGTGGCTACTGATGTACATACTGAAAGAATATCAAGAGGGCAGCATACATAATTCTACTTCTAACGTCTGCAATATGGGCAAGGCGGGGAACAGGAAAAGGAATAGGAGAATTCCAATTCCAAAAGCTACCTTCCATCACATTCCTCTGCCCTGAAACTTGATACCTCTAAACATAACGACAACATTCTGCGGAGAAGTCTCTATGGCAAAACAGAGGTATTATGGCATTGGGTCTCTAGTGAAACAGAAGAGGAAAGGGATGGGGGAGAAAGGAGTTTTCCACAAGAGATAACAGCACAATCACTGGTGACAAAGGGCAGCCAGGTACTTGAAAGTGCCTGTGGGACTGTAAAAAGTGAGAAAGAGGCTCTCGAAAACTAACGTTATCTCAATCGACATGCATTGCAAGCCACGAAGGAACAACGCAAATCAATCACACAAAATCATCAGCTACTATTAGTAACAAGTGCGGGGTACCACACAAAACGTTACTTGACACTTCCACAAAGCAAGAAGCAGAAGGTTACAGGAAGGAGGTGCAGACAAAAACAAAGGAAGAGGTGCAGGCGCAGCGGAAGGTGCTATGAAGACCCGTAAGCACCATACAACCACGCATCACCCGCAGGCTCCCACCATCGAATCTCCGGGGAGTCCGTAGATGAGGGAGAAAGAGGAAGAATGGGTGGGTAGGAAAACAAGTGAGACAGGGAGATTCACTGACCGTATCCAGCAGAGCAGAAGGCTCCGGATGCAAAGTGTCCTTGGCAGTGGGGACCGCAGGCGGAGGCGGCAAGTTGGGGCTGAAAACCATCAGATCGCTCTTGCCCGCACCCTCCGCCACGCACAAGCTCCGGCTCTGCCGCTGCGAGTACGACCAGCTACCCACTTCGCTGGCGCACACCAGCGTCGCCGGAGCGGGACTCGACAGCACCGCCGCCCGCGGCGCACAGCGCGCCGCCCCGTACAGCACCAGCGCCAGCACCAGCAAGCTCGACACCGCACAGATCGCCACCACCAGCCACACGTTGGCCGATGCCGAAGCCGCGCCCGCCGACAAGCCGCCCTCCGCCACCGACAGCACACCAAGCCCCGACGAAGACGACGACCCCGCGCCCGACAGCGCCGCCTCGCCGCCCTCCACCAGCGACACGCTCAGCGTCGCCGTGGCCGAGCGCGACGGCTCGCCGTGGTCCCGCACCACGATCACCAGCCTCTGACGCGGGCCGTCCGCCTCCTCCAGCGCCCGCGCCGTGCTCACTTCGCCGCTGTACAGACCCACGCGGAACGGACCCTTCCCACGCGGCTCCCACACCTCGTAACGCAGCCACGCGTTGTAGCCCGAGTCCACGTCCACCGCACGAATCTTTGCCACCACCTGCCCTGCTGGTGCGCCCCACGCCGCCCACGCCCACAGCGTCTCTGACTCCGACCCTGTCGTCGCCTCTACCGACGACCCGCCAACACCACCCGCAAAAGGAAACAGCGCCGGACCGCCGCCCGGGGGCGGCAGCAGCATCGGCGCGTTGTCGTTCTCGTCCACCACGAACACCTGCACCGTGGCGTTGCCAATCAGCGGCGGCTCCCCCGCGTCCACTGCTCGCACCTCGAACTGCAGCACCTGCAGCTCCTCGTAGTCCAACGGTTGCACCGCCCACAACCGACCGCTCTCCGCGTCCACCGACACGTAGCTCGACGCAGGACGCCACCCGACGCCTGACGACGTGTCCCCGGCGCCGCCCTCCCACACCGAATAGCTCACGCGACCATTCTCCGCCTCGTCCGGGTCCCGCGCCAACAGCCGCGCCAGCTCCGCCCCCGCCGCGTTGTTCTCCCGCGCCAGCACCGTGTACACGGCCTGCGAGAACGACGGCGCGTTGTCGTTCACGTCAGACACCGGCACACGCACACCGCGACTCCCACGCAGCGACGGCTGCCCGCCGTCCTCCGCACGCACCTCCACCTCGTACGCAGACACCCGCTCCCGGTCCAGCGCCTCCCGCAGCACCAGCGAGTACGACCCCGCGAACCTCGACTCCAGACCGAACGGCGACGACGGCCACACCCAGCACCGCACTCGACCGTTCGCCCCCGAGTCCCGGTCCGACACGCTCAGCAGCGCCACCACCGTCCCCACCGACGCGTCCTCCGGCACCGGCACCGACAGGGACGTCACCCACACCTCGGGCGCGTTGTCGTTCACGTCCAGCACCTCCAGTTCCACCTTGCAGTGACCGGACAGCGGGGGAGTTCCCCCATCTGTAGCCGTGACGTGCAATTCATAGAAACTAACTGTTTCGAAGTCCAGAGCTCCCCTCAGTCTGATCTCGCCGCTCTTACCATCAATGTTAAATAGATCTGAACCTGAGGCAGGAACAAAAGTATCAATTTTATAAATCACTTCTCGATTACTTCCCATGTCCGGATCCGTAGCATTTAACACCATCACCACTGTCCCTTCTGAGGCATTCTCGGGCAAATACTCATTGTAAACCGACTGGTTGAACTGGGGCGCATTGTCATTCGCGTCCAGCACTGTGATCACCAGCTCCATTGTGCCCGTCAGAGAAGGCCGGCCCTCGTCACTCGCCGTCAGCTTTAATTGGTGTATAGGCACCATTTCGCGGTCCAGAGCTTTTGTCAATACCAGAAACAGGGATTTACTGCGCGATTTACTTGTTTCCTCCACTACACGAAAATGCTCACTCGGGCTGAGTGTGTAGGAGAGCTGAGCGTTTGCGCCGATATCTGCATCCGACGCGCCCTCCAGTGGGAAACGGGAACCCGGCAGCGACAGCTCTGCGATGCTGATGTCTTTTCGTGCGGCGGGGAAGAGCGGGGCGTTGTCGTTAATGTCGGTCACCTCCAGCTCCACAGGGAAGACGCGCAGCGGCCGCTCCAGCAGCACCTCCAGGCGCAGCGAGCACGGAGCGCTCTTCCCGCACAGCTCCTCCCGGTCCAGCCGCGAGCTCACCACCAGCGCCCCGCTCGCCCCGCTCACCTCCACGCTCGCCGGCCGGCCCTGCCACACCACACGCAGCCGCCGTGCCTCCGCATCGCCCGCCTCCAGACCCAGGTCCTGCCACAGCCGCCCCACCACCGTCCCGACTTTGGCTTCCTCCGGCACCGAGTACCGCACCTGCCCCGACACCAGTGTCCAGGCCCGGACCAGCACCACCAGACGCACCGCGGGACCCCAAAGCAGGTCCATCGCCGTTCACGGTCCCCACCGCGGTTCCGCAAGGCTCCCCGGCGCCTCTCCCAAGCGCCGATTCTGCTGTCTGCCGGGCCCCGCGCCGCGCCGCTCCCTTGCTCTCGCCGCCGCACCGGGGCGGAGCCGCTGAGGCTCTCGGCCGCCGTTTCTGAGCCTGCAGCGACACCGTGTGCTACTCCACCGCCTCATACGCTCCTCGCCGCCGACCGTGCCGGCTCAGCTCCGCTCACTGATCTTCTTCCCCTTCCTTTTTTTAATTCTTTCTTTTTCTGTATTTTTTTCCTTCACGTTATTTTATTTTATCCTGCTTGGCTTTTTTTCCACTTCCACAGATTCATTGCTTTTCTTCTTCCTGACACAACCTTACAGATCTATGACCGCTAATTACGAGGCATTAGCCCCGGAGCATAGACTCTGAGGGACCATCGCCATTCAATGACCAAAGAAAATGCCTCTGCACCTGAGCTAACATCTTCCTTCCTTTATTACTAACTTGCTTCATTTCTTCAGTACTTACCCTTTTATCTCCTTTTCCCTCCTTTCTTTGTCTTCCTACCCTCTTCTTATGTTCTTATGTTTCTTCCTTTCTTCTTACTGACTTTCATTTCTTCCAGCTGCTCCCTTCTTTCTTCTTTCCTCCAACCCTTTACTTCTTCTGTCCTCTTATCTATCCTGCCCTTCTCCTTTCCTTTACCAGCTTGATATCTATATGCCTAAATTACACCCTCCATGGAGCAAGATCTGTCTCATCTTCCTTGCCAGTTCAGATCAGGCCTTCAGAAGCGCATGGCCCACGCAGGATTAACATTGCTGCATCCTGGTAATCTCTATCATCTCTTCCATTTTTCTCTTTCTTCATGATTTGCTTACTTTGACTACTTGGTTTCCTTTTTGCTTTCACCTTTATTTCAGTCTTTGTCTCCCTTTGATACACACTTTCTCTTCCAGATCTTCTCTTACTGTCTCTTCCTTTTATCTTTGCTCCTTATTTTCTTTCTCCTTTTTCTTTCCTGGTCTGTTCTCCTTTCCAAGTCTTTCAATTTTTTTCTGCTTGCATCCTTGTTTCCTCTTCTCTTTTCCCCCTTTATTAAAGTGTTTTCCACGTGACTATGAAATATGGAAATGTCCTTTTGCAAGAGTTCTCATTCCCCTTCCCTTCATCTTCCATGCCTCCAGACAGAGGATAAACTTGATGCTTTCCTCGAGTCTATGCTAGAAAAGACAGACCCTTCACCTCCCCTTCTTCTGGAATAAGGTCAAACTCTTCATCCACTGTCCTCTCAAGGACCCAGCAAATAGCAGACCAAGGCAACCATATCACAAAGACCAACTCAGATACATTAGAATGGAATCCATTCCAATCTGAAACTCAGGCCCAAGTCCCAGGCACTTGGATGACTGTGCAAAGAGGCTTCAATGAGTCCAAACAACCCAGAGCAGTCTCTTGTGCTAGAAAACAATCCCAGCACAGCCCAGCACAACAGTCCTTCAAGAAGGCTGAAAAAGCACAGGGCAGCCACTGCTCCCAAGCATTTTGCATGTACCTTGAGGAAGATCTGTTCTTCCTGACTCATTTTCCATCTGCATGGTGAATGCCAAGCTCTGGCTTCCCCTCTCTCACAGACATATTCTGACAGAACCACACACCAAGAGCTTTGCTACTCAAGAGATTTAATTCCCACAGAACATTAATTTGAGGATCACATTACACAAAATGGCAAAATGTGCAAATTACACATGGCAGAAAAAACCATGACGGAAACACCATGATGTTTTCACCAAGAACATCCCCTCAATACCCAACACATCCACTCCCAGAAACACACTGGAGTCCCTCCTCTGTCCATGCTGGGTGTCATATGCTCATGCTGTGCCAAGAAGTAGCAGGAAAGGAACAGGAGTAGACAGTGGCCAGTACAGTGCTGACAACATTGGGTCAATCCAGCATGAAGATACCATGACTGAAGAGAAGCAGAAGTACACAGCTTCCATAGGTATTGTTGACTTACCTGCAGCATCTCAGGTTGCTTCTTCAGCATAAGACACACTTTCAGGAGAGCAGAAATGGCTGTGAGGGACATTTTCCCTGAACTTTATCAGAGGTTTCTGGGGAAGATGGATAGATGAAAAAGGGACCTGCATCCTGCAAAAGGCTTGAAATTGGAAGGCAGTGCAGAGCATTCCCATAAGCACTTCTATCACAGGGGCAGCTGGAAGGACACATGAAATTTCAGAGGATCCTCTTAAAATTTCAACTTCACATCAGGAGGCTGGAGGAATCATCTCTGATTCTGATGGCAAACGGTCCAAAGCTGCTACCCAATAGCTACCAAAATTCTGCTGTCTGCAACTGTCACCAACACATTGGCAATGGGAGAGAAGAAAAACTAAACAAAACAAAACTAACTAACAAACAAACAAACATGGAAGAGGTTGGTGAGAGAAGAAAACCAAAGGATCCCACTCCACCATATTGAAACCCAAGGTCTGCCAACCTCTTGAATGTAAAGAATATTTCTTCTGCTCCCTGGCAAGATGGAAGAGCAGAAAGGTAACCAACAGGAGCTTCAGAGAAGACTGACCAAATGTGACTGTAAATCTCCTGTTTGACTAACACCATTCCCTGCCAAAACCAAGACATTGCAGTTTTGTGTGGCAGATGTCTTCACATCTGATAGGAACAGCACAGAGAACATCAAGGGAGGTCATGAGAGGGCCCAGAGGAAGAAACACTCTGAGTCAAGTGCGTTCCCAAGATTTTCTACTGAAATCCTTTATCTCAAACCCTAGGAAATGTGATGTCCAGCTAAGCAAATGTTCTATCTTTTTCCACCAGTGACACAGTCCATGCTCTACATGGCATCTTCATTTCCTCAGAGAAAACCCCAGAGTCACCCTCCCCATGACAAACCTGTCAGGACCTAACGCTGTGCCACTCGGATCATTGCTATGCAGTACCTGACCTTGATGTCTCCTGGCACAACTTGAGGCCATCCCTCTTATCCTATCAGTTGCTACTTCAAAAAAATGAGACTGACTCCCATCTTGCTCCAACCTCCTTTCAGCTAGCTGTAGAGAGCAAGAAGGTATCCCCTCAGCCTGCTTTCCTCCAAGGCAAACAACCCCAGTTCCCTCAGCTACTCCTCACCAGACTCGAGCTCCAGACCATTCAGCAGTTTCATTGTCCTTCTCTGCATGTGTTCCAGCAGCTCATTTACCTTCTTGGAATCAGGGCCCCAAAACTGAGCCCAGTTTGTGAGGGGCAGCCTCACCAGTGCCATGTACAGGGAGACAATTACTGCCTTGATTCTGCAGGCCACACTATTGCTGGTTCAGGACAGGATCAGATGATCTCCTTGGCCACTTGGCCACACATTTAGGGGACACAGTCTCAAGCTGCGCCAGGGGAGGTTCGGACTCGAGGTGAGGAGGAAATTCTTCACCGAGCGAGTCATTCGGCATTGGAACCGGTTGCCCAGGGAGGTGGTTGAGTCATCGACCCTGGAGGCGTTCAAGGGGAGATTGGACGTGGCACTTAGTGCCATGGTCTAGTCATGGGGTCTGTGTTGATAAGTTGGACTCGATGATCCTCGAGGTCCTTTCCAACCTAAGTGATACTGTGATACTGTGATACTGTGATACATTGGCTCATCCTCAGTTGGTTGTCAATCAACACCCCAGGCAGGTGACCAAAACAGATCAAAACCAAACGATTAAAGGTGTGTATGGCAGTTACCTTCAAATGCAATAGCACTAGAGAGAACAATCAGGCATGAGGATGCATAAAATATCTGGAAGTCCAGAGAGGATCCTGGGCCAGTAGCACTGTGCATGGGGACACTTCTCCAGATTTTCTGCTGGCATCTTCTATGACATAGCACTGGAAATTGGATTTTCACAGCTAGGCAGACATTGTCCATTTCCTCCCTAATGACACACATTGTGTTCTGCCCAGCATCTTCATTTCCTCAGGCAACACACTTCCCTAGTCAGGCTCTCAGTCCCAGGGGTGCATGACAAGGCCCTACTCCACACCATTGCTCCACCACCACAACATACCCCAGCTCTAAACCTCCTTCTAAGCATGGCTCAGGTTTTTGCACATCTTCATTTTCCCCTCATAATTGTCACAAAGATCCTATGAGGTGCTGCAAAGGCAGTGGAGGACCCTTCCCAGCTGCCTGGATGCTTTGTGTCTTTGCAGCGATTTCAAATACAATCAGTTCTTGAGCTTTCTCTGATGAGAGCTGTGACAGCTCTGATCCCAGCCCAAGGGATTTTATTTTTCAGGAGAGCTACACCAAATGCTGAAGCACAAACACATTCAAGGCATCATCTGGGGGAGAGAACTTGTACCACAGGAAACCAGAGCTTGGCTGTCATGCAGGGTTTGATGTGTGCGTGTGCACATCAGAATGAGCCATGTCTAACAGGACACAGAATCTCTACTGAGGCCAGGTGTGCAAGTTCACAAGTAGGGGAAGTCAAGCACACAAAGATTACACCCACCTCATCACACGGCCTTCCTGAGCAGGACCATCAAGCCACCAACTGCTGTGGAAGCTGCTATCAATGCCTACTACTACACAAGCACAGCAAGTTAAAGTGCCATCCTCCTACAACACTTTTCTTCACAACCTCAAAAGCCATTGTGGGCATTTCAATATCATCTTTTATCTCAAGATTCAGAAGCTCTTCAAGTCCAGGGCCTTTAAAACTGGAAAGAATCCTGAGCAGGACATTTCATATCCATCCTGCCTCATGCTTTCCTGGGAATCCCATGCTATAGGATTTGTCTTCTGAAGAAAAGCACATCAGTGCCCATTCTTCTCTTATGACATGGCCTTCCTGAGGAATTCCAGTTCCCTCAGACAAGTCTTCTCACTAGTCAAGGTCACCCCTCACATCAGATAAAGCCAGTGCCTGATTCAGTGCTACTGTCACGTTTACCTCTGTGACATGACACAATTTTCTCTCCCATCTCAAGGCTCAATCTGACTTTTGCTGATCCCTCCAATACAACAACGGCACCATAAAACCCACAGAGATGGTATCACATAGGTTGTGTACTACAAGCACCCTGAAGCTGCCCATTCAGGTCTGGCAATGGTTCGGCAATTCCAAAGTGAATGTTACAGAGCAAATGTTACAGAGCTGAGGCCAAACCTCTTTTGAAAAGTCGGGGATGGGGGGGGTGGGGGAGGGACACGGGACAGGAGACAGTCAGGAGGCATAGAAAGTTCCATGTAAAGATGAGGAAACATTTTTTCCCTGTGAGGGTGACAGAACACTGGAACACGCTGCCCAGGGGAGTTGTAGATTTTCCCTCTCTGGAGATATTCAAGACCTGCCTGGATGTGTTCTTGTGTGATCTGCTCTAGGTGACCCTGCTCTGGCAGGGGGGTTGGACTGGATGAGCTTTCGAGGTCCCTTCAAGCCTCTAACATTCTATGATTCTGGGACAATTGAAATGGCAATGGACAATGATTTCATGTTGAGGGAGTACAACCCACACGTTGATCTATCTACCTGATGGCATCTATTGTGTAGCAGAAGGTGTTTGAGGAGCTTATTTTGTTGCTGCTGAAAAGAGGATTTCAAGGGAATCTGTAAGGATGTTGCAGCTAATGCAAACCTTTTTACCAAGAAATTAAATCAGGCTACATCAATCCACCTGATCATCCAGGAAAACAATGACACAATGCATGCAGAGTAGAATCAGGAGAAACCGAAAATTCCCATTTCTAATACTGTTTTGGATCACACTCCTCATCCAGAATACTTTATACTAGTAACCATGACTATAACACCCCTGGGAAAACAAACAAACCTACCTACCTATAAAGGCTGTAAACCTATAAAGTCCACCCAAATTTGATAATACCTCAGCTGAGACAATAACACTGGAGAAATAAAACCACAGGAATACAAAATAAGGAAGAAGTCCACATCGTCCCAAAAGTCCATTACAGAGAAGAATGAAAGAAAAAGAGAACAAGGAAGAAAGTACATCACCTCCAGGATACTGAAATAGCTTTAGTTCCGATCCGTATTACATAATTAGCCCTGGGGCTCTGGATAGGGGGCAGAGGCCAGGGACGTTGCAATCAAGATTGTTAAGTATCTGCCAAGCACCCAGAGCCCGCAGGACCAAAGGGCTCAGCCCGGCTCCTGACAGGACCCTGCCTCGGGAGAAAAGGAGTAGGGCGAAGGCGGGAAAGGGGAGCCTCAGGCTGTAGTGGCAACGAAAAAAGGGTGGGTGGAGAGATGAGACAAGGAGAGCCACTGACCATGTCCAGCAGGGCAGAAGGCTCCGGCTGAGAGGTGTCCTTGGCAGCGGGGACCGCAGGCGGAGGCGGCAAGTTGGGGCTGAAAACCATCAGGTCGCTCTTGCCCGCGCCCTCCGCCACGCACAGGCTCCGGCTCTGCCGCTGCGAGTACGACCAGCTGCCCACTTCGCTGGCGCACACCAGCGTCGCCGGAGCGGCACCCGACAGCACCGCCGCCCGCGGCGAACAGCGCGCCGCCCCGTACAGCACCAGCGCCAGCACCAACACGCTCGACACCGCGCAGATCGCCACCACCAGCCACACGTTGGCTGACGCCGAAGCCGCGCCCGCCGACAAGCCGCCCTCCGCCACCGACAGCACACCCGGCCCCGACGAAGACGACGACCCCGCGCCCGACAGCGCCGCCTCGCCGCCCTCCACCAGCGACACGCTCAGCGTCGCCGTGGCCGAGCGCGACGGCTCGCCGTGATCCCGCACCACGATCACCAGCCTCTGACGCGGGCCGTCCGCCTCCTCCAGCGCCCGCGCCGTGCTCACCTCGCCGCTGTACAGACCCACGCGGAACGGGCCCTTCCCACGCGGCTCCCACACCTCGTACCGCAGCCACGCGTTGTAGCCCGAGTCCGCGTCCACCGCACGGATCTTCGCCACCACCTGCCCTGCCGGCGCGCCCCAAGCCGCCCACGCCCACAGTGTCTCTGACTCCGACCCCAACGCTGCCTCTACCGACGACCCGGCAACACCACCCGCAAAAGGAACCAGCCCCGGACCGCCGCCCGGGGGAGGCAGCAGTGCCGGCGCGTTGTCATTCTCGTCCACCACGAACAGCTGCACCGTGGCATTGCCAATCAGCGGCGGCTCCCCCGCGTCCACCGCTCGCACCTCGAACTGCAGCACCTGCAGCTCCTCGTAGTCCAAAGGCTGCACCGCCCACAACAGACCGCTCTCCGCGTCCACCGACACGTAGCTCGACGCAGGACGCCACCCACCGCCTGACGACGTGGCCCCGGCGCCGCCCTCCCACACCGAATAGCTCACGCGACCGTTCTCCGCCTCGTCCGGGTCTCGCGCCCACAGCCGCGCCAGCTCCGCCCCCGCCGCGTTGTTCTCCCGCGCCAGCACCGTGTACACGGCCTGCGAGAACGACGGCGCGTTGTCGTTCACGTCAGACACCGGCACACGCACTCCGCGACTCGCACGCAGCGACGGCTGCCCGCCGTCCTCCGCACGCACCTCCACCTCGTACGCAGACACCCGCTCCCGGTCCAGCGCCTCCCGCAGCACCAGCGAGTACGACCCCGCGAACCTCGACTCCAGACCGAACGGCGACGACGGCCACACCCAGCACCGCACTCGACCGTTCGCCCCCGAGTCCCGGTCCGACACGCTCAGCAGCGCCACCACCGTCCCCACCGACGCGTCCTCCGGCACCGGCACCGACAGGGACGTCACCCACACCTCGGGCGCGTTGTCGTTCACGTCCAGCACCTCCAGCAACACCTTGCAGTGACCCGACAGTGAGGGAGTGCCTCTGTCTCTCGCCTCTATTCGGAAATCAAACACACTGACTTCTTCGAAGTCCAGGGCTCCTGTCAGTCGGATCTCACCCGTGTGTCCATTGAGATTAATCACATCTCTTCCACTAGGAGGAAAGAAGTTGGTTGCCTTGTAGATTATCTCACTGTTACTTCCCAAGTCTGGATCCGTGGCGTTAACCCGAGCCACCAATGTGCCCTCTGTGGCGTTCTCTGTCAGTTTTGCTTTATATACCGACTGGTTGAACTGCGGGGCGTTGTCGTTCGCATCCTCCACGGAGATCACCAACTCCATTGTGCCTGTCAGAGGCGGCCTGCCCCCGTCACTCGCCGTCAGCACCATCCGGTGCACAGGCACCGTCTCCCGGTCCAGAGCTTTCGTTAGAACAAGATCGGGTACGGTATTTCCCTCATCCGACCTTTCTAAATCAAATCGGAAGTGCTCGCTGGGGCTGAGTGTGTAGGAGAGCTGAGCGTTCATGCCGATATCTGCATCCGAGGCGCCCTCCAGTGGGAAACGGGAGCCCGGCAGCGATGATTCCGCGATGCTGATGTTTTTCCGTGCGGCGGGGAAGAGCGGGGCGTTGTCGTTAATGTCGGTCACCTCCAGCTCCACAGGGAAGACGCGCAGCGGCCGCTCCAGCAGCACCTCCAGGCGCAGCGAGCACGGAGCGCTCTTCCCGCACAGCTCCTCCCGGTCCAGCCGCGAGCTCACCACCAGCGCCCCGCTCGCCCCGCTCACCTCCACGCTCGCCGGCCGGCCCTGCCACACCACTCGCAGCCGCTGCGCCTCCGCATCGGCTGCCTCCAGACCCAGGTCCTGCCACAGCCGCCCCACCGCCGTCCCGACCTTGGCTTCCTCCGGCACCGAGTACCGCACCTGCCCCGACACCAGCGCCCAGGCTCGCACCAGCACCACCAGACGCACCGCGGGACTCCAACGCGCGTCCATCGCCGCTCACGGTCCCCGCACGGCTCCGCAAGGCTCTCCGCCGCCTCCCGCAACACCGGCTCTGCTGCCTTCCCGACCCCGCACCGCGGCGCCTCCCCCCTCTCCCCGTTCTCCCAGCCGCGCTCTCCGCCGCACCAGGGTGGAGCCGCCGAGCAGCTCCAAATCTGTTTCTGAGCCTGCAGCGCCACCGTGTGCTGTTCCGCCGCCTCGCACGCTCCTCGCCACCGTCCCTGCCGGCTCAGCTCCGCTCACCGATCTTCCTCCCCTTCAGTTCTTTCTACTAAAAGCTTTGCTCCCCCGCCTCTTTTCGTTTTTTTTTGTTTTTACCCTACTTGCTTGTTTTTTCACCTACTCAGATTCCATCTTTTCTTCTTCCTGACATTCAGACAGAGGCATCCAAGCTAATCCCAAGGCATCAGCGCCGAAATGCAGGTCTCTAACCATGGCAGAAGCTATTAGGGAGCAACTATGTCAGCAACCAGAGATTAGATCCTTGCACCTGAGCTGACATCTTTCCGTCTGGCTCATTTCGTCTCTCCGATCTTCTTCCCCTTTCCTCTTTTTCTTCCTTTCCCCCCTCCCCCCCCCCAATCCGTTTTCTTTCCCTTCCACATTTCCTTACTTGCTGCTTGCTTGCAGTTTCCTTCCTTTCCTTATTCTATTGTTTTTCTTCAGCTTTGTCTTCCCTGTTTCCTAAGATTCTCTTTCCACTTTCCTGTTTTTCTTCTGTCTCTTCTTTCTTCTCCTCTCTGTTTATTCTTTCGTGTCTTCCTCTCCTTTTCCTTCTTCCTCCGCCAGTCCCTAGTCTTTCATCCTTCTGTTCTCCTTAACCCCGCTCTCAGGTTCCCAGTCTTCTCTGGCGCCATGACAGAAACCATCAAAGTCGGAGGTACCATCATTAATTACGTGGCCCCAGCGCCGGAGTGCAGCTCTCTAAACGGGTGGAGGCTGTCAGGGATAAACTGCATTCACCGACTGGAGAACACTGCTGTTCTCTCCTAATCTCCTTTATTATTTCTTCCTGTTATTCTCCTCTTTGTAACATTTCCTCCTTTATTTCTTGCTTTGTCTATTTCCTTTCCTTCCAGTTTTCCTTTATCTTTTTTCCCCTCCTTTTTTTCTTTCTTTCTCTCCCACTCCTCTGTGCACAGTGAAAGCTTCCTTCCTTTTCTCCTTTTCCCTCTTTCTCTACCTTCTCTTTTCCCTGTTCTGCCTTCTCCTTCTCTTTTGCTTCACTGTTTTCCTCTGCTTTGTCTCCTCTCTGAGAAGTTTTCCACATGATTTCATCACACCTTCCATGAAGCACAGAAATGCTCCCAGGCACGAGATCTTTCTTCTTCCTCACCACTTTCATCAGGAATTGAACAGCACGCTAGGGTACCGAGGATTCCAAGGTGCTCAACCCATTAACCATGCATGGGTAACAGCAGTGCATGCTGCTAATCTCTTATCGTCATTTGTTTCCTTCCTTTCTCTTCCTTCTATCTTAATGCTTTGCTTCCTTTTCCTTTCCAGAGATGCCTTCATGTCCTCCATCATCTCTTATTTGTTCAGTCTTTATTTACCTTTTGTGCTCTTTCATGTCACCTCTTCCACATAACTACACCATACTTTCCATTAGGCACAAAAATGCCCTTAGGTATGAATTGTCATCTCCCTTCCCTTCATCTTCCTTGTTTCTGGATGGAGAACAAATTTCCTGCTCTCCTTCAGCCTATGCTATGCAAGACAGATGGCCCTGTCACCTTCTCTTTCCTCCCTTCTGGAAGAATACCATATACTGTCCTCTCCAGAACCCAGCAAATGCAAGGCAACCATATCACAAAGACTGGACACATTAGAACAGAATGCATTCCAATCTAGAAGCCCAGGTACTCGGACAACTATGCAAACAGGCTCCAATGAGTCCAAACAATTCAGAGGAGTCTCTCATGCTGGAAAACAAATCCACCACAGCCCAGCAATACAGTCCTTCAAGAGGGCTGAAAAAGCAGAGGACAAGCACATCTTCATAGTGTTCTTCCTGACTCATTTCCCACCTGCATGGGGAATGCCAAGCTCTTGCTTCTTCTGTCACAGTCAAGCTCTGCCAGAACAACACAGCAAGAGCCTTGTTATCCAAGGGATTTAGTCCCCACAGTATATGTCTCTTTCATTAGCATGATCCATGCATCACACAGACAAATAAAAGCCGTGAAGGAAACACTATGACTTTTTCACTGAGAATATCCCCTTGAAAACCAACCCATCCACTTCCAGAGACACACTGAGGTCGCTCCTCCATCTATGCTGGTTGCCATCTGCTCATTCTGTGGCTGGAAGCAGCAGGAAAGGAAGGGGAGCAGGGAGTGCTGCTTTTCTGCTCCAAACCTACAGGCATTGCAACTCAGGCAACATTTAGTCAATCCAATGTAAAGGTAGCATGACTGAAGAGGAACAAAAGTACATCTGTCTCTCAAACACATCTTCCATTGTTCTCAATGACTTACCTGTAACATCACTGGGATCTTCTTCAGAACAACAGACATTTTCAGGACAAGAGAAGTGGTTTTAAGGGACATTTGCCCTGGACTTTATCACAGGTTTCTGGGGAACCTGAACAGGAAAAAATTGCTTCACATTCTTAAAGAGCCTTATAATCATTGGGCTGTGCAGAGCCCATAGGGACCTCTATCACAGGGGAAACCAGGGGGACACTTCAAAATTAAGGAGATCCTCTCAAAATCAGCCTCATGTCAGGAGACTGGAAGAAAGACATTCTCTCAACGTCAACCTCAGCACAGGACTCTTGAAAAGCCACCTGCATGCTGATGGCAAAGCACTCAAACGTCTCAGCAGTCTGCAACTCAAACAGTTGCCATCACATTGCCAAGAGAAACCAAAAAGGTAGGAAGGTTTGTCAAGAGATGAAAACCAAAGGAGCCCATTCCACTGGAAGGGTTTGCCAACATCTTGCACACACAGGACACTTTTTTCCCTCCCTAGCAAGGAACATGACCGGAGAAATTACTAAGGAGCTTTAGGGAAGGCACACAAAGTGATTCTAATATCAAAAGCCTCCTCTCTGACCAAAACCAGAATGCATTCAAGAGCAAATGTGTAAAGGAGCCTACAGCAGATTTCTTCACATCACTCAAGAACTCTGCAGGGCACAAAGGGGTGAGATGATGTGAACAGGACCCTGAGCAAGTAGCTCTGTGTGTCAGGTCTCTTTTCAAGGGTCTCTACTGGCATCTTCTTCCCCAAGGCCTGGGATATGAGATCTCCAAGTTAGCATACAGTCTCCAGCCCTTTCCCTGTAACACAGACCATGTTCTACCTCACATCTCCATTTCTTTCAGGAAAGACTCTTCCCACTTGAATTTCACCCTTGCTGTGACACACACCCAGGCATTATTCCATGCCAGTAGAAGCATCACTGTCACAATACCCAGACACTGCTCCTCTGCAGGAACATTGGCCAGCTCCAAACCATGCATTGAGCACGACTCAGGCCTTCACTCATCCTCAGCTTCCCTCATCCTTGCCACAAAGAACATATGGACAGATGCAAAGAAACTCAATGCCCAGCAGACTCTTCCCAGCTGCATGAACTTCACTCTATTTTGCATCTTTACAGCACTTTCACATGGGAACTCTGCAGAGCTGCATGTTGGAGTACTCCAAGAAATGAGTTCAGAGCTATAACAGCTCAAATCCCTTTCCACATGGATTTTATTCTTCAAGAAAACCACACCAAATGCTGAAGCAGAACAATGTCAGCTGGGTGGGAGGATTTGTGACACAGAAGACCACATCTAGGCTGCTGTGCAGGGTTTGGTTTGCAGACATCAGAATGAGCCGTATCTCATAGACACAGCAGCTGTAGCAAGGCCACCTGTGCAAGTGCACAAGCGACAAGGTCAACTGCATGAAGATTACTTTGATCACTACATGCCCTGAAAAATCATAGAATCATTCAGGTTGGAAAAACAGCCCTGAGATCATCAAGTCCAACCATTAACCTTACTCTGCAATGTTCACCCCTAAACTGTATCCCCAAGCACCACAATTAAATGACCTTTAAACACATCCAGGGATGGTGACCCAAGCACCTCCCTGGGTAGCCTGTTCCAATGTCTGACTACTCTTATTGTGAAAAAAATTGTTCCCAATGTCTAAACCTACCCTGTCACAGTCTGAGGCCATTCTCTCTTGTTCTGTTGCCAATTACCTGTGAGAAGAGACCAGCACCAACCTCTCTACAACCTCCTTTCAGGTAGTTGTAGAGAGCAATGAGGTCTCCCCTTAGCCTCCTCTTCTTCAAACTAACCATCCCCAGCTCCTTCAGTTGCTCTTCATCAGATTTATTCTCCAGGCCCTTCACAGCTCCTTGTCCTCCTGAGCACTGGCTCCAGCACCTCCACATTTCACTTGTATTGAGGTGCCCAAAACTGGACACAACACTCGAGGTGTGGCCTCACCAGAGCTGAGTACAAGGGGACAATCTCCTCCCTACTCCTGCTGGACATCAAATTTCCAATACAAGCCAGGATGTCACTAGCTTTCCAGGCCACTTGGGCACACTGATGGTTCATGCTCAGCTGCTTGTTGGTTAGAACCCCCAGGTCACAACCAAATGCTTTCCAGATACGATTCCCCAAGCCTCTAGGATTGCACAGGGTTGCTGTGGCCCAAGTGCAGGACCTGGCACTCGGCCTTGTTGAAACTCATCCTGTTAATGTTGGCCATGGATTCAATCTATCCAATCCCCTCTGTAGATCC
This sequence comes from Melanerpes formicivorus, assembly GCF_026170545.1. Taxonomy (NCBI): domain Eukaryota; kingdom Metazoa; phylum Chordata; class Aves; order Piciformes; family Picidae; genus Melanerpes; species Melanerpes formicivorus. Next base: position 758,134 of record NW_027142443.1, read on the forward strand.
TCCCTACCCTGGTGCAGATCAACACTGCCTCCTAACTTGGAGTCATCTGTGAAGTTACTGCTGACACACTCTGTGTCCTTATCAAGATCATCAATAAAGATGTTTAACAGAAGTGGTTCCAACACTGAGCCCTGAGGAACACCACTTGTGACGAGCTGCCAGCTGGATTTAACTCCATTGTCCACCATCCTTTGGGCCTGGCCACCCAGCCAATGCTTTATCCGGCAGGCCATGTGCTTATCCAAGCCACGAGCAGCCAGTTTGTCCATGAGAATTTTGTGGCAAACAAAGGTTTTTCCAAAGTCTAGGTAGACAATATCCATAGCCTTTCCTTCATCCAACAGTCAGGTCATCTTGACATAGAAGGAGATCAGGTTGGTCAGGCAGGACTTGCCCTTCATAAAGCCATGCTGACTAGGCCTGATCCCCTGGTTGTTGCCTATATGTTGTGTAATGGCACTTGAGATGCCCTGCTCCATGCCCTGCTCTGGTACCAAGGTCACACTGCCAGCTCTAAGTTCCCAGATCCTCCTTTCTTCCTTTCTTGTAGATTGGTGTTGCATTTACTACCCTCCAGTCTAGTTAGCCAGGACTTCAGGTCAACAATAGAAAGCATCATTGCAAGTCTGCCAACTTCTTCAGCACCTTTGGGAGTAACTCATCTGGCCCCTGTTCCAGTGGACTCTTTTTGATGAGGAATAAATTAGTTACACATACCACAGGTGCTGATAGGTACAGCTTTATTTAATATGAAGGCAGATGAGGCTGCACCAAAGCACTCCAAGGCACAAACCCCAACAGCAAGGCACAACCCCATGAGTTACCCATGAAACCCCAAAGCAGAGCCTGATCCCCAGTAAAGCGCAGATTGGTGTTGCATTTGCCATCCTGCAGTCCATTGGGACCTCCTCAGGCAGCCAGGACTTCAGGTCAATAATATAAAGCAGCTTGGTGAGCACCTCTACCAACTCCCTCAGCACCCTTGGGTGTAGCCCATCCAGCCCCATAGACTGGTGTGTGTCTAAGCGGCACAGCAGATCACTGACCACTGCCTCATTCATTGTGATGACCTCATTCTGATTCTCCTCCCTACCTCCTAGCTCATGAATAGCTGTCCAGGGAACAGACAGTTCCAGTGCAAAAGACTGAGGCAAAGCAGGCACTGAGTACTTCAGCCTTTTCCTCATCCTTAGTCACTATGTTCCTCTCTGCATTCAAAAAAGGATGGAGATTTTCCCCCAGTCCTCCTTTTGTTGTCAATGAATTTATAGAAACATTTTTTATTATCCTTAATGGCTGTAGCTAGGTTGAGCTCTAGCTGTGCTTTGGCTCTCCTAATTTTCTCCCTGTACAGCTTCACTACGTCTTTATAGTTCTCATGACAGACATGTTCCCTCTTCCAAAGGCCAAAGACTCCCCTTTTGTTCTTGAGGTCCCTACTCAACCAGGCCAGATTCTTTTTCAGCACATGAGGACAGACTGCCCCTGTGCCTTTAAGACTTTCCTCTTGAAGTGTGTGCAGCCTTCTTGGACTCCTATATCCTGCAGGGTGGCCTCCCAAGGGACTTTGTTAATCAGTCTCCTGGACAGGCCAAAGTTTGCCCTCCAGAAGTCCAAGGTGGCAGTTTCACTAACCCCTCTCCTTCTTTCACCAAGAATAGAGAACTCAATCATTTTGTGATCGTTGTGCTGTAGAACACCTCCAACCTTTGCTTCCCTCTTCAGAAGAAGCAGGTCCAGCAGGGCACCTTCCCTGCTTGGCTCCCTCACCAGTTGTGTCAGGAAGTTATCTTCCACACAATTCAGGAACCTCTGGGACTGTTCTCTCTCTTTCTGCTGTATTGTATTCCCAGCAGGCATCTGGGAAGTTGGAGACCCCCCATGAGAACAAAGGGGAGTGATTGTGAAACCTCTCTCAACTGCTTATACAAAATTTCATCTATCCCTTCATCCTGGTTGGGTGGTCTATAACAGATCCCCACCACAATATCACTCTTGCTGGCTTTACTCCTGAGTCTTACCTATAGGAACTTACCCAGAAGGATGTGGGGGTCCTAGTGGATAGAAGGATGACCTTGAGCCAAAAATGTGCCCTAGTGGCCAAGAAGACCATTGGTATCCCAGGGTGTATTAGAAGGGGAGTGGTTAGTAGGTCAGAGAGGTTCTCTTCCCCCTCTACTCTGCCCTGTTGAGGCTGCATTTTAGTGGCCCTTCTCTGGCCCCTCTCCAGCAGGTTCATCTCCTTCTTGTGTTGGGGGCTCCAGAGCTGGATGTAGTACTCCAGGTGGGGTCTGACAAGTGCAGAATAGAGGGGAAGAATCAGCTCCCTTGACTTGTTCATCACACATCTTTTGATTCAGCTTTTGATGCTTTTGGGAATGCCAGAGCATACTGCTAGCTTATGTCAAACACCTCATCAACCAACATCCCCAGATCCTTTTCTGCAGGGCTGCTCTCATTCCACTTGTCTCTCAGTTTGTATTTGTGCTCGGGACTGCCCCAACCCAGCTGTAGGACCTTGCACTTTGCCTTGTTGAATTTCATGAGGTTGGCAGGGGCCACCTCCCCAGACTGTCATAATCCCTCTGGATGGCATTCCTTCCCTTCCAGCCTGTTAACAACACCACACAGATTGGTGTCATCGGCAGACTTGCTGAAGGTACCTTGGACCCACTGCCCATGTCACCAGCAAAGAGGTTAAACAGCACCAGTGCCGGTACCGATCCCTGAGGGACTCCACTCACCAAATGCCCAGGACAGGACCTACTCAGTACCACTGTCACATTCACTCCCAGGAGACGCTAAAGTTTCCTGTACCACATCAAGCCTCAATCTCACTGCTGCAGACCCTTCCGCACAGCAATAAGCAATAATAATAAGCAGCTAAACAGTGGTGAGTGGCATATTACCACCATAGTCTGGCACTCCTTCAGCAAGCTCGGGTGAAAAAGCCACACCTCAGCAAGAAACACCTTCTCAAAAGTTGTCGGCAATGATTTCTTTATAAGGGAGAACAATTTACACCCATCACGGAAAACGGATACATCTCTCACAAAGAGACAAAGGTGGCCGGCAGTGACTTCATTTTAAAGGAGAACAGTTCACCCCCACCAGAGCAAACCACAGCTGTGAACCGTAAACACTGAGGGCTGCCACAATGGGTTTACCTCCCATTTGTATATCAAGGCAAGAGCTGAGTAGGTAAATTAAGGCGGAGCGAGCAGAGACAAAGGTGTCATCGAGATCATTAAGCACCCACGAAGGACGACCCAGGTCCTACGCGCTGATCCGGGCTCCCAGTATCGCACGGCCGAGGGTCCCCAAGGAGGACGAGAAAAGGGATTTTCAGGCTCGGGGAAAAACAAGGAAGGAGAATGGATAGAGAGATGAGAAATGGAGAACCACTAACCGTATCCAGCAGAGCAGAAGGCTCCGGCTGCGAGGTATCCTTGGCCGCGGGGACCGCAGGCGGAGGCGGCAAATTGGGGCTGAAAACCATCAGGTCGCTCTTGCCCGCGCCCTCCGCCACGCACAGGCTCCGGCTCTGCCGCTGCGAGTACGACCAGCTGCCCACTTCGCTGGCGCACACCAGCGTCGCCGGAGCGGCACCCGACAGCACCGCCGCCCGCGGCGCACAGCGCGCCGCCCCGTACAGCACCAGCGCCAGCACCAACACGCTCGACACGGCGCAGATCGCCACCACCAGCCACACGTTAGCTGACGCCGAAGCTGCACCCGCTGACAAGCCGCCCTCCGCCACCGACAGCACACCCGGCCCCGACGAAGACGACGACCCCGCGCCCGACAGCGCCGCCTCGCCGCCCTCCACCAGCGACACGCTCAGCGTCGCAGTAGCCGAGCGCGACGGCTCGCCGTGGTCCCGCACCACGATCACCAGCCTCTGACGCGGGCCGTCCGCCTCCTCCAGCGCCCGCGCCGTGCTCACCTCGCCGCTGTACAGCCCTACACGGAACGGGCCCTTCCCACGCGGCTCCCACACCTCGTACCGCAGCCACGCGTTGTAGCCCGAGTCCGCGTCCACCGCACGGATCTTCGCCACCACCTGCCCTGCCGGTGCGCCCCACGCCGCCCACGCCCACAGCGTCTCCGACTCCGACCCCAACGCCGCCTCTACCGACGACCTGACAACACCACCCGTAACCGGATCCAGTACTGGAACCAGGCCCGAACCGCCGCCCGCAGGCGGCAGCAGCACCGGCGCGTTGTCGTTCTCGTCCACCACGAACACCTGCACCGTGGCGTTGCCAATCAGCGGCGGCTCCCCCGCGTCCACCGCTCGCACCTCGAACTGCAGCACCTGCAGCTCCTCGTAGTCCAAAGGCTGCACCGCCCACAACAGACCGCTCTCCGCGTCCACCGACACGTAGCTCGACGCAGGATGCCACCCGACGCCTGACGACGTGGCCCCGGCGCCGCCTTCCCACAACGAGTAGCTCACTCGACCGTTCTCCGCCTCGTCCGGGTCTCGCGCCCACAGCCGCGCCAGCTCCGCCCCCGCCGCGTTGTTCTCCCGCGCCAGCACCGTGTACACGGCCTGCGAGAACGACGGCGCGTTGTCGTTCACGTCAGACACCGGCACACGCACACCGCGACTCGCACGCAGCGACGGCTGCCCTCCATCCTCCGCACGCACCTCCACCTCGTACGCAGACACCCGCTCCCGGTCCAGCGCCTCCCGCAGCACCAGCGAGTACGACCCCGCGAACCTCGACTCCAGACCGAACGGCGACGACGGCCACACCCAGCACCGCACTCGACCGTTCGCCCCCGAGTCCCGGTCCGACACGCTCAGCAGCGCCACCACCGTCCCCACCGACGCGTCCTCCGGCACCGGCACCGACAGGGACGTCACCCACACCTCGGGCGCGTTGTCGTTCACGTCCTGCACCACTAGCTCCACGCTGCAGTGGCCTGACAGTGGGGGCCACCCTCTGTCTCTCGCCTCTATTCGGAAATCAAACACAGTGACTTCTTCGAAGTCCAGGGCTCCTGTCAGTCGGATCTCTCCCGTGTGCGCATTGATGCTGACAATGTCTTTTCCACTTGGCGGAACGAAATTCGTAGCCGTGTAAGTCACCTCACTGTTGCTTCCCAAGTCCGGATCCGTGGCATTTACCCTTACCACCAGCGTCCCGTCTGTAGCATTTTCCAACAGCTGCGCTTTATACACCGACTGACTGAACTGCGGGGCGTTGTCGTTGGCGTCCAGCACTGTGATCACCAGCTCCATTGTGCCCGTCAGAGACGGACGGCCCTCGTCACTCGCTGTCAGCACCAACCGGTGCACAGGCACCGTCTCCCTGTCCAAAGGTTTTGTTAGAACAAGATCGGGTACTGTGTTTCGCTCATTCGATTTCTGTAAATCCAGTCGGAAATGCTCACTCGGGCTGAGTGTGTAGGAGAGCTGAGAGTTCGCGCCGATATCTGCATCCGACGCGCCCTCCAGCGGGAAACGGGAACCCGGCAGCGACAGTTCTGCGATGCTGATGTTTTTCCGTGCGGCGGGGAAGAGCGGGGCGTTGTCGTTAATGTCGGTCACCTCCAGCTCCACAGGGAAGACGCGCAGCGGCCGCTCCAGCAGCACCTCCAGGCGCAGCGAGCACGGAGCGCTCTTCCCGCACAGCTCCTCCCGGTCCAGCCGCGAGCTCACCACCAGCGCCCCGCTCGCCCCGCTCACCTCCACGCTCGCCCGCCGGCCCTGCCACACCACTCGCAGCCTCCGCGCCTCCGCATCGCCTGCCTCCAGACCCAGGTCCTGCCACAGCCGCCCCACCACCGTCCCGACCTTGGCTTCCTCCGGCACCGAGTACCGCACCTGCCCCGACACCAGCGCCCAGGCCCGCACCAGCACCACCAGACGCACCGCGGGACCCCAACGCGCGTCCATCGCCGCTCACGGTCTGCGCTCGGCTCCGCAGGGCTCTCCGCCGCCTCCCCCAAGCACCGATTCTGCTGTGTGCCGGGCCCCGCTCCGCGGCGCCTCCCCCCTCTCCCCGTTCTCCCAGCCGCGCTCTCCGCCGCACCGGGGCGGAGCCGCCGAGCAGCTCCAAATCTGTTTCTGAGCCTGCAGCGCCACCGTGTGCTGTTCCGCCGTCTCTCACGCTGACCGACACCGAGAGCCCTGCCGGACCAGCTCGACTCATCTTCTCTCACTGACCTTCCTGTCCTCCGGCTCTTTAGTTGTGTTTTTTTGGTTTTTCTCTCAATTTTTTTTCGTTACTTGCTGTTATCCTTACTGTATTCATTCCTTCTTTCTTACTCTGTTCATTTTCTTGTTTTCTTTTCCGTTACTGCGTTGCCTTTGCTCACAAATATTCTTTCTTTTCCTTCTATTTCTCTTTTCTTTCCTATCTTTTTCATAATTTATTCAATCCTGTTTCTTTCTTATTTTTCTGATTGCCCTTTCTTCTTCTTCTTCTCCTCCTCCTTTTCATGTTCCTTCTGCATTGTATTCTCCCTTCGTCGTTCCCTACTGTCGACAGCCCATTTCTCTTTCCACCTTTCCATCTTCTTTACCCTCGCTCTAAGCTCCCTCCATTCACCTCTATCATTGGGGTTGCTCAGTCAAAGCCGGCGCCATCAGCGCTAATCAAGGGACGTCGGAGCGCGGTTCTGAAGGCGTAACTGTTAGGGACCTACTCCGTTCACAGAGTAGAGGTGACGTTGCTTCCTGATGGTCATCTCCTTTATCTTCTCTTCTTCCTCTCTTTCCTTTCTCCCTGCCTTGCTTTTCACTTCCATAGACTTCCTTTCTTTTTCCTTTCCCTCTTTATTTCCTTCTGCTATTTTTTCCCCATTTCTCTCCTATCTTTATCTCCCCTTCTCTTCTGTAGCCATACTTGGTTATTCTGTCCTTGTTTTCCTTGACAAATTATTTCGCAGAAATACACACCCTGCTCAAAAGGACAGGCATTTTTTCCCTTCTCTCCTTTTTCTTTCTTGCTCTGCTGTGCACTATCTTTGCCTCCCCTTCTCTTGTTTCATCTTTCTACCTTCTCTTCGTTTTCCCCTTTACCAAAATTTTATCAAAGAAGTTACAACCTGCTCACCATGAAGAATGGAAATGCCTTTTGTCAGAGCTTTCATTCATATTTCTTACCACCTTCCAACCCTCTGGACCCGGAAAAACCTACCTGCTTTCCTAACAGTCCATGCACCTCCAAACCCCCTCCTTTCAGGATGAACACCACACCCTTCAGCCTCCAGTCCTCTCAAGGACTCAGCTAACACCAGAGCAAGGTAATCATATGGCTCATGCTACGTAGGAACAAAATCCACAACCCTCTAAAACACAAGAACAACCCCCATATCCATAACAGAACAGGCTCCAAACAATGCAGGCAAGCCTATCATTCAGGAACTCAAACCCATCAGCCCAGCAGAACGACCCTCCAGGAAGGCTGAAAAACCACAGGGCAACCACAGCTCCTGAGCACTGTCCATGTCCCTTGATGATGAGCTCTTCGTTCAGTCTCATTTTCCACCTGAAAGTTAACTTCTTGCTTGCTTTCAGGCAAAAATGCTCTGCCAGAACAACAGAAGGAACCTCCATACAAAGGGGCTCTTGTTTCCATGGAACCTCTCTTGCTCAACAGCATAATTCACTTGTTATAGATCCCCAAAAGAAACCCCACAATGACCACACACAACATTTTCACTGGAAAAAAAAAAACCCACACCTCTTCTCAGTACCAAATATATCTGCTCCAAGAACTTCATTGTGTCCCTCCTCCATCTGTCCTTGCTGCCACCTGCTCACACTCTGCCTGGAAGCTACAGGTAAGGACAGAGAGCAGGGCGGTGCTGCTTTGCTGCTCCACACCTACAAGCATTCCAATCCAGACAACATTCAGTTGATCTGAAGATATCACAAGTCAAGAGGAACAGAAGTACAGCTGTCTCAAATTCATCCTCTTCATTCATGGACTTACCTTTAGCATCACTGGTGACACCTTCAGAAAAAGGTATGTTTCCAGGAATTTCTTTTAGGGCACATTGTCCCTTATCGGAAATTTTGGGCTATGATGGACATGGGGAAAAAAAAAAAAAAAACTTAATCATGTTCTCCAAAAGTGATGGAAACTCTGGGCAGTGTGCAGAGCTCCTATATGCACTTCAAACACGAGGGAAGCAGAAGAGAGACCTGAAAGCTAGCAACATTCTTTCAAGATCAGCCACAGCTGAGGAGAGAGGAAAAACCTTCCCACGTACTGGTGGAACTGCCCCCAAATCTGCCATGTGGCAGCTCTAAAACTTCCACTGTCTCAGTCTCATCAAGACTTACCAACACATGGCTGATAGGAAAGAAAGAAATGAAAGGGGAAGGGCAGAAGCCCAAAGGATCCTATTCCACTTTGCTGAAATGAGGGCAACATCTTGAATACAGAGAGCACTTCTTCCCTTGACAACCAAGACTAAGATCTGAGACATGACTGAGGAGACAGTGAGAAGGCTGGTAGAATTATCTAAATTTGGAAAAGTTTGTTTGACCATCATTTCAGGTCTAAATAAATAAAGGCATGTCTGGCAGATACCTTCAAAAGCAGTAACACCACAAAGAACAACAGGCTGGGAGGATATGCAGAACTTCTGGAAATCCTGAGAGGATGTTGGGACAGATGCCCTGTGTGTGCACCAGGCTGCTTCTCAAAATTTTCTGCAGGCATCCTCTCTTCTGCACCACAGGAAATGGCATCTCCACAGCTAAGCAGATGTTCCACAGTTCTTCCCCAATGACACAGAACATCTTCGACCCAGCATCTCCATTTCCCTGAGGCAATACTCTTCCTCACTCAAAAGTCACCCTCCCTATGACACGTGCCCAGGCCCTACTCAGTGCCACAAACTCAGAGGTTGCTCCACACCCGCAACATGCCTCACTCTAAACCCCACTCTGAGCATGACCCAGGCCTTTGCACATCCTCATCTCCCTCACAATCAGGACAAAGAACCGAGGGAAGCAAAACCACACAGCCTCAGGCAGGGTCTTCCTAGGTGTCTGAACCTCACAATGAATGTTTTGTGCTTTTTTAGCCATTGCAGGTGGAAGCACCACAGAGCTGCATGACGCAGCTCTTCAGTATTTTGTGATTAGAGCTGTGACAGTTCTGATCCCAGTCCACACATGAAGACCACGCCAAATGCTGAAGCAGAAGTCCTCTCACAGTATCAACGGGGTGGGAGAATTTGTACCAGAGAAAACCAGAGCTGGGCTGCTATGCAGGGTTGGGTACATGCACACATCAAGAAGAGCCATGTGTGACTCCAGGACACATCAAGTCTACCCAGATCACCTGTGAAAGAGTAGAAGCAGGGGACATCGAGAGCCCCAAATCAACACCCACTTCATCAATGTCCTTACAAATCCTTCCCGAGGCAGAGCAAGGAATCATGATTGCAGCATCAGTGGCTCTGGAAGCTACAATGGATGTCCACCACTACGCAAAGACACCAACAGAGGCACTACTGTCCCACACCACCTTGCCCGAAACAAGGGTTTCATCAGACAGCATTCATCAGTCTGCACCTCACCACCCATAACCAGCACATTTCTTACATCTGGCAGACAGCAGCCAAAGGGACTGTCTCTGGTGGGACAACTTCATAACCTCAAAAGATATTGTGGGCATTTCAACACCACATAACTATTTCAAGATCTAGAGCACTTTCAATTTCAGACACCTTGGACCCTGGGAAAGGATCATGGACAGGAAAACAATGTTTCCATCGAGCCTCATGCCTTCCTTGATGCAACATCCATCTCCAGGCCAGGATGTGTGTTCTCAAGACAAGCCCATGGTCTTCCCAAGGACTTCCAGGTCTTTCAGATAAATCTTCCTACTGCTCAAATTCACCCTTCTTATCAAGAAATGGCCAAACCCTATTCAGAGCCACTTCCACATTTCCCTCCATGATATGTCACAGATGCCTTTCACACCTCAAGCCTCAGCCCAGCCTTTGCAGACCCTTCCCATCAATGACAGCACCAATAAAGCTACACAGGTGGTCTGCATATGAATTGTGTCCAGCAAGGTCTCCGCAGCTGATCCATCACATTTTTTCAATGCTTCTGCTGTTTCAGATGGAAATGTGACAGACTTGGGAACAATGTCAATGTCAGGACAGATCTAAAGGGCAATAGCTTTACTTTCACACCATGAGAGAATGAATCAAAGATTGATGAGTGCCCTACTGCAAAGGAAGATTTCTGTAAGCACGTGGTTGCTGATCCAAGTATCAGAAGAACACCAAGTATCAGAAGAAGACCTGCATTATGTCACACCACTTGTCTGCCAACAACGGATCAAAACCTTAGGATGGTATTAAGAGGAAAATAAAAAGAAGATTCCAGCATCCAATACCTACCTTGTATAAAAGTCTTCTGTCTGAACACTTCGTTCTACCAACTACAATTAGTTGGAGTTTTCCATAGGAAGCCACAGCTGTTACCAGCTCAGTCCCCAGTCAGCAACAGTAATAACATTGCACCGAATAGTGCCTGATGGATTGTCACAACCTCAGCTTGGAAATCTCTCACTCCCTTAGCACAGATCGGCTGGAAATGCCACACACAAGCAGACAGGATGGTCCACAAAGCTGATGGCGTGGCACCTTTCACTGAAGTCAGCAGTGATGTCATTCAACAGGAAAACAACTGACACCCACCAGAGCAAACCTCAGATGAGGAAAAGAACTGCTGAGTGCAGCAATACATTTATTTCCCTCCACTCCCATGAAAGCAAGAGCCCAGGAGGTCTGGCAAGGAGGGAAGGCAGAGGCAAAGGTCCTATCAACATACTTAAGCACCCCCAAGCACCCAGCGCCCACAGACAAGCCCTCCCGCTGCTCGAGGTCATTCTTCCCACCAGGAAATGATCACATCCTGTTCAGTGCCACAGACACGTTCACATCCAAGAAATGCCACAGTTTCCTTGACCACCTCAAGGCTCATTCCAGCTTTTATGAACCCTTCCATCAGTAAGAGCCCAATTTAAAAAACTGTTCAGAAGAATCTTTCCTCTTTATATAGACGGTGTTAGGACAGCTCTGAATATTAATGGCACTTATTTGATGCCGTGAGAAACCAATCCAGAGGTCTGTGTGTGAGGCATTATTTTGACAGTGTAGGAGAATGTGGGGGCTCGTTTTATTTTGTTTTGCTTTCCCGGAGTAGGTGTCTTTGATTTTGTTTGTTATTTATAATACCAATAGCATCACTGTATCTTTGTGCATGGCTGTTGATTGAAATATTGTAAGAACAGTAAAACAGGTCAGCTTATGCCACACCACTCAAAAACACAGGGCAAAACGGGGAGAATAGAAAAAAATCACTAATTCCTGTTCCTAAAAGCGACCTTGGATCACCCATCAGTAAACATCAGCATCGAAGGCATACTACAGGACAACTCCCACCCACAGACGAAAAATTCTGCTGCAAATGGTAACTCTAATAGATGTTTAAAGATCTGTATTTCCCACTCGCGGCAAGAGCCAAGGAGTTCCATTAAGGAGGAGAAAACAGTGGCAAAGGTCCGATCAAGGAACCACTGACCGCAGACGCCCACGGGCTCAGCCCGGCTCTCAGCGGTGAGAAGGGCGACAGCGGGGAAAGGACATGCAAGAACAGAAGGAAAAAAGATGAAAGAAACAAAGCTGACCGGCAAGGACGTCGTTCTACACGAGAAAAATTCACATCCACCAGAGCAAGCCTCAGATGTGAACCGTAACCGCTGAGGGCTATCACAATGCGTTTACCTCGCATTCACACATCAAAGAAAGAGCTGAGTAGGTAAATTAAGGCGGAGCGAGCACAGACAAAGGTGACATCGCTGAAGAGACAAGAAAGGGAGAACGACTGACCGTGTCCAGCAGAGCGGAAGGCTCCTGCTGAGAGGTGTCCTTGGCAGCGGGGACGGCAGGCGGAGGCGGCAAGTTGGGGCTGAAAACCATCAGGTCGCTCTTGCCCGCGCCCTCCGCCACGCACAGGCTCCGGCTCTGCCGCTGCGAGTACGACCAGCTGCCCACTTCGCTGGCGCACACCAGCGTCGCCGGAGCGGCACCCGACAGCACCGCCGCCCGCGGCGCACAGCGCGCCGCCCCGTACAGCACCAGCGCCAGCACCAACACGCTCGACACCGCGCAGATCGCCACAACCAGCCACACGTTGGCTGACGAAGAAGCCGCGCCCGCCGGCAAGCCGCCCTCCGCCACCGACAGCACACCCGGCCCCGATGAAGATGACGACCCCGCGCCCGACAGCGCCGCCTCGCCGCCCTCCACCAGTGACACGCTCAGCGTCGCCGTGGCAGAGCGCGAAGGCTCACCGTGGTCCCGCACCACGATCACCAGCCTCTGACGCGGGCCGTCCGCCTCCTCCAGCGCCCGCGCCGTGCTCACCTCGCCGCTGTACAGACCCACGCGGAACGGGCCCTTCCCACGCGGCTCCAACACCTCGTACCGCAGCCACGCGTTGTAGCCCGAGTCCGCATCCACCGCACGGATCTTCGACACCACCTGCCCTGCCGGCGCGCCCCACGCCGCCCACGCCCACAGCGTCTCTGACTCCGACCCCAAGGCTGCCTCTACCGACGACCCGGCAACACCACCCGCAAAAGGAACCAGCGCCGGACCGCCGCCCGAGGGTGGCAGCAGCATCGGCGCGTTGTCATTCTCGTCCACCACGAACAGCTGCACCGTGGCGTTTCCGAACAGCGGTGGCTCCCCCGCGTCCACCGCTCGCACCTCGAACTGCAGCACCTGCAGCTCCTCGTAGTCCAACGGCTGCACCGCCCACAACCGACCGCTCTCCGCGTCCACCGACACGTAGCTCGACGCCGGACGCCACCCGACGCCTGATTCCGACGTGGCCCCGGCACCGCCTTCCCACACCGAATAGCTCACGCGACCATTCTCCGCCTCGTCCGGGTCTCGCGCCAACAGCCGCGCCAGCTCCGCCCCCGCCGCATTGTTCTCCCGCGCCAGCACCGTGTACACGGCCTGCGAGAACGACGGCGCGTTGTCGTTCACGTCAGACACCGGCACACGCACTCCGCGACTCGCACGCAGCGATGGCTGCCCTCCATCCTCCGCACGCACCTCCACCTCGTACACAGACACCCGCTCCCGGTCCAGCGCCTCCCGCAGCACCAGCGAGTACGACCCCGCGAACCTCGACTCCAGACCGAACGGCGACGACGGCCACACCCAGCACCGCACTCGACCGTTCGCCCCCGAGTCCCGGTCCGACACGCTCAGCAGCGCCACCACCGTCCCCACCGACGCGTCCTCCGGCACCGGCACCGACAGGGACGTCACCCACACCTCGGGCGCATTGTCGTTCACGTCGAGCACCTCCAACAACAGCTTGCAGTGGCCTGACAGTGAGGGCCACCCTTTGTCTCTCGCCTCTATTCTGAAGTCAAATACACTGACTTCTTCGAAGTCCAGGGCTCCTGTCAGTCGGATCTCTCCCGTGTGCGCATTGACGCTGATAATGTCTTTTCCACTTGGTGGGATGAAATTGGTCGCCCTGTAGGTGACGTCACTATTACTACTCTCGTCCGAATCCGTGGCGTTCACTCGCACCACCAGCGTCCCCTCTGCAGCGTTCTCCGGCAGCTGCACTTTATACACCGACTGGCTGAACTGCGGGGCGTTGTCATTGGCATCCAGCACTGTGATCACCAGCTCCATTGTGCCCGTTAGAGACGGACGGCCCTCGTCACTCGCTGTCAGCACCAGCTGGTGCACAGGCACCGTCTCCCGGTCCAACGGCCTTCTGAGGACGAGATCGGGTACGGTATTTCCTTCATTCAGTTTTTCTAAATCCAAAGCGAAATGCTCGCTGGGGCTGAGTGCGTAAGAGAGCTGAGCGTTCGTGCCGATATCTGCATCCGAGGCTCCCTCCAGCGGGAAACGGGAACCGGGTGGGGAATTCTCCGGTAAACTGATGTTTTTCCGTGCGGCGGGGAAGAGCGGGGCGTTGTCGTTAATGTCGGTCACCTCCAGCTCCACAGGGAAGACGCGCAGCGGCCGCTCCAGCAGCACCTCCAGGCGCAGCGAGCACGGAGCGCTCTTCCCGCACAGCTCCTCACGGTCCAGCCGTGAGCTCACCACCAGCGCCCCGCTCGCCCCGCTCACCTCCACGCTCGCCCGCCGGCCCTGCCACACCACTCGCAGCCGCCGGTCCTCCGCATCGCCCGCCTCCAGACCCATCTCCTGCCACAGCCGCCCCACCACCGTCCCGATCTTGGCTTCCTCCGGCACCGAGTACCGCACCTGCCCCGACACCAGCGCCCACATCTGCACCAGCACCACCAGACACACCGCGGGACCCCAACTCGCGTCCATCGCCGTTCACGGTCCCCGCCGCGGTTCCGCAAGGCTCTCCGCTGGCTTCCGCACACCCCGGCTCTCCTGCTGCTAGCTTGGCCCAGCTCCGCTTCCTCCCCCCGCTCCCAGCCCTTCTCTGCGCCGCACCGGGGCGGAGCCGCCGATTCGCCTTGCTGCCGTTTCTGAGCCTGCAGCGCCACCGTGTGCTGCTCCACTTCCCCTTCTGTGCCTTCCACATTTAATTTTGCTTACTCCCTGCTGGCTTCCACCGATTCCTTCCTTTTCTGTTTCATTACTTTTTCTTCCTTTCTCTTCTCTGCTTCTTAGGTTTCTTTTCCTGATTCCGTGTTTTTTTCCATCTCTGCTACCTTCTCTTTCCTCTTTCTCTTTTTTTCTTTCGTCTGTTCCTTTCCTCTTCATTCTTGCTTTGCCGTTCCCTCGTCTTCACACCCCTCTCCCAAATTCTTGCATTCTTCTCTCTGATTTACCCGAGCTTGCACCTCCCTAGGCCCCCTTTCGGCGCCACTACAGAGACCATCAATAGGGGAGCCATGAGCGCTAAATACGGGGCAGCAGCACCCGGGCTCCTGTCTCTAACTGAGGCAGAGACTGTTTAGGGACCAAATGCGTTCAGGGAGCGGAGGAAACGTTGCTGCACTCTGGTTGACATCTTCCCTCCGTTATTACTTCCTTGCTTCATTGCCTGTTTCCTTCTTTCTTTTTCCTCTCTATTTTTCCCTTGATGCCCTCCTATCTGTGTGCACGCTGGTAAAGTCGCTTATCCTTTCTTTAACTTCTTTCTCTCTGTTCCTTCCTTTGTACTTCCTTGCTTTTGTTTCTCTCCATTGCTCTCTTATTCCTTCTCTTTTCTTCCCTGTTCTGCCCTCCTCCTCTTCTTCCCTTTACCAATTTGATTTCGAATTATTTCTCTGTGCTTATATCACGCCCACCAGGCAGCAAGAGCTCTTTCCTCTTCCTCTCCACTTTATATCAGGCTTCAAATAACATCCCAGCGTACCATAGATGTCTATGTCCTTGCCTCCATTGATAATGGAGGGGTACCGTGTGCATCCTGGTAATCTCCTCTATCATCTCTTCCATCCTTCCTTTCTCTTTCTTTTTGCTCCATTAATATGATCCACACATCACACAGACAAAACAAAAGCCACAAAGGAAATACTGCAACATTTTTGCCGAGAGCATTCCCTTTGACACCCAACCCATCCACTCCTAGAAACACGCTGGGGATCCTCCTAAATTCATGCTGCCTGATGCCTGCTCACAGTGTACCTGGAAGTAGCATGAAAGGGACAGGAAGAGGCAGTGGTGTTTTGCTGTTCTAAACCTACAGGCATTGCAATCCAAGAAACAATTGGTCAATCCAATATGACCAAAAAGGAACAAAAGCATGTCTGTCTCTCAAATACAACTTCTACTGGTATCAGTGACTTACCTGTAGCATCGCTGGGAGCTTCTTCAGAAAAAGAAACATTTTTCAGTACAAGGGAACTGGTTTCATGGGATATTTCCCCTGAACATTATCAGAAATTCCTAGGGAACCTGAATGTTTTGCAAAACCCTGGAAATTCCAAGACACTGCAGAGTACTCCTCTAAGCACTTCTACCACAGGGAAAGCAGAAAGGACACTTAAACGAGGGAACCTGAAAGGACATTCTCTCAACAACAACCTCAGCATGGGAGACAGGAAAAGCCACCCCCCACGCTGATGGTCAAACCTTTGCAACCAGACAGAGGTCACAACTCTGCCAGCTGCATCTCCTCCAGTTAATACTGACAAGGGGAGAAAAGAGAAACCCAAAGTGTGAAAGAACTAAAGGAACTCATACCACTGAATTGTACCACAAAGCCAGCATCTTGCAGATGGAGCACTTCTTCCCCTTGCCTCGCAAGGGGAGCAGACAGATGAGAGAGGAGAGATTTAGAGAGGGCACACAGAGTAACCTAAACTTCAAAAGCCTCCTATTTGATCACCAAGAGAATGCATTCAAGAGCAAAAATTTAAAGGAATTTGTGGCAGATGTCTTCACATCATACAGGAACTCCATGCACAGGGGATCCCAAGCAAGTAGCTCTGTGCATCAAGCTTCTTCTCAAGGGTTTCTACTGGTATCCTCTATGCCAAGGCCTGGAAAATGAAGTCTCCCAATACCACAGACTGTATTCCACCCAGTATCTTCATTTCTCTCAGGCAACTCTCTTGCCCATTCAAAGCCACCCTTCCAGTGTCCAGGCGATACTCCATGCCACTAGATGCATTGCTGCCACAATACCCAGACACTGCTCCACCACAAGCACATGTCCCAGCTCTCAACTCCACTCTGAACATGACCCAGGCCTTTAAACTTCCTTATCTTCCCTTGTTATCAGCAAAGCTGCTCACTGTCTGGCAAATTCTTCTCAGCTGTACAAATTTTCACTCTAAAAATGTTAGGCTTTTTCAACTATTTGAGCTGAAAACTACAGAGTTCTGAAAGGATCTGAGATCAGAGCTGTGGCAACTCTGATCCCAGTGCACATTGATTTTATTCCCCAGGAGAACACTGAAGCACGAGAACACTCAGTAGATCTACTGGGTGGGAGGGTTTTTTTGATACAGAGCATTAGAGCTGTGCTGCTCTGTAGGGTTTGGTCTGTGCATGCACCCACTGAATGAGCCATGTCTGATAGGGCACTACAGTACTGGTACCAAGGCCAATATGTGAAGTGAACAAGTAGGGGAAGTCAGGAGCACAAGCAGGGCAAGCACAAAAATTTCACCCATCTCCTCATGTGCCCTTAACACTCCCATTAGATGAGGACCAATGAACCATCATGGACACATCAATGGTTGTGGAAGCTACCATCAATGCCCACCACTACACAAGGACAGTAGCAGGAAACACTACCCTCCCAGGTGTTAACCTTTCCCAACCAAGAAAGAAAATGTCCATCAGCCAATATTCAGCAATCTGCCATCTCACCAACTTCCACCAGATCATTCCCTACATCAGGCAAGCAGAAGCACAAGGATTGTCTGTGGTAGAAGATTTTCAGAACCTCAGGAGACACTGTGGGCATTTCAACACTGCATGCTATTTCAATATTGGGAAGGCCTTCAACTCCAAGCCCTTGGTGCCTGGGACAAAATCCTGCAAAAGAACATTCTGTGGCCAGCCTGCCTCATGCTTACCTTGGTGACATGCCAAAAGTTGCCTTTCCCAACTCAAGGCTCAGTCCAACTCTTGCTTGCCCTTCCCATCCATGAGCGCACCATATCCCTCCCCCCATCTTTCCCTCCTACCCATATGGTCTATATATTCATACACACGGTGTCCAGCAGAGCCTCTGCAGCTGACCATCATGCTTGGCAATGCTTCAGCTACTTCTGAAGGAAATGTTCCCCAGAGAGTTTGTGGAGTCTCCTTCTCTGGAGACTTTCAAGCCCTGCCTAGATGTGTTCCTGTGTGACCTGTGTTGGATTCTATTGTCCTTGAGATCTCTTCCAACCTTGGCTATACTGTGATACTGCTCTGGTACAGGGGTAGGACTCAATGATCTCCAGAGGTCCTTTCCAACCCCTGACATCCTGTGATACTGTGAAATGTGGCAGAACTGAGAGGTTCTAGAGGTGATGTTGGGACAGCTCTGAATGGCAGTAACATTAATTTCATGCTGCAAGAGAACAACTCAAACACCGATGAGCACCGCACTGCAATGGATAATATCAACTGGGTAGGACAATGTGGTTTGGGGTTTTCTGGGCAGCTTTGTTGGGGCTTTGGTTCCTTTTGGTTCTGGGTTTTAGTTTGGGTATTTTGTTTTGCTTTCTTTTCTTCTTTTCCAAAACCATTCTCAGGGATTCTGTAAGCATGTGGCTGCAGATTCATATATTAGAAGACCATCAAATCAGGCCAGCATATCTCACACCACCTCTGCCAACAAATGGCAAACCAAAACCTGGGGGAGAATGGAAACAGGAAAATAAACATAAACCTCCCATTTGTTATACCCACCTTGCTGCAGGACACTCTTCTTTCTGAGCACTTTATTTGACCATTTGTGATTACACCATACTTGGAAAAAGAGCATACCAAAAAGTGCACCATGCCTGCCTCGCTTTCATTAATGAGTCTGGTGGTAGAATCACAATGGAGACTTTGTCTCTTTACTTGTAGAGAAAGCCCTTAAATCCCAAATGCCAACTTGAGTCAAGTCTTGTCAGAGGGGAATCAGAGAGAGTGAGGACAGTTTTAGGTAAGGTAAACACATCTGTATGAATTCTTAAGGCCCTGTGCAATTAGTACTGTATGCAAAGCCTCTTCTGGAGGTTTTCTACTGGAGTCCTCTGTCCCACTCAAGAGGAAAAGCCATCTCCAGCTAAGCAGATATTCTCCAGTTCCAGCAGGCACCTCCATTTCCCTCAGGAAAGCCTATTCCCCACTCAGGGCCACACTCTCCACACCACATGTCCAGGCCCTACTTCAGCCACTCACAACACTATTGCCATAGTACCCAAGACTGCTCCAGCCCAGCAATGTGCCCCACCTCCAAACACCAGACAGAGATCCTTCACATGTCCTCACCTGCCCTCACAAATAGCACAAAGAACAGATGGAGGACTGCAAAGCCACTCAGAGTCTGACAAACTCTTCCCAGCTGCTTGCACTTCCTCCTGAATGTTTGGTGACTTTTCAGCAATCTCAAATGAAAACAAGAGAGCTATGCTTTGTAACTTAGAGATCATCAGAGCTTGACAGTGCTGATTCCAGTCCACACAGCGTTTCTTCTCTGAGAGAACCACACCAAATACTGAAGCAGAAGAGCACTCATGATGTCATCTCTATGGGACAACTTGTAGCAGAGCATGGCTGCTCTGCAGGGTTGGACCAGTACATGAACATAGCTGAATGACTTAACACCACCACACATCATCTCCACCTAGGCCAAGTATGAAGGTGAAGACCCAAGCACTGAAGACTGCACCCACCTCCTTACATCCCCTTACAAATCCCATCTGAAGAGAAGAAAGAAGCGATCATGGTAACAAGGACAGTTCCTCCACTGTTGAAGCACAAGACTGTAGCACAACCTCCTAAAACAGCAGTGAAAATATTCATCAGTCAGCAGTCTGCATCTCTCCCCTTCTTACCAACACAGTGCTAATCAGGCAGGCAGCAGCACAAGAGACTGTCTCTGGTGTGAGATTTTCATGATCACCGTTGCAATACCATGTAACAATCTCAAGATCTGGAAGGCTTCCAACTCCTGACACCTTAGAGCCTGGAAAGGATGCTTGACAAGAACATTCCATGCCTCATGCTCTCCTCAAGGCACACTCCATTCCTGGACTGAGATATGTGTTCTCAGGACAAGAAGAGCCTCTACTATTCTTATCTTCAGATAGAAGAGAAGTCTTCACACTGCTCAGGGTCACCCTTCACATCAGGGAATTATAGAATGCTCTGGTTTAGAAGTGACCTCCAAAGGTCATCCAGTCCAACCCCCTCCACGGTCAGCAGGGACACACTCCACTAGATTAGGCTGCCCAGAGTCCTGTTGAGCCTCACCTTGAATATCTCCAGGGAAGGGGCCCCAACCACCTCCCTGGGCAACCTGTTGAGTGTTCCACCACCCTCACAGTAAAGAACCTGTTCCTCACATCCAAGCTAAATCTGCTCTGCTTTAGTTTGAAGACATTACCCCTTGTCCTATCATTACAGGCCTTTGTAAATGGCTTGGTCCTACTCAGTGCCACTGATAACATTCTCTTCAGAACATGCCTTGAAAACCTCAAGGCTCATTCCTGCTTTTGCAGACCCTTCCATCAGTAAGAGCCCAATGAATCAACACCTGGGTGATATCACATCCACGGTGTGCAGCAGACTTCCTACTCTTTCTATAGGTGATGCTCTGAATAGCAATGGCATTGATATCATGACATGGGAGAATGATCCAAACACTGATAGAAACCTCACTGCGATGAACTATTTTAACTGTGTAGGACAGGCTTGGGGTGGTTTTCTTTTTGCAAAGGGGGTCTTTGATTTTCCTTGTTTTGTTTCTTTTCTTTTTATCACAAAAACAACAGTTCTTTGTACATGTGGGGCTGATGATACAAATACTGAAAGAATGCTAAATAGCTTAGCTTACTGAAGCTACTTCTCTGAAATCTAGCAGAGGGAGAGAGGAGAAAGAGAAATCTTAAATTCCCATTCCTAAGAACTACCTTGCATCACATTCCTCTGTCTTAACGTTTTATATGGAGGTCTTACACCATCAAGACATCAGGCTTCTCTTTCTCACGTAGTCCATCATTAAATGAAGGATTCTAAGGCCCTGATATCTGAACAGCTACCAATGCAAATGCTGAAACAACATCAGAAGAGGCCAAGCACACTCACACCACTTCACTGGACAGGGACATGGGCATGGTGGGGAGCAGGAAAGGAAAAAGGAAACACCAGGTCGAGTTGCATAGATCTCGCTGTACATTTTCTACAACTTACCACAGTCTCCTGTTTTTTCTACAAAAAACCAAACCTGATACAAGCACGGTGAGTAGCCAGCAAGAGGGTGACCAACAATGCCGGGAAACTGCCACTGTCTACGTGCCTTGCACCCCTTGAGCAAACTCAGGTAGAAATGCTACACACCAGTAAGCAACAGCGTATATTTCATTCTACAAGAGAAGAATTCACACCCATGAGGGCAAACCTCAGTTGGGAACGGTAAATGCTGAGAAGTGCCACACGGCTAAATTTCCCATTCACAGACATCAAAGAAAGAACCGAGTGGTAACTGCTAGAACGTGAGGGCAAAAGCGAAACCCCTATCAAGACGCTTAATCACCAGCTAAGCACACAACGGCAGCAGGCCCCGCGGGCTCAGCCCGGCTTCCAGCAGCGCCTGCCAGAGTGCGTGCAAAAAGGGTGAGGAAGAAAAGTAATCTCAGGTTGTGGGAGCAACCAAGACAGGAAAAAAAGAAGAAAGGAAAGGGAGGGAGGGAGGAGAGGGAGGGGCACTGACCGTGTCCAGCAGAGCGGAAGGCTCCGGCTGCAAAGTGTCCTTGGCCGCGGGGACGGCAGGCGGAGGCGGCAAGTTGGGGCTGAAAACCATCAGGTCGCTCTTGCCCGCACCGTCCGCCACGCACAGGCTCCGGCTCTGCCGCTGCGAGTACGACCAGCTGCCCACTTCGCTGGCGCACACCAGCGTCGCCGGAGCGGCACCCGACAGCACCGCCGCCCGCGGCGCACAGCGCGCCGCCCCGTACAGCACCAGCGCCAGCACCAACACGCTCGACACCGCGCAGATCGCCACCACCAGCCACACGTTGGCTGACGAAGAAGCCGCGCCCGCCGACAAGCCGCCCTCCGCCACCGACAGCACACCCAGTCCCGATGAAGACGACGACCCCGCGCCCGACAGCGCCGCCTCGCCGCCCTCCACCAGCGACACGCTCAGCGTCGCTGTGGCCGAGCGCGACGGCTCGCCGTGATCCCGCACCACGATCACCAGCCTCTGACGCGGGCCGTCCGCCTCTTCCAGCGCCCGCGCCGTGCTCACCTCGCCGCTGTACAGACCCACGCGGAACGGGCCCTTCCCACGCGGCTCCAACACCTCGTACCGCAGCCAGGCGTTGTAGCCCGAGTCCACGTCCACCGCACGGATCTTCGCCACCACCTGCCCTGCCGGCGCGCCCCATGCCGCCCACGTCCACAGCGTCTCTGACTCCGACCCTGCCACAGCTTCTACCGAAGACCCAACAACGCCACCCGCAACTGCACCTAGTGCCGGAACCAGCCCCGGACCGCCGCCCGCAGGGGGCAGCAGCACCGGCGCGTTGTCGTTCTCGTCCACCACGAACACCTGCACCGTAGCATTGCCGAACAGCGGCGGCTCCCCCGCGTCCACTGCTCGCACCTCGAACTGCAGCACCTGCAGCTCCTCGTAGTCCAACGGCTGCACCGCCCACAACAGACCGCTCTCCGCGTCCACCGACACGTAGCTCGACGCCGGACGCCACCCGACGCCTGACGACGTGGCCCCGGCGCCGCCTTCCCACAACGAGTAGCTCACGCGACCGTTCTCCGCCTCGTCCGGGTCTCGCGCCCACAGCCGCGCCAGCTCCGCCCCCGCCGCGTTGTTCTCCCGCGCCAGCACCGTGTACACGGCCTGCGAGAACGACGGCGCGTTGTCGTTCACGTCAGACACCGGCACACGCACTCCGCGACTCGCACGCAGCGACGGCTGCCCGCCGTCCTCCGCACGCACCTCCACCTCGTACGCAGACACCCGCTCCCGGTCCAGCGCCTCCCGCAGCACCAGCGAGTACGACCCCGCGAACCTCGACTCCAGACCGAACGGCGACGACGGCCACACCCAGCACCGCACTCGACCGTTCGCCCCCGAGTCCCGGTCCGACACGCTCAGCAGCGCCACCACCGTCCCCACCGACGCGTCCTCCGGCACCGGCACCGACAGGGACGTCACCCACACCTCGGGCGCGTTGTCGTTCACGTCCAGCACCTCCAGCTCCACGCTGCAGTGACCGGACAGCGGGGGAGTGCCTTTGTCTGCTGCTTCCATTTGTAATTCGTGTAATTGGACGGCCTCATAGTCCAGGGCTCTCACTAGTCTAATTTCGCCTGTCTTCGGATCAATGCTGAACAGATCTCTGCTACCACTAGGAACCGCACTCACAATGCTGTAAGTAAATTCCTTATTGAGACCCTCGTCCGGATCCGTGGCGTTCACTCGCACCACCAGCGTCCCCTCTGCAGCGTCCTCCGGCAGCTGCACTTTATACACCGACTGACTGAACTGCGGGGCATTGTCATTCGCGTCCAGCACCGAGATTACCACCTCCATTGTGCCGGTCAGCGAAGGACGGCCGCCGTCACTCGCCGTCAGCACCAACCGGTGCACAGGCACCGTCTCCCGGTCCAGAGCTTTCGTGAGCACCAGAAACAAAGATTTCCTGTTCTCATCAGGAGATTTGACATCCAGCGTGAAGTGCTCGCTGGGGCTGAGTGTATAGGAGAGCTGAGCGTTCGCGCCGATATCTGCATCCGAGGCTCCCTCCAGCGGGAAACGGGAGCCCGGTACCGTGGTGAATTCCGCCATGCTGATGTTTTTCCGTGCGGCGGGGAAGAGCGGGGCGTTGTCGTTAATGTCGGTCACCTCCAGCTCCACAGGGAAGACGCGCAGAGGCCGCTCCAGCAGCACCTCCAGGCGCAGCGAGCACGGAGCGCTCTTCCCGCACAGCTCCTCCCGGTCCAGCCGCGAGCTCACCACCAACGCCCCGCTCGCCCCGCTCACCTCCACGCTCGCCCGCCGGCCCTGCCACACCACTCGCAGCCGCCGTGCCTCCGCATCGCCCGCCTCTAGACCCAGCTCCTGCGGCAGCCGCCCCACCACCGTTCCGACCTTGGCTTCCTCCGGCACTGAGTACCGCACCTGCCCCGACACCAGCGCCCACGTCCGCACCAGCACTACCAGACGCACCGCGGGACCCCAGCGCGCGTCCATCTTCGCTCAAGGCCCCCCCACGGCTCTCCCCCGCCTCTCACAAGCAGTAGTTCTGCTGTCTGCCGGGCCCAGCTCCGCGTCCTCCCCCCCACCGCTCCCAGCCGTGCTCTCCGCCGCACCGGGGCGGAGCCGCCGAGCCTCTCCGTTGCCGTTTCTGAGCCTGCAGCGCCACCGTGTGCTACTCCACCGCCTCGCACGCTGACCGACTCCGCCACCGGACCCGTGCTGATCAGCTTTTCTTACAGATCTTCTTGCGCTTTTATTATTGTTGTTCTTCTCTTCATCTTTATTTTAGTTTTAGGGTTTTTCCTCCTGCTTGCCGTCTGTTTCAGGAAATTCCTTCCTTTTATTTTTCCTGACACACCCTGACAAAGCTATCAGGCATAAGTAAGTGGCAGCAGCGCTAATTACGGAGCATCAGCGCCCGGGCGTGGGTCTCTGACGAAGGTGGAGGCTATTAGGGAGCCGCAGTTCAGTTCAGCCACTAGATAGAATGTCGGTGAATTCTATATGACATCTTCCATCCATTGTTACTTTTTTGATTTATGTCTTTTTTTCTTTTCTTTTTCTTCGTTCTTTTTCTCCCCTCCCTCCTTTCTGTGCACAGTGATATCATCGGTCCATGACAGTAAATTCTTTTTTACTTTCTTCTTTCCATATCTTCATTCTAAATTATTGCTGTTGTTGGCTTTTATTTTTGTCATTTACTACCTTTGTACTTCTCCTAACTCTCTATTCCCCCCCTGTCCTGCCCTACTATTCATCAATTTACCAACTTAATTTCTAGACCATTGCTATATGCCTGAGTTACAGTGACCATGGTCCAATAACTCTATCTTCTTCATCATCACTTCAGACCAGGCACACTGTTCCAGATTATCGTGGATGACAAAGTCCTCACCCCCAGTAGCCATGCAGGAGTAGTGTTGCTGTATCCTAATAATCTTCTTTATAATATCTTTCACTTTTACTTTGTCTTTCTTTATGCTTTGCTCCATTTCCCCATTCACAGATTCATTTCCTTCTTCCTTTCTCCTTTATTCTGGCTATTTTTCCCTTTCATCTGATATTTCTCTTCCATTGTCGCTTAATTTCCATTCTGAGTCTCTTTTCCTTCCCTTTCATTTCTTTTTCTGTCTCGGTCTGGTCTGCTCTTTCCTAGCTTCTTTATCTCTTCTGCTTTCATCATTTTATTTTTCCCTTATTATATTTCACGGCTGCACAACATGTGCCATGCAACATGGAAACGCTCTTTGGGAGGAGATCTTATTCCCCACGGCAGACCCATTGTTTTCCAGGACTCTGGGTGGAGAACAATCTAGGTTAGACAACACAGAGAGACCCTTCACCTCCCATTCTTCTAGAATAAGGTCACACTCTTCATCCACTGTCCTCTCAAGGACCCATCAAATAGCAGACCAAGGCAACCATATCACAATGACCAGCTCGGATACATTAGAATAGAATCCATTCTGATCTGAAACTCAAGCCCAAGTCCCAGGCACTTGGATGACTGTGCAAAGAGGCTTCGATGAGTCCAAACAACCCAGAGCAGTCTCTCATGCTGGCAAACAAATCCAGCACAGCCCAGCACAACAGTCCTTCAAGAAGGCTGAAAAAGCACAGGGCAGCCACAGCTCCCAATCACTCTTCATGTACCTTGAGGAAGATCTGTTCTTCCTGACTCATTTCCCACCTGCATGGTGAATGTCAAGCTCTTGCTTCCCCTCTCACACAGACATATTCTGACTGAACCACACAGCAAGAGTTTTGATCCTCAAAAGATTTAGTCCCCACCAAATATCTCTACCTCATTAACATAATCCACACATCACACAACCAGACAGAAGGCACAAAGGAAACACCAGGAGGACATTTTCACTGGCAGCACCTCCTCAACACCCAACACATCCACTCCCACGAACATAATGTAGTCCCTTTGCTGTCCATGCTTGCTGCCACAGGCTCATGCCATGCTTGGAAGCAGCAGGAAAGGAACAGGAACAGGCAGTGGTGCTTTGCAGCTCCAGTCCTACAGGCATCGCAATCTAGGCAACAACGAATCCACCCTGGCACAACAGGAACCAAACTACATCTGTCTCTCAAACACATCTTCCATAGGTATCAGTGACTGTGGCTTCACTGCTTTCATCTTTAGAATAAGAAACATTTCCTGACAGTTTTAAAACATTTTCCCAGATAGTTTTAAGGACATTTGAGCTGAACTTTATCAGAGATTTTGGGAGAATGTGAACAGGAAATAAATCACTTTCTGCAAAGGGGCTTGAAGCCAGTGGGCAGTGCAGAGTGCTTCTGTAAGCACCGCTATCACATGGGAAACAGGAAGGACACCTGAACACTGAGGACATTCTTTCAGCAACAACCTCTGCTCACCAAAGCCTGCATCTCATTTGCTGTTACCAACACACTGCCAGGGGGAGAGAAGACAATGATGGAGGGCTGGAAACCTGAACAGTGTCCTATACAGCCATTCAAGACAATATCCTGGGCCTTGACAAGCAAGTCTTATGCAGAGTTGGCACCCCAGGAAGAATTCAGTCAGACTCATTTCTCAAAAAACACAGAGACACCAGGGGCAAGGAGGGTGGCACTCCATGGGTGTATCACATCTCTTACCATGCACGAGTAGCTGGCAAGATTGAACACTAACAGCAATGGGAGGAGGGACCTTAAAAAACTGGGACATACATCCAGCACAAACCTCCTGGTGAGTCCACACTGGATGATCTGCCAACCAAGCTGGCACTGCTCAGTCAGAATTCCCACACTGCAGAAGGGATCAAAGTCCCTGCAGTGCACAATCAGAATGTAGTAGGGAAGATGTGTCTGGGTGAGTCCCAATTCAGGCAAAGGCAAAGCATTGATGGGATTCCTTTTGCCCAAGGACCTGGGTGCACTTGCTGAGGAATGTGGGAGGATGGTTATGATCAGTGTCGTTATAACCCACAAATTGATCTCATCGTGGGTGAGAAGAGCCGGTGAATGATGTATGTTGCACGATATTAATTGATGTTAATTAAAAAATATAATCATGTTATTAATCAATGAAACTATAATTAGTAGAACGTATCCCCACTCTGTTGGGCATGACAAAGGGGTATGTTTTCAGGCAGCCAGCTAAACCAGTCAGTGTAAAGAAAATCCTTCAATCTCAAATGCCTCCTTGAGTCAAGTCTTGCCAGAGGAGAATCACAGTGAATGAGGACCGTTTGCACTCACAAACCACAGTTGTCACCAGCACGGTCATCAGTGACACTAATGCAGGGAATAATGCCTGGGGGATGGTCAAAACCACAACCTGAAGGTCTTGCAGTCCTTCAAGAAAGACACAGGACACATCATTGCTACTGAGGTCCACCCTGCAAGTGAACAGGAAGAAGCAGCCAAGCACTGAACATTGCACCAGCCTCCTTATATCCCTTACAAATCCTGCCTAGAGAGGAGAAAACAGCAATTATGGCAACAGGGGCAGCTGTGGAATATGCTATGGGTACCCAAAATTGTGCAAGAACAACAGGCAGCAGCACAAGAGACTCTCTCTGATGTGAGATCTTCATCATCTCAAGGGCATTGAGAGTATCTCAAACTCCATGTAACAATCTGAAAACCTAGAATGCCTCCAACTCCAGACCCTTTGAAGCCTGCCAGAGGATGCTGGACAAGAACATTCCATGACTCAAGCTTTCTTCTCTGCACACTCAATTGATGACAATACAACACGAAGAGCATCAAATATTGTTGTCTTCTGATGACATGGCTCATGGTCTTCCCAGGGATTTCCAATCCCTTCACAAAAGTCTTCTTACTGCTCAAGCTCGCTTTCACAACAGGAAATGCTCAGGCCCTACTCAATGCCACAGACACATTCAGATCCATGAAATGTCAAAGTTTCATTTACCAGCTCAAGGATCATTCCAGCTTTTGTAGACCTTTCCATCATAAAAGAGCCTAAAGAAGAAACACATGGCTGATGTCACATACACGGAGTACAGCAGACTCCCTGCTCTTTCTATTGGTGATGTCAGGACAGCTCTGAACAGCAATGGCATTGATTCAGTGCTATGGGACACTGATCCAAATGCTGAGGACCTGGTAATGAATTATTACAGAATCAGAGAAACATTCAGCTTATAAAAGACCTTCAGCATCACCAAGTCCAACCAATAACCTTACTCTAAAACGTTCACCCCTAAACCATATCCCCAAGCAAACTGTATTTCAACTGTATAGGGGAATTGGGGTGTTTTATTTTGTTTTCGAGGGCATATCTTTGATTTTATTTGCGTTTTGGTTTTTTTTTAATCACAAAGACAAGATTTTTATGTCTTTGTACCTATGATAATCTGAATACTGAATGAATACTAAACAGCTCAGCTTAGTGAATTCAATTTGAAACGTGGGAGACGGGGAGAGCAGGAAAAGTGAAAGATGATTCTCATTTCCAAAAGCACCTTCCATAACACTCCTCTGCCTTAATATTTGAAATTAATAAACATGACTATAACACAACCAAATCTGATGCCACCACAGTCACGTGCCAGAAACCATACTAAGGCACTAAAGAGTGCAGTCTGCGAGTTTTGCATACCTTCAGCAAGCTCGAATGAAAATGCTACACACCAGCAAGCAACAAAATTGATTTCGCTCCACAGCAGAAAAATTCACACCCATCAAGGACGCGCAGAGAATGGCAAAGATGAAACGAAGATTATTAATCACCCGTAAAGCACCCACCAGCAGCGCCTGCTCGGGGCAATGCACCAAGGGTAAGAGCAGGAAAGAGACATCGCAGGGGTGGGGACAAGCAAGGAAGGAAGAGTAGTTGCGAGGAAGGAAAGAGAGGACTGCTGACCGTGTCCAGCAGAGCGGAACACTCCGGCTGAGAGGTGTCCTTGGCCGCGGGGCCTGCAGGCGGAGGTGGCAAGTTGGGGCTGAAAACCATCAGGTCGCTCTTGCCCGCGCCCTCCGCCACGCACAGGCTCCGGCTCTGCCGCTGCGAGTACGACCAGCTGCCCACTTCGCTGGCGCACACCAGCGTCGCCGGAGCGGCACCCGACAGCACCGCCGCCCGCGGCGCACAGCGCGCTGCCCCATACAGTACCAGCGCCAGCACCAACACGCTCGACACCGCGCAGATCGACACCACCAACCACACATTGGCTGACGACGAAGTCGCGCCCGCCGACAAGCCAACCTCCGCCACCGAGAGCACTCCTGGCCCCGATGAAGACGACGACCCCGCGCCCGACAGCGCCGCCTCGCCGCCCTCCACCAGCGACACGCTCAGCGTCGCCGTGGCCGAGCGCGACGGCTCGCCGTGGTCCCGCACCACGATCACCAGCCTCTGACGCGGGCCGTCCGCCTCCTCCAGCGCCCGCGCCGTGCTCACCTCGCCGCTGTACAGACCCACGCGGAACGGGCCCTTCCCACGCGGCTCCCACACCTCGTACCGCAGCCACGCGTTGTAGCCCGAGTCTGCGTCCACCGCACGGATCTTCGCCACCACCTGCCCTGCCGGCGCACCCCAAGCCGCCCACGCCCACAGCGTCTCTGACTCCGATCCCAAAGGTGCCTCTAACGACGACCCGGAAACGCCACCCACTAACGGAACCAGCCCCGGGCCACCCCCCGAGGACTGTAGCAGCACCGGCGCGTTATCATTCTCGTCCACCACAAACAGCTGCACCGTGGCGTTGCCAATCAGCGGCGGCTCCCCCGCGTCCACCGCTCGCACCTCGAACTGCAGCACCTGCAGCTCCTCGTAGTCCAACGGCTGCACCGCCCACAACAGACCGCTCTCCGCGTCCACCGACACGTAGCTCGACGCAGGACGCCACCCGACGCCCGCAGCCTCGACCCCGGCGCCGCCTTCCCACAACGAGTAGCTCACGCGACCGTTCTCCGCCTCGTCCGGGTCTCGCGCCAACAGCCGTGCTAGCTCCGCCCCCGCCGCGTTGTTCTCCCGCGCCAGCACCGTGTACACGGCCTGCGAGAACGACGGCGCGTTGTCGTTCACGTCAGACACCGGCACACGCACTCCGCGACTCGCACGCAGCGGCGGCTGCCCGCCGTCCTCCGCACGCACCTCCACCTCGTACGCAGACACCCGCTCCCGGTCCAGCGCCTCCCGCAGCACCAGCGAGTACGACCCCGCGAACCTCGACTCCAGACCGAACGGCGACGACGGCCACACCCAGCACCGCACTCGACCGTTCGCCCCCGAGTCCCGGTCCGACACGCTCAGCAGCGCCACCACCGTCCCCACCGACGCGTCCTCCGGCACCGGCACCGACAGGGACGTCACCCACACCTCGGGCGCGTTGTCGTTCACGTCCAGCACCTCCAGCTCCACACTACAGTGACTCGACAGTGGAGGCGATCCCTTATCCATTGCTTTAATTTGTAAGTCATACAAAGTAACTGCCTCAAAGTCCAGGGCCCTCTTCAGTCTGATCTCGCCACTCTTCGTATCGATGCTGAATAGATCTGAACCCGAGGCAGGTTCGAAAGTATCAATTTCATAAATCACATCTCCGTATGGTCCCAAGTCCGGATCCGTGGCGTTCACTCGCACCACCAGCGTCCCCTCTGCAGCGTTCTCCGGCAGCTGCACTTTATACACTGGCTGGTTGAATTTGGGCGCGTTGTCATTGACGTCAAGCACCGAGATCACCAGCTCCATAGTGCCAGTCAGGGACGGACGGCCGCCGTCACTCGCCGTCAGCACCAACCGGTGCACAGGCACCGTCTCCCGGTCCAGAGCTTTCGTGAGCACCAGAAACAGAAGTTTCCTGTTTTCATCAGGAGATTTGACATCCAGCGTAAAGTGCTCGCTGGGGCTGAGTGTGTAAGACAGCTGAGCGTTCGCGCCGATATCTGCATCCGAGGCTCCCTCCAGCGGGAAACGGGAGCCCGGCAGCGACAGCTCTGCAATGCTGATGTTTTTCCGTGCGGCGGGGAAGAGCGGGGCGTTGTCGTTAATGTCGGTCACCTCCAGCTCCACAGGGAAGACGCGCAGCGGCCGCTCCAGCAGCACCTCCAGGCGCAGCGAGCACGGAGCGCTCTTCCCGCACAGCTCCTCCCGGTCCAGCCGCGAGCTCACCACCAACGCCCCGCTCGCCCCGCTCACCTCCACGCTCGCCCGCCGGCCCTGCCACACCACTCGCAGCCGCCGTGCCTCCGCATCGCCCGCCTCTAGACCCAGCTCCTGCGGCAGCCGCCCCACCACCGTTCCGACCTTGGTTTCCTCCGGCACCGAGTACCGCACCTGCCCCGACACCAGCGCCCACATCTGCACCAGCACCACCGCGAGACACCAGCGCGCGTCCATCGCCGCTCACGGGCCCCGCCGAGGACCCCGCTGCCTGCCGCAATCACTGGTTGTGCTGCCTTCCCGGCCCCGCACCGTCTCCATCCCCCGCCCTTCCAGCCGTTCTCTCCGCCGAGCCGGGGCGGAGCCGCCGGTTCTCTCTGCTGCCGTTTCTGAGCCTGCAGCGACATCGTGTGCTGCTCCGCAGCCTCGCACGCTGACCGACACTGACCCTGTTACTGGGCCCGCACCGCTGAGCTCTGCTCACCGATCTTCCTGCCCTTTTACTATTTTTTTTCTTCTCTTCATCTTTGTTTTAGTTTTAGGGGTTTTCTGCTGCTTGCCTTCTGTTTGTTTCTACAAATTACTTTCTTTTGTTCTTCCTGACGCACCCTGATGAAGTCATCACTGATAATTAAGTGACATCACCGCTAATTACGTGGCATCACCGCCCGGACGCAGGTGTCTAACGAAGTTGGAGGCTATTAGGGAGCTGCAGCTCAGTTCAGCCACCAGAGAAAATGTCGCTGAACTCTATGTGACATCTTCCATCCATTATTATTTCTTTGCTTCATGTCTTTTTTCTTTCCCTTTTCTTCGTTCTTTTTCTCCCCGCCCTCCTTTCTGTGTACAGTGATATCATCAGTCCATGGCAGTAAACTCTTTTATCCTTTCTTCTTTCCATATCTTCATTCTAAATTGTTGTTGGCTTTTATTTTTCTCATTTACTACCTTTTTACTTCGCTTGTCTAACTCTTTATTCCCTCTCTGTCCTGCCCTTCTTCACTTTACGAACTTCATTTCTATATGGCTGCATTACAGTGACCATGGTCCAAGATCTCTTTCCTCTTCATCACCACTTCAGACCAGGCACATGGTCCCAGAGTATTAACGATGCCAAGGTCCTCACCCCCATTAGCCATGCAGGAGTAACGTTACTGCATCCTGGTGATCTTCTCTAGCCTCTTTGTCTCTTCTGATTTCCTCCTTTCTTATCCCCTTCCCCCCCCCCCCCCCCCCCCCCCCCCTTTAAATTACTTTTCAGATGACTCACCAAATGTCTTGTGCAACATGGAAATTCTCTTCAGCACGAATTCTTATTCCACTCCCCTTAGTCTTCCAGGACACTGGGTGCAGAACAGTCTATGCTACACAACACAGACAGACCCTTCACATCCCATTCTTCTGGAATAAGGTCACACTCTTCATCCACTGTCCTCTCAAGGACCCGGCAAATAGCAGACCAAGGCAACCATATCACAAAGACCAGCTCGGATACATTAGAATAGAATCCATTCTGATCTGAAACTCAAGCCCAAGTCCCAGGCACTTGGACGACTGTGCAAAGAGGCTTCGATGAGTCCAAACAACCCAGAGCAGTCTCTCATGCTGGCAAACAAATCCAGCACAGCCCAGCACAACAGTCCTTCAAGAAGGCTGAAAAAGTACAGGGCAGCCACAGCTCCCAAGCACCCTTCATGTACCTTGAGGAAGATCTGTTCTTCCTGACTCATTTCCCACCTGCATGGTGAATATCAAGCTCTTGCTTCCCCTCTCACACAGACATATACTGACTGAACCACACAGCAAGAGTTTTGCTCCTCAAAAGATTTAGTCCCCACCAAATATCTCTACCTCATTAACATAATCCACACATCACACAACCAGACAGAAGGCACAAAGGAAACACCAGGAGGACATTTTCACTGGCAGCACCTCCTCAACACCCAACACATCCACTCCCACGAACATAATGTAGTCCCTTTGCTGTCCATACTTGCTGCCACAGGCTCAAGCCGTGATTGGAAACAACAGGAAAGGAACAGGAGCAGGCAGTGGTGCTTTGCAGCTCCAGTCCTACAGGCATCACACTCTAGGCAACAATGAATCCACCCTGGCAGAACAGGAACCTAAGCGGATCTCTCAAACACATCTTCCATAGGTATCGGTGACTGTAGCTTCACTGCTTTCATCTTCAGAAGAAGAAACATTTCCTGACACAAAGGAAACACCAGGAGGACATTTTCACTGGCAGCACCTCCTCAACACCCAACACATCCACTCCCACGAACATAATGTAGTCCCTTTGCTGTCCATGCTTGCTGCCACAGGCTCATGCCATGCTTGGAAGCAGCAGGAAAGGAACAGGAACAGGCAGTGGTGCTTTGCAGCTCCAGTCCTACAGGCATCGCAATCTAGGCAACAACGAATCCACCCTGGCACAACAGGAACCAAACTACATCTGTCTCTCAAACACATCTTCCATAGGTATCGGTGACTGTAGCTTCACTGCTTTCATCTTCAGAAGAAGAAACATTTCCTGACAGTTTTAAAACATTTTCCCAGATAGTTTCAAGGACATTTCCAGCTGAACTTTATTGGAGATTTCTGGGGAACGTGAACAGGAAATAAATCATTTTCTGCAAAGGGGCTTGAAGCCAGTGGGCAGTGCAGAGTGCTTCTGTAAGCACCACTATCACATGGGAAACAGGAAGGACACCTGAACACTGAGGACATTCTTTCAGCAACAACCTCTGCTCACCAAAGCCTGCATCTCATTTGCTGTTACCAACACACTGCCAGGGGGAGAGAAGACAATGATGGAGGGCTGGAAACCTGAACAGTGTCCTATACAGCCATTCAAGACAATGTCCTGGGCCTTGACAAGCAAGTCTTATGCAGAGTTGGTACCCCAGGAAGAATTCAGTCAGACTCATTTCTCAAAAAACACAGAGACACCAGGGGCAAGGAGGGTGGCACTCCATGGGTGTATCACATCCCTTACCATGCACGAGCGGCTGGGAAGATTGAACACTGCAAGGCACTGCTAGAAGCTGCACTGACAGCAATGGGAGGAGGGACCTTAAAAAACTGTGACATACATCCAGCACAAACCCCCTGGTTAGTCCACACTGGAGGATCTGCCAACCAAGCTGTCCATGCTCAGTCAGAATTCCCACACTGTAGAAGGGATTAAAGTCCCTGCAGTGCACATTCAGAATGTAGTAGGGAAGACAGTCTGGGTAAGTCCCAGTTCAGGCAAAGGCAAACCATTGATGGGACTCCTTTTGCCCAAGGACCTGTGTGCACATGCTGAGGAAAGTGGGAAGATGATTATGATCACAGTGTGGTTATAACCCACAAAGTGATCTTATTTTGATGGTGAGAAGAGCCAGTGCGTGAGGCACCTTGTATGATATCAATTGATGTTAATTTAAAAAAAATAATGTTATTAATTAATAAAACTGACAATGAGTAAACCTTACCCCCACTCTGTTGGGCATGACATAGGGTTATGTTTTCAGTTAGCCAGCTGAACCAGTCCAGTGTAAAGAAAACCCTTCAATCCCAAATGCCACCTTGAGTCAAGTCTTGTCAGAGGAGAATCACAGAGAGTGAGGACACTTTGCACTCACAAACCGCAGGTGCTACCAGCATGGTCTGCAGTGACACTGATGCAGGGAACAGTGCCTGGGGGATGGTGAAGACCACAGCCTGCAGGTCTTGCAGTCCTTCAAGGAGGTCAGGTGGAAATACTGCAAACTAGCAAAGAAGGAAGCATTGATCTCATTCTACAGTAGAGCAACAGTAGAAAGATTTTTAGGGCTGTTTTCAATAAACATTATGAGAGTTATGCAGAGATTTTGGAGGTTCTGAAAGGATCCTGTGCAAGTAGTACGTTCTGCAGAACCTCTTCCTGAGGTTTTCTATTGCCACCCTCTATAGCACTCCTGGGGAAAAGTCATCTCCATCTCAGAGGACGTTTGGAAGTTATTCCCAAGTGACACACACCAGGTGCCACTCAGCAACTCCATTTCCCACAGGCAAGACATTCCTGACCTTGAGTTTCTATTACCATGACACATGCCATGCACAGGATCACTCCCACAGTAGCTGACACTCTGCCAGCCCAACAACATCTCCCACCTCCAAACACCAGTCTGAACATTACCAGGTCTTCATGAATGGCACAAAAAATAATGCAGCACTGCAAAGTCACACAATATCTGTCAGATTCTGCCCAGATGCCTGGACATCTCCTTGAATATTTTGTGGCTTTTCAGCAATCTCAGATGGGATCAACAGAACTATGCTTCAGAACCCAGAGATTCTCTGATCAGAGCGTGACACTGATGATTCCTGTGCACGTGGATATCATTCTTTGAGAGAAGCACAACAAACACTGAAGCAGAAACACACTCAGAATGTCAGCTGTGTGGCAGAACTTGGACAGGGAAAACCAGAGCTGGGCTGCTGTGTAGGTCTGGGCTGGGCATGAACATATCTGAAGGAGTTAAGGATAACCACAGGACACATCGTTGCTTCAAGTGAACAGGAAGATGCAGCCAAGCACTGAACATTGCACCAGCCTCCTTACATCCCTTACAAATCCTGCCTGGAGAGGAGAAAACAGCAATTATGGCAACAGGGACAGCTGTGGAATATGCCGTGGATACCCAAAATTGTGCAAGAACAACAGGCAGCAGCACAAGAGACTCTCTCCGATGTGAGATCTTCATCACTTCGAGGGCAGTGAGAGTATTTAAAAATCCATGTAATAATCTCAAGGTGCACACAGCCTCCAATTCCAGACACTTTGCAGCCCAGCAGAGGATGTTGGACAAGAACACTCCATGACTCAACCTTTCTTCTATGAACGCTCAACTGATGACAACAAAATACACATTCTCAGGAGAAGAGCAGCTTCTAAAATTGTTGTCTTCTGCTGACATGGCACATGGTCTTCCCAGGGATTTCCAGTCCCTTCACAAAAGTGTTCCTACTGCTCAAGGTCGCCTTCACATCAGCAGGCCCTAATCAGTGCCACAGACACATTCAGATCCATGAAATGTCACAGTTCCATTTACCAGCTCAAGGATCATTCCAGCTGACAAAGAGCCCAGTGGAAAAACACATGTCTGATGTCACATACACGGAGTGCATCTGACTTCCTGCTCTTTCCACTGATGATGTCAGGACAACTCTGGCATTGATTTAATGCTACGGGACAATGATCAAAACACTTTTGTAGGAGAATTTGGGGGGTAGGTGTTTTTCTTTACTAAGGGACTGTCTTTGATATTGCTTGAAGTTTCATTACAAACCTAACATTTCTAGGTCTTTGAACCTGAATGGCTGATGATTTTTATACTGAAAAAATGCTACAACAGCTCAGGTAATTGAATCCACTTCTTTGAAACGTGGGAGAGGTGGGGAGGAGAAAAGAGAATAAATAATTCCCATTTCCAAAAGCACTTTCGATAACACGCCTCTGCCTTATTATTTGATAGTAATAAACATAGCTATAACACAAAGAAATTTGATTCCAGCACGGACAATAATCAGCATCCATACTAAGGCACCAAAGTATGCAGTCTGCGAGTCTTGCACACCTTCAGCAAGCTCCAGTGCAAATGCTACACACGGGCAAGCAATAGAATTGATTTCCTATCACAGGAGAAAACTTCACACCGATCAAGGACGCGCAGACAAAGGCAAAGCTGCAAACAAGGTAATTAAGCATCCGCAAAGCACCCACCAGCAGCGCCTGCCCGGGGCAATGCATTAAGGGCAAGAGAAGGAAAAGGGCATCACAGGAGGGGGGACAAGCAAGGAAGAAAGAGTGGTTGCGAGGAAAGAAAGAGAGGACTACTGACCGTGTCCAGCAGAGCGGAAGGCTCCGGATGAGA
The DNA here is from genome assembly GCF_026170545.1 of Melanerpes formicivorus. NCBI lineage: Eukaryota > Metazoa > Chordata > Aves > Piciformes > Picidae > Melanerpes > Melanerpes formicivorus. The sequence goes on from NW_027142443.1 coordinate 795,035, forward strand.
GGTGTCCGTGGCAGCGGGGACCGCAGGCGGAGGCGGCAAGTTGGGGCTGAAAACCATCAGGTCGCTCTTGCCCGCGCCCTCCGCCACGCATAGGCTCCGGCTCTGCCGCTGCGAGTACGACCAGCTGCCCACTTCGCTGGCGCACACCAGCGTCGCCGGAGCGGCACCCGACAGCACCGCCGCCCGCGGCGCACAGCGCGCCGCCCCGTACAGCACCAGCGACAGCACCAACACACTCGACACCGCGCAGATCGCCACCACCAACCACACGTTGGCTGACGACGAAGCAGCGCCCGCCGACAAGCCGCCCTCCGCCACCGACAGCACACTCGGCCCCGACGAAGACGACGACCCCACGCCCGACAGCGCCGCCTCGCCGCCCTCCACGAGCGACACGCTCAGCGTCGCCGTGGCCGAGCGCGACGGCTCGCCGTGGTCCCGCACCACGATCACCAGCCTCTGACGCGGGCCGTCCGCCTCCTCCAGCGCCCGCACCGTGCTCACCTCGCCGCTGTACAGCCCTACACGGAACGGGCCCTTCCCACGCGGCTCCCACACCTCGTACCGCAGCCACGCGTTGTAGCCCGAGTCCGCGTCCACCGCACGGATCTTCGCCACCACCTGCCCTGCCGGCGCGCCCCACGCTGCCCATGCCCACAGCGTCTCTGACTCCGATCCCAATGCCGCCTCTACCGACGACCCGGCAACGCCACCCACTAACGGAACCAGCCCCGGACCGCCGCCCGCGGGAGGCAGCAGTGCCGGCGCGTTATCATTCTCGTCCACCACGAACAGCTGCACCGTGGCGTTGCCAATCAGCGGCGGCTCCCCCGCGTCCACCGCTCGCACCTCAAACTGCAGCACCTGCAGCTCCTCGTAGTCCAACGGCTGCACCGCCCACAACCGACCGCTCTCCGCGTCCACCGACACGTAGCTCGACGCCGGACGCCACCCGACGCCTGACGACGTGGCCCCGGCGCCGCCTTCCCACAACGAGTAGCTCACGCGACCGTTCTCCGCCTCGTCCGGGTCTCGCGCCCACAGCCGCGCCAGCTCCGCCCCCGCCGCGTTGTTCTCCCGCGCCAGCACCGTGTACACGGCCTGCGAGAACGACGGCGCGTTGTCGTTCACGTCAGACACCGGCACACGCACTCCGCGACTCGCACGCAGCGACGGCTGCCCGCCGTCCTCCGCACGCACCTCCACCTCGTACGCAGACACCCGCTCCCGGTCCAGCGCCTCCCGCAGCACCAGCGAGTACGACCCCGCGAACCTCGACTCCAGACCGAACGGCGACGACGGCCACACCCAGCACCGCACTCGACCGTTCGCCCCCGAGTCCCGGTCCGACACGCTCAGCAGCGCCACCACCGTCCCCACCGACGCGTCCTCCGGCACCGGCACAGACAAGGACGTCACCCACACCTCGGGCGCGTTGTCGTTCACGTCTAGTACCTCCACCAACACCTTACAGTGCCCCGACAGCGGGGGTGTTCCCTTGTCTGTCGCTTCGATTTGTATCTCATATGACCGGACATCCTCAAAGTCGAGAGCGCCCGTGAGACGGACCTCACCTGTCTGAGGATTTAAAATTAAAAGCTTCAGGCCCTCTGGGGGAAAAGAGTTTATGGCGGTGAACTTCATTTCTCTGTTGCTTCCAACGTCTGGATCTGTTGCATTCACCCGCACTACCAGAGTCCCCTCTGGAGCGTTCTCCGGCAGCTGCACTTTATACACGGATTGGTTAAACTGCGGGGCATTGTCATTCGCATCCAGCACCGAGATCACCAGCTCCATAGTGCCGGTCAGTGAAGGACGGCCCCCGTCACTCGCCGTCAGCACCAACCGGTGCACAGGCACCGTCTCCCGGTCCAGAGCTTTCGTGAGCACCAGAAACAGAGACTCTCGGAATTCCTCACTCCGCTGAAGATCAACTCGGAAATGCTCGCTGGGGCTGAGTGTGTAAGACAGCTGAGCGTTCGCGCCGATATCTGCATCCGAGGCTCCCTCCAGCGGGAAACGGGAGCCCGGTACCGTGGTTAATTCCGCCATGCTGATGTTTTTCCGTGCGGCGGGGAAGAGCGGGGCGTTGTCGTTAATGTCGGTCACCTCCAGCTCCACAGGGAAGACGCGCAGCGGCCGCTCTAGCAGCACCTCTAGGCGCAGCGAGCACGGAGCGCTCTTCCCGCACAGCTCCTCCCGGTCCAGCCGCGAGCTCACCACCAGCGCCCCGCTCGCCCCGCTCACCTCCACGCTCGCCCGCCGGCCCTGCCACACCACTCGCAGCCGCCGCGCCTCCGCATCGCCCGCCTCCAGACCCAGCTCCTGCGGCAGCCGCCCCACCACCGTCCCGACCTTGGCTTCCTCCGGCACCGAGTACCGCACCTGCCCCGACACCAGCGCCCACATCCGCACCAGCACCACCAGACGCACCGCGGGACCCCAACGCGCATCCATCTCCGCTCATGGGCCCCCCGTGGACCCCGCCGCCTCACGCAATCACCGGTTGTGCTGCCTTCCTGGCCCAGCGCCGTCTCCTGCCTCCGCCCTCTCAGCTGTGCTCTCCGCCGCACCGGGGCGGAGCCGCTGATCCTCTCCGTTGCTGTTTCTGAGCCTGCAGCGACACCCTGTGCTGCTCCGCCGCCTCGCACGCTGTCCGACACCGACTGCGCCACCGGCCCCGTGCGGCTCATTCCGCTAAGTTCTTGCTCCTTTCCCTTTTTCTTATTCTCCATCTTTGACTTTTTTCCCCTGAGCTGTTTTCTTGCTCAGATTCCTTTCTTTCATTCGTTCTTACTATTTCTTTTCTTTTCATTTTTGTCTATTATTTCCCTTTATCTCAGTGTCTTTGCTGGAAAGCTTTCTTCCTTTTTCTTTCTTCTATTATTTCTCTTGTTCGTTATTTTTTCATTCCTGTGCCTTTCTTAGTTTTCTGCTCGTCTATTTTTTTCTCTTTTTCGTTTCCTCTTCTTTCTTTGATTGTTTGGTTTGTTTTCTCCCTGATTGGTTTTTTTTTCCCGTCTACGAATTCCATCCTGTTCCTGATGGATACACCAGCGTTGTTTACAGAGCCGTCAACGGTAATTACAGAGACGTCAGCCCTAGTCGCTGCTCTCTAATGAGTGGTTCCCTAACCATGGGCTCGTCTTTTCCCTCAGGGACTAGAGAAGCCGTCGCTGTGTGTTGGTCATCTTCTTTGTTTGCCTTTTGTTTGTTTTAATACCGTTCTCTTATCTTGTAATATTTGTTCCTTTAGTACTTCCTTTTTTCATTTATTCCTTTCTTTTTTTCCCTCTTTTATAAATCACTGTCCTCCATTCTGTGTACACTGGTAATGTTTGTATGTGGTGGTAAAATCGGTATCAGCTCTTCCTTTCTTTATCTGCTTTCTCTCTTGCTTCCTTCCTTCGCACTTGTTTGCTTTCATTCTCAGTTGTGCCCTCCTTCATTCCCTTCTGCGTTCCCTTACACCTCCTGGCCTCTGCCTCCTCTTAACAACACAATTTCTGTGTGGTTGCATCACAGTCACCAGGGAGCCCTGAAACGCCCTCAGGCAAGAGAGCTTTCCTCTTCCTCATCACTTTTCATTAGGAACTCAACAGCTTCCCAGGACACCAAGATGCCGAGATCCTCACACGATTAACGATGCAGGTAACAAGGCGACATGCTGCTCATCTCCTCCTCATCTTTCCCTTCTTTCCTTTCTCTTCCTTCTCTCTTTATGCTTTGCTTGCTTTTGCTTTACATAGATTCCTTCACTTCTTTCTTTCTCACTCATTTGTTCCTTCGTCAAACGACTCTTTGGTCCTCTCTTTCTCTTCCATTTCTATTTTACTTTCTTTTCCTTTTTTCTCCCCTCTCCTTTATTTCTCCTATTCTTTACTGCCCTGTCTTTCCATATTCTTGTCTCCAATCTACTTCTGTCCTTCTCTCTTCTTTTCATTTTCCTCATTAATAAAATCTTTTCCACAGAACTGTGCCACACTTGACATGAAGCATGGAATTGCCCTTTGGAAAAAGGACTCAGTCTCTTCCCCTTCACCTTCTCAAGTCTCTGGATGGAGAGTAAACCTCCTGCTTTCCTCCAGTCTGTGCCAGACAAGAGACACAGACATCTTTCCTCCCTTCCGTAAGTCCACCACACTCTTCAGTCACTGTCCTCTCAAGTACCTCACAAATGTCAGAGCAAGGCAACCATGCGGGAAAGACCTGCCCTGCTACAATAGAATAGAATCTATTCCATCCTGAGACACACTGCCCAAGTCCCAGGCAGTGGACAATTGTGCCAACAAGCTCCAATGAGTTCAAACAACCCAGGGAAGTCTCTCGTGATGGAAAACAAACCCATTGTAACCCAGCACAAACAGCTGAAGAAGGCTTTTAACATCATAGGGCAACCACAGTGATCTGTTCGTCCTGACCAGGTCTCCCCCTGCACACCCACTCTCCTCTCAGCCACCCAGCAAACACCACAGCAAGGCAACTATGTATCTCTAATACCAAAGCAGCTGCCACAGAACAGAATCCATTCCGTTCTAACACATGCCCAAGACCCATGGACTGTGGCAGCTCTGTAAACAAGCTCCAATGAGTCAAAACAATCCAGGAAAGTCTTTCTTTTGAAAGAAAACAAACCCATTACAGGCCAGCACAACGACCCTGCTGAAAATGCACAGGGCAGTCATAGCTCCCAAACACACTTCCACGTATTTGAGGAGGATTGGTTCTCCCTGACTCATTTTCTGCCTGCACACTGAATGCCAAGCTCTTGCTTCCCCTCTTGCACTCATGCTCTGCCAGAACAACACAGCAGGAACCTTCTTACCCAAGGGATGTAGTTCCCATAGAACATCATTAACATGATCCACACATCACACAACCAAGCAGAAGCCACGAAGGAAACATCCTCGTGGTGACATTTTCCATGAGAACATCCCCTCAATACCCAACACACTCACTCCCACAAACATTTTGGGGTCCCTTCTTTACCCATGTTGAGTGCCACCTGCTCACACTGTGCCTGGAAGCAGAAGGAAAGGAACAGGAGAGCAGGCAGCAGTGCTTTGCTGCTCTTGTCCTACAGACATTGCAATCCAGGCAACATATGGTCAATCCAACATGAAGATACCATGACAGACCAGGCACAAAAGTACATCTGTCTCTCACACACATCTTCCATAGGAACCACTGACTTACCTGTAGCTTCACTGCTTTCATCTTCAGAAGAAGAATCATTTCCAGGACAGCAGAAGGGCCGTTAAGGCACATTTTCCCTGCACTTCTTTACGTCTCATTCACTGTTACCAACACACTGCCAGTGGGAGAGGAGGGTGTGATGGAGGGCTGGAAACTTAACCACTGCCCTGTGACACCACCCACAATACCATCCTGGACCTTGAAAAGCAACTCCTACAGCAACATGGCAGCCAAGAAAGAACTGAGCCAGAAAAGGAGAAAAAAAATGCACTGACAGCAATGGGAGGAGAGACCTTTAAAACCTGGGACACACATCCAGCACAAACCCCCTGGTGAGTCCACACTGGAAGATCAGCCAACTGAGCTGGCCCTGCTCAGTCAGAATTCCCACACTGCAGAAAGGATCAAATTCTCTGCAGTGCACACTCAGAATGTAGCAGGGAAGATGGTCTGGGTGGGTCCTGCTTCAGGCAAAGACAAACCCTCCACAGGACTGCTTTTGCCCCCGCACCCTGGGTGCATGTGCTGGGTGATGTGAGAGGATGGTTATGATCACAGCCTGGTTATCTCTTTGTGGGTGAGAATAGCCGGTGCATGGTGGATGTTGTATGATGTTAATTTTAAAAAAAAAATTGATAAAATGATAATTAGTAAACCTTAACCCGCTCTGTTGGGCATGATGTAGGGGTTATGTTTTCAGTTAGCCAGCTGAACCAGTCAGTGTAAAGAAAACCCTTCAATCCCAAATGCCACCTTGAGTCAAGTCTTGTCACACGAGAGTCACAGAGAGTGAGGACACTTTGCACTCACAAACCACAGCTGTCACCAGCACGGTCGGCAGAGACACTCATGCAGAGAATAGTGCCTAGGGATGGTCAAGACCACAGCCTGCAGGTCTTGCAGTCCTCCATGGAGGACACACGATACATCACTGCTACTGAGATCCACTCTGCAAGTGCACAGGAAGATGCAGACAAGCACTGAACATTGTTGTCTTCTGACGACATAGCTCATGTTCTTCCCAGGGATTTCCAGTCCCTTAACCCAAGCCTTCCTACTGCTCAAGGTCACCTTCACATCAGGAAAAACCAGGCCTTACTCAGTGCCACAGACACATTCAGAACCATGAAACGTCACAGTTTCAATTACCAGCTCAAGGATCATTCCAGCTTTTGTAGACCTGTCTATCACAAAGAGCCCAATGAAAAAAAACTCATGGCTGATGTCACATACACGGAGTGCAGCAGACTCCCTGCACTTTCCATTGGTGATGTCAGGACAGCTCTGAACAGCAATGGCATTGATTCAGTGCTATGGGACAATGACCCAAATGCTGAGGACCTGGTAATGAATTATTACAGGATCACAGCATCACAGAAACATTCAGCTTATAAAAGACCCTCAGGTTCACCAAGTCCAACCAATAACCTTACTCTAATAAGTTCACCCCTAAACCATATCACCAAGCAAACTGTATTTCAACTGTCTAGGGGAATAAGTGAAGAATAATTCTCATTTCCAAAAGCACCTTCCATAACATTCCTCTGCTTTAATATTTGAAACTGATAACACTATAACACAACCAAACTATACCACAACCAAATCTGATGTCAGCACGGATAGCAGTCAGCATCGATGATAAGACACCAGAGAGTGCAGTCTGCGAGTCTTGCACACCTTCAGCAACCTCGAGCGCAAATGCTACACACCATCCAGCAATATAATTGATTTCGTTCCACAGGAGAAAACTTCACACCCATCAAGGACGCGCAGAGAATGGCAAAGCTGAAAGGAAGATTATTAATCATCTGTAAAGAGCCCGCCAACACCGGGCTCAGCCGGGCTTCTAGAAGCGCCTACCCGGGGCAATGAGACAAGGGCGAGAGCAAGGAAGGGGCGTGTCAGGCTGTGGGGAGGAACGAAGGAATGAAGAATGGTGGGGAGGAGAGAAAGAGAGGACTACTGACCGTGTCCAGCAGGGCAGAAGGCTGCGGCTGAGAGGTGTCCTTGGCCGCGGGGACCACAGGCGGAGGCGGCAAGTTGGGGCTGAAAACCATCAGGTCGCTCTTGCCCGCACCGTCCGCCACGCACAGGCTCCGGCTCTGCCGCTGCGAGTACGACCAGCTGCCCACTTCGCTGGCGCACACCAGCGCCGCCGGAGCGGCACCCGACAGCACCGCCGCCCGCGGCGCACAGCGCGCCGCCCCGTACAGCACCAGCGCCAGCACCAACACACTCGACACCGCGCAGATCGCCACCACCAGCCACACGTTGGCTGACGCCGAAGCCGCGCCCGCCGACAAGCCGCCCTCCGCCACCGACATCACACCCAGCCCCGACGAAGACGACGACCCCGCGCCCGACAGCGCCGCCTCGCCGCTCTCCACCAGCGACACGCTCAGCGTCGCCGTGGCAGAGCGCCAAGGCTCGCCGTGGTCCCGCACCACGATCACCAGCCTCTGACGCGGGCCGTCCGCCTCCTCCAGCGCCCGCGCCGTGCTCACCTCGCCGCTGTACAGACCCACGCGGAACGGACCCTTCCCACGCGGCTCCCACACCTCGTACCGCAGCCACGCGTTGTAGCCCGAGTCCGCGTCCACCGCACGGATCTTCGCCACCACCTGCCCTGCCGGCGCGCCCCACGCCGCCCACGCCCACAGCGTCTCTGACTCCGACCCTGTCGTCGCCTCTACCGACGACCCGACAACGCCACCCGCAACGGGACCGAGTGCCGGAACCAGCCCCGGACCGCCGCCCGCAGACGGCAGCAGCGCCGGCGCGTTGTCGTTCTCGTCCACCACGAACAGCTGCACCGTGGCGTTGCCAATCAGCGGCGGCTCCCCTGCGTCCACCGCTCGCACCTCGAACTGCAGCACCTGCAGCTCCTCGTAGTCCAACGGCTGCACCGCCCACAGACGACCGCTCTCCGCATCCACCGACACGTAGCTCGACACCGGACGCCACCCGACGCCCGCAGCCTCGACCCCGGTGCCGCCTTCCCACAACGAGTAGCTCACGCGACCGTTCTCCGCCTCGTCCGGGTCCCGCGCCAACAGCCGCGCCAGCTCCGCCCCCGCCGCGTTGTTCTCCCGCGCCAGCACCGTGTACACGGCCTGCGAGAACGACGGCGCGTTGTCGTTCACGTCAGACACCGGCACACGCACTCCGCGACTCGCACGCAGCGACGGCTGCCCGCCGTCCTCCGCACGCACCTCCACCTCGTACGCAGACACCCGCTCCCGGTCCAGCGCCTCCCGCAGCACCAGCGAGTACGACCCCGCGAACCTCGACTCCAGACCGAACGGCGACGACGGCCACACCCAGCACCGCACTCGACCGTTCGCCCCCGAGTCCCGGTCCGACACGCTCAGCAGCGCCACCACCGTCCCCACCGACGCGTCCTCCGGCACCGGCACCGACAGGGACGTCACCCACACTTCGGGCGCATTGTCGTTCACGTCCAGCACCTCCAGCTCTACGTTGCAGTGACCGGAGAGGGGCGGTGTCCCTTTGTCTCTCGCTTCGATCTCCAGGTCATACGAGTGAACGTCCTCATAATCCAGTTCCCCGGCAGTTCGTATTTCCCCAGACTTTGTGTCAATTATGAAAAGGTTCTGAACCCTGGACGGAACCGAGTCACTGAAGGAATAATGTATCTCGCGATTAATTCCTTCATCCTTATCTGTCGCTGTTTGCTGGAAAAACACAGTTCCCGCAGCAGCGTTCTCCGGCAGCTGCACCTTATACACCGATTGGTTGAACTGCGGAGCGTTGTCATTCGCGTCCAGCACAGATATCACCAGCTCCATAGTGCCGGTCAGCGATGGTCTACCCCCGTCACTCGCTGTCAGCACCAACCGGTGCACAGGCACCGTCTCCCGGTCCAGCGATTTCGTTAATATAAGTACAACAGAGTTTTTATTTTCATCTTTAGTTTTCGCTTCCAGTCGGAAATGCTCGGTGGGGCTGATTGTGTAGGAGAGCTGAGAGTTCGCGCCGATATCTGCATCCGAGGCGCCCTCCAGCGGGAAACGGGAACCCGGCAGCGATGATTCCGCGACGCTGATGTTTTTCCGTGCGGCGGGGAAGAGCGGGGCGTTGTCGTTAATGTCGGTCACCTCCAGCTCCACAGGGAAGACGCGCAGCGGCCGCTCCAGCAGCACCTCCAGGCGCAGCGAGCACGGAGCGCTCTTCCCGCACAGCTCCTCCCGGTCCAGCCGCGAGCTCACCACCAGCGCCCCGCTCGCCCCGCTCACCTCCACGCTCGCCCGCCGGCCCTGCCACACCACTCGCAGCCGCCGCTCCTCCGCATCGCCCGCCTCCAGACCCAGGTCCTGCCACAGCCGCCCCACCACCGTTCCGATCTTGGCTTCCTCCGGCACCGAGTACCGCACCTGCCCCGACACCAGCGCCCACGTCCGCACCAGCACCACCAGACGCACCGCGGGACCCCAACTTGCGTCCATCGCCGCTCACGGTCCACGCACGGCTTCCGCAAACACCGGCTCCTCTCCGCCCCCCGCGCTCACCGGCTCTGCTGCATTACCGGGCGCGCGCGTCACCACCCCTGCGCGCTCCCAGCCGTGCTGCGCCGCCGCGCCGCGGCGGAGCTGCCGAGCCGCTCTGCCGCCGTTTCTGAGCCTGCAGCGACACCGTGTGCTGCTTTGCGTCCTGCACGCTGCCCTGCTCTTCCACTCATGGGTTTCCTTCTTCGTTTTTATTGCGTGTTCTTTGCTTTCCTTCATTTCCTTCCTCGTCTTTCTTCTCCTCATTTCCTTCTCTCCTTCTTCCCCCAGTTCTTCTGTTCACCGTTTCTCCTTGCCTTTTATTTTTTAATTCTGTTTTTACTATCGTCTCCTTCCTGCTTTACATTCATCTTCCTTCTCTTTCGTCTCCTTTCTCTTTTCATTTTCTTTTTCCTTCCTGCCCCTCCATGTCTATGTGTCTACTCCCTTTTCTTTTCTCTTCACATTCTTCTCTCTTCTTTACCCGCGCTGGCACTTCCTGTCTCCTCCGGTGCAGCTATGGAGACCACCAAAGTCGGAGCCATAGGTGCTGATTACTGGACAATGATCTCTGGAGCGCGGGTCTCCAACCAAGCCGGAAGCTGTTGAGGACCAACTGCTTTCAGCGACTAGAGGCGACTTTCTTCACTTCTGCTCATCTCTTCTATCTCCTCTTCCTTCTTTCCTTTTATTCTTTCTTTCTTTTCTTCTTTCCTTTATTCTTTCCTTTCTCCAGCTCAAATGAATCCAAACAACCCAGGGAAGTCATCTTCATGAAATCAAACCCAGCACAGCCGAGCACACAAACCCTTCACGAAAGCTGAAGAAGCCCAAAGCAACCACAGATCCCAAGCTCACTTAGTCCTTGATGAAAAGCTCAACTTCTGGCCTCATTATGATGAATGCCTAGCTCTTGCTTCCCCTTTCAGGCAGCTATGAACAACACAGCAAGAAATTCAGTACCCAGGGGCATTAGTGCCCTTGAAATGCTTCTCACTCATCTGTGTAAGTCATATGGCTAAAGCCATGAAGGTCACACCATGACACTTCCACTAAGGACATCCCCTCCATGCCCAATACATCCACCTCAGGGTCCCTCCTTCATCTGTGCTTGCTGCCTCCTACAGCAAGAGATTAATCAAGAGCACACAGTGGTGGTTTGCTGGTCCAGTCACAGACTATCTCAAGTTGGAAGGACCTCACAAGGATCATCAAGTCCTACTCCCAGTCCAGCCAACACTCAGTGAGTCCAAGAGGATGATACCAGGACCTAACAGGAACAAAAGTACAACTCTCAGACTCACCTTCTTGAAGTAGAGCAACTTACCTGTAGAATCACTGGTTGTTTCTTCAGAAAAGAATCCTTTTAAGGGGAAGGGAATTGGTTCTTAGAGTAATTTTCCTTCCTGTTATCAGGGATTTCTAGGGAACCTACATAGAGAAATCCCACATTCTGCAAAACCTGGAAATCACTGGGCAGTGCAGAGTGCTCCCATAAGCACCTCTATCACAGAGGAAGCAGGAGGGAGACCTGCAAGCTAAGGACAATTCTCTCAATGTCAGCATCAGCTCAGGAGGTCCTAAGAGGATCCTGAGAATAGAATAGAATAGAATAGAATAGAATAGAATAGAATAGAATAGAATAGAATAGAATAGAATAGAATAGAATAGAATAGAATAGAATAGAATAGAATAGAATAGAATAGACCAGACCAGACCAGACCAGACCAGACCAGGTTGGAAGAGACCTTCAAGATGAGCAAGCAACCCTGTGTGCTAAGGCTCTTCTCAAAGTTTTCTATTGCAATCCTCTATCTGAAATCCTGGGAAATGAGATCTCCAGCTAAGCAGACATTCTATAGTCCTTCACCAATGGCACAGTTCACGTTCTACACAGCATCTCCACTTTGTCAAGGAAGAATCTTTTTCACTCGAATTTACTCTCCCCATGACTGATGTCCCAAACCCTACTCTGTGTCACTGTGATGATGGCTGCCACAATAGCCAGACACTTCTCCACCTCAGCAGCCTGCTCCAGCAACAAATACAGCACCCCCAACCTACCATCCTTCACTCCCCAGCTCCAGGAAAGCTGGGTGCATGGCTGTTGGGAGGATTTTCAACCACCATTTGAAGCTTCAGAGCAAAACCCACCACCTGCCCACAAAGCTCTCATCTGTCCTACTCTTGCCTCTGCAGCTCATGTACACAGGTCACAGTTCAAGCATATTGAACACGATTTTGTCTACTGACCTTTTTGTGCTCCTGCCCGACTGTTCTCCACAGAGCTGCTGGTCCATATGGAAATCTGTCGCTGAAGGTAGTCAGGCACTCAGTGGACAGCAATGAGGTCTTGATTCCAGATCCATTCCTCATGCCATTTTTTGGTATGGTCTTTTCCTTCAAAGCACGAAGATGAACTCCCCCTGATGTGTCTTTGTAACCTACCTGCATTTCCTTAACCTGAGCAGTGTCAGGAGTTTCTTCCCAAAGAAGACATTCAGACAGATTTTCATATCCCAAATCTTTGTGAAAGTGCAGCCTTTGAAGATGAAGAGTGGTCTTTCACTTCAGCACTGCTCTCGAGCAGAGCAGTCCAGAGTAAACAGCAAAAGGGATCTTTGGCAGACAGTGCTGCTGGGGGGGAGGGGGGGGCTCAGGTTTATTAGGTGCACTCATAATGCCCACACAAGTTTTGTAATTCTCTTCCATTGTTTAAGTCCACACACAGAGATTTCCTTCAGTCTCGTGTGGTCACTACCAGAGACCAACAATAAACAGACAGAAACAAACCTACCCTACTAAGAGGGCCAGCATTTGGTAACTCTTTAATGGTGAAGGTGACAGAAGTGCTTCTTTTAACAGCAGAAGACCAATGAGTGAGATTCTACCAGACATGATTTTTGCCAGGTTAACCTGGAGACATGATCCCAGCCTCTGAATTTCCAGAAATTTTCTGGCTGTTTCTTCTATTTCGTGTAGCAAAATGACAAAGGTTTGAGTAGAGATCATTTGCCGTGACACATGGATAGGAGGAGATGCTGGGGCAGATCTTCCATCTCTCATTCATCATGCTTGCCCCATGCAGGTTCAGGATGAGAAAAGTTTATGCAGGATAAGTTTTGGAGGGGTTTGGTTGCTTGTGGGGTTTTGTTCTTATTTGTTTGTTTTTTCCCCTACTTATCCATTCATTAAGCTAATTCACTTACCTGGAATAAGTAGATCTTCTCTGAAGGACTGTTTCATGCCATATTCAATTGAGATGCAAATACAGTGTTGAGGTCAGCAAAAAGAGCACCATTTCTTTTTTGGGTAGCTTGGAGCTGTGCTGAGGTCTGAGTTAAGCTTGCTGTAAAATATGGTTGGATGTTTTACATCGGTAAAACAGCTGTTAACAAGACGAGGAGCACTGGCATCAATGAAGAGTTGTTTCTTGCTTACTCAAATTGAACCCGTGTGAGATTCTCATATTCTGATGAAATCCAAGTACTATCTGAGTAGCAGTAGGTCAGTGGGCGGCACTGGCAAATCCTTAAGCATTGTAGCATTGTGCTGCTACCACAGATGTGTATCTAAGTTGCCTTTTATACCAACCTGCATCAATAAGGAGCCATGAAGATCATAAGGAAGAGATGAGATGATCCTGCAAAAAGCACCTGATGTGATGGAAGGCTCAGTTTAACTACTCCAGCTTGGGTCAGACTCAGCACAGGGTATCCTGCGCTGCTGACTACACAGGAAGACGTGAGGAGTGGTGATGCACTTCAAGAAAGGATCTGTATAGAAAGAAGTCAGTAACAGCTACTCACCCTTACTTTTACCTTTACACCGGGAGCCCATCAAGTGCCCTGGCGTCACTCTGAGCCTCCTCTGACAGATAGAAAGGGATGAAAGATTAAAATTGTTGCCAAAAAAAAAACCCTTCCCCCCAAAAAAAACCCACCAAACCCCCCCACCAAACAAACACAGGTTTGGGCATCCCGAGCTCCATTCCTCCACCAGACCTCAGGGAGTGAATGCTGGGTTCTGAGAAAAGCAGATACGGCTCAAGGACACGCACCAGCCAAGAGGTTCAGATCCTGCCATTCTTAGGACAGAGGAGAGGTGGACAGACTTTTCCAGGGATATTTGGAAAGCTCGAGTTCGACCCTTGCTGTACTCAAAGCATGACTTCAGTTACACTTTGAGACACGAGATAGAGAATTGGCAAGAGGAAGAAAAACAGCAGGTCCGGCAGAATCGTTGCCGTGACAAGGGCCACCTGCAGCTGTAGGCATCTCTGGGATGGAAAGTGACGCAGATCGGCCGGCTCAGGCTCCCGTCGACCGGGAAAGGAGGGCCTATCCCGACCGGGAAAGGAGGGCCTATCCCCTCCTGAAGGGCAGGAGAACCCCGAGCTCCTGCTGTCGGATTTATCTTCTTTCAAAGAGGGTCCTTCACGCCTCTTTAACGCTGTTAGAGCACGCTCAGGAAAGCCAAGCTCTGGTTATAAAGCCCTCTTCAACAGCTCACATCATTCAGGTGTGCCCTAATCGCCGACTGAAGGACCCCCCGTACCGGCTCCCACGCGTCCTTCAGCCCCGGGCAATGCCAGTGGAGCGCCCGGGAAGGAGCTAACCTGCTCCCTCACCGCCGAGTGGCTTAGTCCTCGCTTCTGTATATTCCCTTTCAGCACCACGGAAAGCAACGGAGCCGGCTCAGAGAGCAGGGGACGGATACCAAACCCGCCTCAGTGCTCGGGCAGAGATGGAGCCTCGGCTCCCGCCCCGCCGGTTCCTTGGGAGGCTGCTGGCGATGCCCGCTGCCGTGCACCCAACGGCGGCCGCCGCTCAGATGGAAGCAGGACCCGTCGCAGGACCACGCAAACTCCTTCTTCCCCACACGACTGGCCCCGGTGAGCCCGGCTCATGCGTCCTGACTCCGCTCAGCCGCCATCACCGGCCCCGGTCGGAAAATGCATCAAAAAATAATAGCAACGAACCCACCCCCGGCCACTTGCAAACCGCTCCCAAGGCAGCGGGAGGGCGCGGAGCTGCTTCTTGGTCCCGGGACCCCACAGCGGAGCCCGCGCCCCTCCTCCCCCCGCCCCCTCCCTCTCCTGCTGCCGGCGGAAGTACCCAGCAGCCTCTGCGCGCGCCGCACCGCCCCGAAGCGGGATCGTGCGCGGTGGCGGCAGCGGTGTTGCTGGAGCCCCGCAGCCCTACAGCCCCAACCCTTCAGCCCCGCAGCCCCGCAGCCCCGCAGCCCCGCAGCCCCGCAGCCCCGCAGCCCCGCAGCCCCGCAGCCCCGCAGCCCCAACCCTGCAGCCTTACGGCCCCAGCCCTGCAGCCCGGGGCTCTCGGGAAGAGGGAAGCGACGGCTTCGCCCACGGGCAGCTGACGCTGGGACGGGGCTGTACGTGTCCTGCCTGGCCGCTGGCGCTTGTTCCTTTCGTCCCGCCCGTGTCTGGTCGCTCCGGGTTTCGTCCCCAGCTGTCCTTTAGGCCGCAGTGGGGGTTATGTGAGCTCGGTTGTTTTGTGTTTTTTTTCACGGTGACATGTCTGAGGGGCAAGGTGCTCGAGGGGCGCCCACCCCTGGGTGCTGCGGACTGCTCCCGTCACGGAGTTAGCATAGAATCACGGAATGGTTTGGACTGAAGGTCTGACTGGTGCGACGATTTGGGTTGAAACTCCTTTGCAGTGATCAGGGACGTCTTCGACTAGTTCAGGTTGCTTAGAGCACCGCCCAACCCTGACCTGGAATTGTTCCAGCGATGGAGCATCTACCACCTCTCTGGGCAACCTGTGCCAGTGCCTCACCACCCCCAGTGTAAAGATTTCTTCTATCTGGTCTAAGTCTCCCTGTTTTTTTTTAAGTTTAAAGCCATCGCTCTTTGTCCTATCACATTGTTGTCCCTCGGGTGGGGTCGATAGCCTGGTGTGTGTAACGCACTCACAGAGCCCTGATTCTGTTACCTATTTGCAGCTAAGGGCACACAAAGTGATGATTCACCTAAGCGAGCACTGAATCACACAAATGTACATCTCGGGCTAGTAAATCCTTCCCATTTAATAGATAATAATTAATATTCTAGTCCTTTATTGGTTACTCCGTTCCTCACTCCTACTTGAAATAAAGAAATTTAAAACCAAAACCCAAACCAACAACAACAAACCAAACCCAAACGAACAGAGGAGCATGCTCAAGAAGCGGGCTCTCCTTCAAGGAGGTGAGTATCTTAAGAGAGGAGGTGTGTCCATTGGGTGTTAATCACATTATAATGAGCATCGTTCACACAATCACAGAATCACAGAAAAGGTCTGGCTGGAAGACACCTCAAAACTCATCCAGTCCAACCTTAGACCCAGCTTAGGGTCAATCCTAAACCATGTTCCTAAGCACCAGGTCCACAGCTGCTTGAACAGCTCCAGGGATGGCGACTCCAGCACTGCTCTGGGCAGCCTCTTCCAATGCTTGAGAACCCTCTCAGTGAAGAAATATTTCTAGCATCCAGCTTCACCCTCCCCTGGTGCAGCTTGAAACCATTTCCTCTGCTCTTGTTGCTTGACACCAAGGAGAAGAGGCAGCCCCCTCCTCGCTCCTACCTCCCTTCAGTTGTAGAGAGCAATGAGTTCATCAATTTGTGAATCGCCACCAAATCCACCCTTTTTTTCGGCCAAATGTATATGGTCTGTTTAGCAAGACCTCCTCTTTCGAGGCTTTTCTCATCTCCTTGTTTCTCGAGATTGTCTTTCAGCAATTATTCATTAATTGTCTCTTAAGACTTATGGTCTTCTGACTGTCATTCATTCAGTCCTACCGTTGACAGCAACAGGCCTCGCTAAAAAGTCTGTCCCCGGCTTTCTTTTCACTCCTCTTAAGTACTGAGAGGCCATAAGAATGTTTTCCCGGAGCAATATCCTCCAGCAGTAAACATTTTGTCTATTCATGCTGCGAGGAGAGCTCGTGTGACAGCCCCTCCACGCCCTCTCAGCCTTCCTCAGTTAACATAACTGACATTTAGACGTTCGCAACAGCCCACAAGTCAACATTTTCCGCGGGGGACAGCGGACATCGAGATCCGATGGTGGGCGGAAGGTTGGCTGCAGAGCCCGCCCCTTCTGCTGTCCAGCGCCGGGAGGAGCCGAGCTGGAAACCTCTCTTCCTGGTCCGAGAAAACACATGAGGCGCCGTTAGAGGCGAAGGATAAGATCCTGGGAAATAGTTTTTATGGGCGGCAATTAGCACTGACCCAGAAGAAAGGTGAGTGTGATCACCTTCCTCACCCCGGGATTTGGAGCACAGGGCTGGCCCTTGCAACTGAGGTTTTTCTCTGGCTCAGGAGCCTTTGCTCCCTCACTACAGGAAGTACGTTGAGGTGCTGGAGCACAGCCAGAGAAGGGCAACAAGGCTGGTCAGGGGTCTTGAAAAAAAGTCCTATGAGGAACGACTGAAGGAGCTAGGGTTGTTCAGCCTGAAGAAGAGGAGGTTGAGGGGAGACCTCATGGCTCTCTACAGCTCCCTGAAAGGAGGTTGGTGTGAGGAGGGGCTTGGTCTCTTCTCCCTAATATCAGGTGATAGAAGGAGAGGAAAGGGCCTGAAAATGTGCCAGGGGAGGTTCAGTTTGGACATTAGGAACAATCTCTTCTCCATCGGGCACTGGAACAGGCTGCCCAGGGAAGTGGGTGGAGTCACCATCCCTGGAGGTGTCTAAAAGACGTTTGGGTGAGGAGCTTAGAGACACGGTCTGAGAGCTGTGTATAGGGAGATGTTTGCTTATGGTCTTAAGGTTTCTTCCAACCAGGAGATTCTGTGATTCTATATTTGGAAAGGATCCCGAAAGGGCTGCCCGACCCTGTGAGGCTGGACAGGTGATGCCCATGCCCTACCTGAATGCCAGTTCCTTTTGCATCTCTGCAGGATCGTAGCCTGGGAGTAGGAGGCGATTCACGTCTTATCCTACCCCGGGCATGCCGGGAGCTCGTCTGGCCGGGTCCCGTTGCCTTTCATTTGCTAAATTCATTCCCCAGACACCATTAGAGCCACACTCAGGAGCAGATGGTTCCCCTACGTACCGAGGTTCATCCCGAGCAGATTGGATACAATTTATTAATAACCCAACAGCTGCTGGGGCACTTCCCAGCTCAGATTATATTTCCTGATTGCTCAAATCCCGGCCGGGGGGGAGCTGCTCATTTATCTTCTGCCGCTCACCAGCACCGACCAGACAAGGAGGGAAAGGCTGAAATTCCTGCCTCCTCCGCCCCGATCCTGTATTTAAGCATCCAGGATCTGGAGTAGGTCCGATGCCAGCCGTGGTTTATCATAAAATGACTTGAACTGGTAGGGACCTTAAAGATCACCAACCCCTCTGCCGTAGGCACACCTCCCCACTAGCTCAGGCTGCTCAAATCCTCATCCAGCCTGGTCCTGAATACTTCCAGGGAGGGGACATCCACAATTTCGCTGGGCAACCCGCTCCAGTATCTCACCACCCGCGCAGTAAAGAGCTTCTTCTCGGGGCTGCTTTGCTTCCCCGTTGGGACGCTCCAGGGCTGCTCTCGGCGGCCGGGCTAGAAGCCGAGGTGCCTGGCTGCAGCCTCCCTCACCGCTGTGTGGCAGAGGGCGACATGTCGTGACTCGCAGTAAAACAGCAGGAGTCGCGATTTATGCCCTTTGTTTCCCAGGCTTATGCTAACTGGGTCGTGGAGAGCCAGGTTGCCTGTCCCCGAGCTGCTTTCTGAATGCTGGGGATCGCTGCATCAAGGCAAAATTAAAACAACCCCAGGAAGAAAACTGCCCTCAGCATGACCTTCCCCTCCACACCCAGCCTTGGGCAGTTCAGGCAGCAAGACAGGCAGAGCTGAGGACTGGTGGACCCTCACCTCCCTCCTAGACACAGGTTCTTAAGAGAGGAGGGGGATGTACAGGGGGGGATGTACAGGGAGAAACTGCTTGAAACCCTGGGAGACCCTTCCCAGAACTAGATAAGATGCTCTGAGCTCCAGAAAAAAGCCATCACAGACCTTTCAGCAATGCCACGTTCAATTTTAATGTATAAAATGGGTTTTTTCTTTGCTCTGTAGGGAGAAACACAAAAGCAGCAGGTTGTTTACACTACTGAATAAACTAACTGCAGGTCTCGGAGGGATCTTATGCAAACCACTTACCTTGAAACACAACCCCACGGGAAAGCAAGCTATGGAGAGATGCATGGTTAATGTTTTACATCTTCAGAGCAGCATGCAAGTGGCTGGCTCAGCACCAGCTAGCATTAGGTATCCAGAAACTAAGGGCTGTGATTATAATATGGGCTCACAGAATTGTTTGGATTGGAAAAGACCTCTGAGGTCAAATGATTCCAGCTGTCAGCCTGACACCACCAGAACCATTAAACCATGTCCCAAAGTGCTGTGTCCACACACAATCATTGAATTGCCAGGGTTGGAAGGGACCTCAAGGATCACCCAGTTCCAACCCCCCTGCCATGGGCAGGCACACCTCACACTACAGCAGGTTGCTCACAGCCACATCCAGCCTGGGTGCAAAAACCTCCAGGGGTGAGGCTGCCACCACCTCCCTGGGCAACCTGTGCCAGTCTCTCACCACCCTGATGGGGAACAACTTCTTCCTAACATCCAATCTGGATCTACCCACTTCTGGTTTTGCTCCACCCCCCCACCCCCCCCCCCAGTCCTATCACTCCCTGACACCCTCAAAAGTCCCTTCCCAGCTTTCTTGTAGCCCCCTTAAGATATTGGAAAGCCACAAGAAGGTCTCCCTGGAGCCTTCTCTTCTCCAAACTGAATAACCCCAGTTCTCTCAGCCTGTCTGCATAGGAGAGGTGCTCACATGTGTAGAAGTCACTTGTAAGGTGTGAGAATAGAGCATTCAGGGGTAAAACTTAGTGGAGCACCATGCAGGAGTTAACCCTAAAGGGTGAGGGCTTAAAGTAAGTCTTGAAGCTGCAGTTCAATTGTTGGAGTGAGAGTTTGGAGGGGAAGTTCATTTATTGTTGGGATGCACACTGTGGAGTAGGTTTAAAATCAAACCAGGAAGCAGGGCAACCTTTTCTGCTCAGTGAGTGGCAGCTGGGCTCAGTAAAAGGCTCTCCACTCAGTGTGAATGCAGGTGAGAGACACTCTCAGCAATAACAGCAGAAGAATATTAAAGGCTGTTACATTTTTCATAGCTCCTGACATTTGCAATATAATTCCACTTCCTTGCCTTTCCCCCCCTGCTCCCCATGCCCAGCAGAGTCAGCACAGGGGTGAATTTTCTTCTTTTCAGCCTCTGTAAATAAAGTGAGAGAATTATTGCCATTGCAGGGGGTGGTGGGGGTGGTGGTGAAATGACTTCTTCCTCCTTGTTCTGCAGCAACAGGGAAGAACTGCATGAAATGGTCACTCAGGACCCTGCCGTGGAAAGGAGAATGAGAATGGGAGAGCTGGGGGTGTTAAGATGTGAGCATTGGGTGAAGGGGAGCTTGGCAACCATCAGAGGCTGAGCTCTTTGTGATTTCAGATGGAAACTGTGTAAGAAAGGATCATAGAATCACAGAATTGTGGGAGTTGGAAGGGACCTTTGGAGCTCACCCATTCCAACCTCCCTACTCCAGCAGGGCACCCACAGCAGCTTGCCCAGAAGAACAATGACCGTGGGGGTTGGAAACTCTCCAGAGAAAGAAACAAAATCTTTTCCTGGAGCAGGACTGAAGTACAGCTTCCTGCCACATCATCCCAGCATGGTGGGGATGGAAGGTACCTCTGGGGATCATCCAGCCCAGCCCCCCTTGCTCCAGCAGGGCACCCACAGCAGCTTGCCCAGCAGCACAAAGCCCAGGGGGGGTTGGAAGCTCTCCACACAAGGAGACTTCACAATCTCTCTGGGCAGCCTGCTCCAGGCCTCCAGTACCCTCACAACAAATGAGTTTCTCCTCCTCTTCAGATGGAACCTCCTGGGTGCCAGTGTGTGCCCACTGCCTCTTGTCCTGTGCCTGGGTACCACTGACAAGAGTCTGACCCCAGCCTCTTGCTTCTCAGCCTTTAGCTGTTGTTCAACATTGCTCAGATGCCCTCTGTGGCTGCTCTGCTCCAGGCTCAACCTCCCCAGGGCTCTCAGCTTTTCATCCTCACAGAGATGCTCCAAGGCCCCTCAGCATCCTCAGAGACTCCACTAGGGGAGGTGGGAAGCAAGGGCTTGTGGGGCAGCTTTTCAAAGTAGGAAAAATTGGTCCCTAAAAATTGATTCTAAGCAGGTAGAGTCATGATGGGATGCAGGGTCAGGTTAGGGGGGTGGTCTTGTGCAGTTTGACAGGAAGGCAGTGTCCAGCAGGGCTAAGGAAGTTCTTCTCCCCCTCTACTCTGCCCTAGTAACACCACACCTGCAGTATTGTGTCCAGTTTTGGGCTCCCCAGTTCAAGACAGAGACCTGCTGGAAAGAGTCCAAGGGAGAGCCATGAGGATGGTTAGGGGATTTGAGCATCTCCCCTGTGAAGAGAGACTGAGCGCCCTGGAGCTGTTTAGTCTGGAGAAGAGAAGGCTGAGAGGGGATCTGATCAATGTCTATCAATAGCTGAGGGGTGGGTGTCAAGTGTAGGGGTCAAGCTCTTTTGGGTGGTGCACAGTAATGGGACAAGGAACAATGGATACAAATTGGAGCAGAGAAGGTTTCAGCTCAACATGAGGAGAAAGTTCTGCACAGTGAGGGTGACAGAGCTCTGGAGCAGGCTGCCCAGAGAGGTTGTGGTGTCCCCTTCCCTGGACACATTCATTCTGGATGCTTTCCTGTGCAGACTACCCTGGGTGATCCTGCTCTAGCAGGGGGGTTGGACTGGATGATCTCCAGAGGTCCCTTCCTACCTCTAATGTTCTGTGATTCCCTTCGCAAAAGCTGTCTTGAGGTACAAATCTGGGGCAAATCTCTGCCCACATTGCAGGCAGAAATGGCTCTTCTTGGTCACACCACAGCCTTAGCTAAAACCTCTCCTCAATGCCTCATATTCCCCTGAATCCCAGTGTTTAAGCTTAGGTAGTGGCTATTTTATTGAGTTCTCAAAGTTCTGCCCATTTTGATTCCTTCTTTCTGTAACAACTATAAACATTATCCCATGGCTGAAATTCATGAAGGATCCTGGGCTGCATTCAGAGGAGTGTGTCCAGCAGATCCAGGGAGGTTCTCCTCCCCCTCTATTCTGCCCTGGTGAGACCTCACCTGGAATATTGCATCCAGTTCTGGGCTCCCCAGTTCAAGAGGGACAAGGATCTGCTGGAGAGAGTCCAAGGGAGGGCTACAAGGATGCTGAAGGGACTGTAGCACTGCCTGGTGAGGAGAGGCTGAGAGCCCTGGGGCTGTTTAGTCTGGAGAGGAGAAGGCTGAGAGGGATCTGATCAATGTCTATCAATATCTGAGTGCTGCGTGTCAGGAGGAAGGAGACAGGCTCTGCTCAGTTGCTCCCTGTGATAGGACAAGGAGCAATGGATATGAACTCCAGGACAGGAGGTTCCACCTCAACAGGAGGAGGAACTTCTTCACTGTGAGGGTCACAGAGCCCTGGAGCAGGCTGCCCAGAGAGGTTGTGGAGTCTCCTTCTCTGGAGACTTTCCAGCCCTGTCTGGATGTGTTCCTTTGTGACCTGTGCTGGATTTTGTGGTCCTGCTCTGGCAGGGGGGTCGGACTCAATGGTCTCTGGAGGTCGCTTCCAACCCCTAACATACTGTGAGCCTGGGATCCTCTGATCCTGAGCATTGCCATGGAGAAGTACTTGGATCTGCTCCAGCAGCACCAAAATCACACAGGCAGCCTGATGCTTGTGAGGTGGGAGACTAGAAGGCCAGGGCAGGCAGCAGAGCCTGAGTGGTGTGCAAGTCAGGGTTAAGCCCAGGGTACAGCCAGGCTTTGTGATGCTGTTGGAGAGCTCCGAGGGAGGGAAGCAGCCTTTGGTTTCCTTGGTAGCTGTTCAGGGCCTGACACTGGGCTGCACGCTGTAAGCAAATGTGATGCAAACATGGAAGTGCCTGCATTGTCTCCTTTCTTCCCTTGGCCAAAACAATCCGTCCACCTTCTAGGGCTTGAGGAAAGGGAAAAGCTGTGACCACAGACTCACGGAGTAGCTGTGTTTTGAGGAGATCTCTGGATGACATCGAGTCCACTCCCATCTGCTCGAAGCAGGCTGTGCAGGGCTGAGTCCAAGGCAGAGATTTTCCTCTGTGTTGGTTTCTTTGGCATCAGTTTTCAGCAGTTGGAAGCTGGAGCAGTGGATTTGTCTGAAGAGTTTCGCTTGCTTTGTTTTCTTGGAGCTATGTCTGCATCAGTCTTGTTTTGGGAAGCCTTTCTGTGCTCATGAGCTGAAAACTGTTCTCTGTCTGTGTCAAGCCTGCTGCTCTCTGCTCATCTTTAAGGCAACAAGCAGCTGTCTGCATGCCAAAAGGGTTTTCTTCCTGAACAAACCCCAGCCATAAAGCTGCAGGCAATCCAGTTAAGCCCAGGAGTGAGAGCCCCACAGCCCCAGCCTAGAAAACACTGGAAGCTGCATCTCCTCTGCCCTGGTGAGACCTCATCTTGAGTACTAGGTTCAGGTTTGGGCTCCCCCGTTCAAGAAGGACAGGGATCTGCTGGAGAGGGTCCAACAGAGGGCTACAAGGATGATTAGGGGACTGGAGCACTGCCTGGTGAGGAGTGGCTGTGGGCCCTGGGGCTTTTTAGTCAGGAAAAGAGAAGACTTAGAGGGGATCTAATAAATGTTTATCAATATTTGAGGGCTGGGTGTCAGGAGGGAGGGGACAGCCTCTGCTCACTTGCTACCTGTGAAAGGACAAGGAGCAATGGATATAAGCTGCAGCACAGGAGGTTCCACCTCAACACAAGGGGGAACTTCTTTACTGTGAGGGTCACAGAGCCCTGGAGCAGGCTGCCCAGAGAGGCTGTGGAGTCTCCTCCTCTGGAGACTTTCAAGGCCCATCTGGATGTGTTCCTCTGTGACCTGAGTTACATTCCATGGTCCTGCTCTGGCAGGAGGGTTGGACTCAACCCCTGTTTGGGTCCCTTCCAACCCCTGACATCCTGTGATGCTGTGATTGATACTTAATTTACCACCTAAATAAAGATATACATCAAGCCCTAAGCACCATGAGGTTTATCAGGGAAACAAAAAGTAGTGCAGATTAGCAGCCTCTTCCTCCTCACTTGGAACTCAGGAGGGATTCTGTGGGGTGAGAGCACTGAAGCCTGACTCACAGTTTTAGCACTGGCAGCAAACCCAGATGCTGAGGTTCACTGAATTTTGCTACCTAGAGAATACCAGGGAGTGCAGATTTCCATCAGCCACTCTGGTTGGACTTGCAGCATGGACACCTGTCCCTGATCACAGAGTCCTAGGATGGGTTAGGTTGGAAGGGACCTTCAAGATCATTCAGTTCCAACCCCCTCCATGGGTGTAGACACCTCCCACCAGCCCAGGGTGCTTAAGGCTTCATCCAGCCTGGCCTTGAACACCTCCAGGCAGGAGACAGCCACAGCCTCCCTGGGTAACCTGTTCCAGAATCTCATCACTCTTACAGTAAAGAACTTCTTCCTCCTCTCCAGTCTCTGCCTCCCCTCTCCCAGCTCAAAGCTGTTGTCGCTTGTCCTGGAACTCTCAGCACTTGTCCGCAGTCTCTCCCCAGCTCTCCTGGAGCCTTCAGGTACTGGAAGGCTGCTCTGAGGTCTAATTTATTTTTGTTCTCTTCAGCTTTTCAGTCTTTTCGGGGCAGAGGTACATCCAGACCCACCCCACATGAAGAACAGAGGCTTCTGAGGAGATCTGCTATCTCTGGTTCTTGCCCAGGGCCTGGGTTTCATAGAATCACAAAATGATCTGGGTTGGAAAGGACCTCCAAAACTCATCCAGTCCAACTCCTCTGCAGTCAGCAGGGACATCCTCCACTAGATCAGATTGCCCAGAGCCCTGTCCAGCCTCACCTTGAATATCTCCAGGGATGGGGCCTCAACCACCTCCCTGGGCAACCTGTTGAAGTGTTTCACCACCCTCATAGTGCAGAATTTGTTCCTAGTATCCTATCTAAACCTGCTGTGCTCTAGTTTGAAGCCATTGCCCCTGGTCCTGTCCCTGTAGGCCTTTGGGGACAGTCTCTCTCCATCCTTTTTGTAGCCTTTTCAGGTACTGGAAGACTGTTAGGTCTCCCTGGAGCCTTCTCTTCTCCCCCAGCTCCCTCAGCCTATCCTGATACCAGAGCTGCTCCAACCCCCTGATCATTTTTGTAACTCTCCTCTGGACCTGCTCCATCAGGTCCAAAGTGCTCACTGTGGCCAAAGTGCTCACTGAAAAACTGCAGTTAGAGGGTTTCTGCAGCTGCTTTATTTGTTCCCAGGGGCATCAGGCAATGATGTTCTCCCAGTTTTGTTTTCTAATACAACCTCCTAGCCAGGCTTAGTAATAGAATCATAGAATGGAGTTGGAAAAGACCCACAGAATGGTGTTGGAAGGCACCACATAAAATGGGGTTGGATGTGACACAGAATGGGGTTGGAAGGTACATACATAATGATAGGGATTGGAAGGGATCCATAGAATGGGGTTGGAAGGGACACATACAATGGAGTTGGAAGGGACACATACAATGGGGTTGGAAGGGACACATACAATGGGGTTGGGGCATAAAATGATAGGGGTTGGAAGGGGCACAGAATGGGGTTGGAAGGGACACATGGAATGGTGTTGGAAGGGACACATAGAATGGGGTTGGGGCATAAAATGATAGGGGTTGGAAGGGACACAGAATGGGGTTGGAAGGGACACATAGAATGGTGTTGGAAGGGACACATGGAATGGGGTTGGGGCATAAAATGATAGGGGTTGGAAGGGACACAGAATGGGGTTGGAAGGGACACATGGAATGGGGTTGGAAGGGACACATGGAATGGGGTTGGGGCATAAAATGATGGGGATTGGAAGGGACACAGAATGGGGTTGGAAGGGACACATAGAATGGTGTTGGAAGGGACACATAGAATGGGGTTGGGGCATAAAATGATGGGGATTGGAAGGGACACAGAATGGGGTTGGAAGGGACACATAGAATGGTGTTGGAAGGGACACATAGAATGGGGTTGGGGCATAAAATGATGGGGATTGGAAGGGACAGAGAATGGGGTTGGAAGGGACACATAGAATGGTGTTGGAAGGGACACATAGAATGGGGTTGGGGCATAAAATGATGGGGATTGGAAGGGACAGAGAATGGGGTTGGAAGGGACACATAGAATGGGGTTGGAAGAAACACATTAAATGGGGTTGGAATGGACACATAGAATGGGTTTGGAAAGGGCACATAGAATGATAGGGGTTGGAAGGGACCCCGTAGAATAGGGTTGGAAGTGACACATAAAATGATAGGGCTTGGAAGGGACACATAGAATGGGGTTGGTGCATAAAATGATGGGGGTTGGAAAGGACACATAGAATGGGGTTGGAAGGGACACAGGATGGGGTTGAGGCATAAAATGATAGGGGTTGGAAGGGACACATAGAATGGGGTTGGAAGGGACACAGAGAATGGGGTTGGAAGGGACACAGAGAATGGGGTTGGAAGGGGCACATAGAATAAGGTTGGAAGGGACACAGATAATGGGGTTGGAAGGGACACAGAATGGGGTTGGAAGGGACACAGAATGGGGTTGTAAGGGGCACATAGAATGGGGTTGGAAGGGACACATAGAATGGAGTTGGAAGGGGCACATAGAATGGGGTTGGAAGGGACACAGAGAATGGGGTTTGAAGTGACACAGAATGGGGTTGGAAGGGACACATAGAATGGGGTTGGAAAGGACACACAGAATGGAGTTGGAAGGGGCACATAGAATGGGGTTGGAAGGGACACAGAGAATGGAGTTGGAAGGGGCACATAGAATGGGGTTGGAAGGGGCACACAGAATGGAGTTGGAAGGGGCACACAGAATGGAGTTGGAAGGGGCACACAGAATGGGGTTGGAAGGGACACAGAGAATGGGGTTGGAAGGGGCACATAGAATGGGGTTGGAAGGGGCACAGAGAATGGGGTTGGAAGGGGCACATAGAATGGGGTTGGAAGGGGCACACAGAATGGAGTTGGAAGGGGCACATAGAATGGGGTTGGAAGGGACACAGAGGATGGGGTTGGAAGGGACACAGAGAATGGGGTTGAGGCATAAAATGATAGGGGTTGGAAAGGACACATAGAATGGGATTGGAAAGGACCTCTGGAGATCCTCGAGTCCACTGCTGCCTTTCCCACTTTGCCTGTTCCACTGAAGCCCCCAAAGAGAGCAGAGCCCCACTCTCAACCACGAGCTCGATATGCAAAGGCAGAATTTATATTTCACTCCTTTGCCTCTGCGATTGGTTTCACAAGTGATTGCTCATCAGAAACCAATTACCCTAGAAAGGCTTGGGTTTGGGTCCCCACTGATGCTGGCAGGATGAATAGCCTCATTTACAGTCTCTCAACTGGAAAACAAAAAGTAATGATAATATTTAAAAAAAAATAATAAAAGGAAGAAGAAGGAGGAGGAGGAGGGGGGGGGGGGGGGGGGAATAAACCAGAAGAAAGTCTGAAGTCTTTTCTAATTCTCTCTGCCTCCATTGTAATTCACAAGAAAATTAAACTAATAACTCTCTCTGTGAGAGCGTTATGCAGATGCCAGGAGTCAGGGCTGAATGGATGGAACTATCCCAGGCAAAAAGTCCCCAGGGAAAGAACCTCGGAGCAGACAATGGTTATGCCTTGCAAGATTCAGAGCTCCTCCAGCAAGGCAATCTATGCAGGGAGGAGGCTGCTTCATTTTGCTTTCTTCTTTCTTCCCCCCGACCTCCTCCTTCCCTCCTTCCTCCCTTTCTTTTTTTCTCCACCTGAACTCCACCTGCAGGCTGCAGAAAGGGGAAAAAAAAAATGCCATGGTTTCTTGCTGGGCTCATTCTCATTTTCCACTCCATCTCAATTCCCTGTTTGCCTCTAAAGGTCCTCTGTGAAGAAAATTCCCTGTGCCAAGAGAATCATGCTGTTCGCAAGTGGCTCCCAGAGCGGTCTTTCTTCCTCATTCCTTCAGCAGTGCCTCACAAGCCAGAGAGACCTGAGGGAGTCATAGACTCACAGCTTGGTAGGGGTTGGAAGGGACCTCTGGAGATTATCCAGCCCAACCCCCCCTGCCAAAGCAGGGTCACCTAGGGCAGGTCACGCAGGAGCACATCCAGATGTGTCTTGAACGTCTCTAGAGAAGGAGACTCCACAACCTCTCATGAAGACATGAAAGTCCCTGTTGTGTTCCCAGGCTCTGTGCTGTGATTTGTCCCTGCAGCCCAGCTCCCATTTTTTTATTTCTTTTTCATCTGTCTAAAGAAGATGCAACATCAAAACAAAGGCTGTAACCTGCCTCTGCTGCTTTCCAAGAGCAGAAATCACAGAATGTTAGAGGCTGGAAGGGACCTCAAAAGCTCATCCAGTCCAACCCCCCTGCTAGAGCAGGAGCACCTGGAGCAGATCACACAGGAACACATCCAGGTGGGTTTTGAGTATCTCCAGAGGGGGAGACTCCACACCCCTCCCCGGGCAGCCTGCTCCAGGGCTCTGTCACCCTCTTGTTTCCATGGAACCTCTTATGCCTCAGCTTCCACCACTGCCCCTTGTGCTGGCATTGGGCATCCCCCAGCAGAGCCTGGCTCCAGCCTCTGGGCACTCACCCTGCACATCTTTATCAACAGCAATGAGGTCACCTTTCAGGCTCCTCCTCTCCAAGCTACAGAGCCCTCAACTCCCTCAGGCTCTTCTCATAAGGAAGATCTTCCACTCCCTGAATCATCTTTGTGGCTCTGTGCTGGACTTTTTCTAGCAGTTCCCTGAGGTCCTTCTTGAACTGAGGGGCCCAGAGCTGGACACAATATTTCAGCTGTGGCCTCAGCAGGGCAGAATAGAGTGGGAGGAGAATCTCTCTTGTCCTATTCACCACAGGCCTTCTAATCCACCCCAGGATGGCATTGGCCTTCTTGCCACAAGAGCACATTGCTCATCTAACTCCTCCCTGCAAGACTGACTGCAGGGCTGGGGAGCCCTGGATAACCCAAGTAGATCCCCCCTGGTTTTCAAACACAAGAGGGCTCAGTAGACACAAGCACAGCAGGTAGGATGGATTTGTCCCAGCTAGGTGCTGGTGGTGTTGTGCCTCATGTGGGTAAGATGGAGAGGACAGAATTTCCCTGGGGAATTGGCAGTTTGCAGCACAGGATCCCTCATGGATTCACACAAAGAATCCACACAAAGCCTGGGACAGAAAGGAATGCCTGGAAGTGATGGGGTCAAAGTAGGGACAGATTCTGATCCAACCTCACTAGGAAAGTCGAAGCAGAAAGTAGGGCATGAGGCTGGACCCCCCCCAGTGCCAGGAGGAGCATGTTGAAGCCTGCTCAAGTCCCACAAGGATGTGGCCAGCATGGTGAGTGCCACCTGACAGGCACTGAGGGAGTTAGATGTGGCATGAGGCCCAAGGAGCCAAAGGGATTCTTGAGGAACATAGGAGAAGAATCCAATCCCAGCTGTAGATCTCCTTACAGTCTGGGGCAGCTACCAGACTGGTTTGCAGAGGAGGGTTTTGGTAAGCAAACTGAACAGAACAGCTCCTGGCAACAGGAAAATGAAGCTTGAGTTTGGGGAACTGATTCCAGGATTAGGTTCCTGAAGTTTGCTCTTCTAAGGGAGACTCAAAGCAAATAGCAAATAGCAAATGTGGTCTGGGCTCTGATAGAATGCCACTGGCAGACAGGGGCTGGGGGTGTAGGACTTTACCTCCAGTTGTGGTAAATGATATTAAAGGCAGTTCAAGGAGGAGGCTGGGGACGAAAGGAAACCTTCAGCTGGGATTCAGCCTCAGGTCAGATTCTTTACATTTAGATCACAGAATCACAGAATGATTTGGGTTGGAAAAGGCCTCTGAGCTCGCCCAGTCCAACCATCAGCCCAGCCTCACCATGGCCACCAAACCATGGCCCCAAGTACCATGGCCACAGGGTTCTGGAACGCCCCCAGGCATGGGGACTCCACCACCTCCCTGGGCAGCCTGTGCCAATCCCTGACCACTCTGGCAGCAAAGACATTTTTCCTCATGTCCAACCTAACCCTGACCTGGCACAATTTCAGGCCATTTCCTCTCCTTCTCTCACCTGGTCCTAGGGAGCAGAGCCCAACCCCCACCTCACTGCAGCCTTCTCTCAGGGAGCTGTAGAGAGCAATGAGGTCTCCCTCAGCCTCCTCTTCTCCACACTGAACACCCCCAGCTCCCTCAGCTGCTCCTCCCCAGCCCTGTTCTCCAGACCCTTCTTAAGCTTTGTTGCCATTCTCTGGACCTGGGCATAAAAAAACCTATACCTGGGTGGCTATGTTCCTTCTGTCCTCAGGGAGCTTTGGAGATGGAATCAGTACAGACTGAACAACTGCAGAGCAAGAGCAGCAATGAAGCAGGTGTGAATGAGGACAAGCATTTGACAGGAAAATGAATCCTAGAGCCCTGTCTGTCACCTTGTAACCAATGTTGTGTTGGTTGTGAGATGCCCACCCGGAGTACTGCATCCAGTTCTGGTGCCCCCAGCACAAGAAGGATCTGGAACTGCTGCATCAGGTCCAGAGGAGGCCACAAAAATGGCCAGAGGGCTGGAGAACCTCTGCTATAGGGAAGGCTGGGAGAGTTGGGGATGCTCAGCCTGGAGAAAAGAAGGCTCCAGGCAGAACTAAGAGCAGCCTTCCAGCACCTGAAGGGGCTCCAGGAGAGCTGGGGAGGGACTTTGGACAAGGGCTGGGAGTGCCAGGACAAGGGACAATGGCTTTGAGCTGGGAGAGGGCAGATTGAGACTGGAGATGAGGAAGAAATTCATGGTAGTGAGTGTGGGGAGGCACTGTCACAGGTTGCCCAGGGAGGCTGTGGCTGCCCCCTCCCTGGAGGTGTTCCAGGCCAGGCTGGATGAGGCCTTGAGCAGCCTGGGCTGGTGGGAGGTGTCCCTGCCCATGGCAGGACATTGCAACTGGATGACCTTTAAGGTCCCAGACCATTCTATCAATCCATGAAATGTGAATATGGACTTTAGAGGAGACTCATCAAACCACCCAAGCTTCTCTGGGATGCTGGAATCTGACCTAACCTCTGACTTTCCAAGTAGACTTGGGCTGAGGGAGTCCCTTTTCAGAGGTGGTGCTGCTCTTTGCACCACGGTGACCTCCAGTGCTTTTGAGAGGAAGATTTGGGTACAGATATCCAGTGATTCACTGTAACACAACAGATTCAGACAGCTCATCTCTCCTCTTGGGTTCACACAGCAATTTAACCCCAATTCTGCTGCCTGCCATCCAGCCTCCTATCACACAGTCTCTGCCTCCTGGCCTATCAGCAACCTTCCTCATGCTCATCATCATTTTCCTGACTGATGGCTGCTTTCCCTTCTCCTCTGTCCTTTGTAGGAGTCTGATTTATTTTTCTGTGTAGGGCAAATGGAAGATAAGACATTTCTGGAGCTCTTTAATGATATTTTCTGTGGTAGGCATTACTGAAATCATAGAACTGTCAGGGGTGGGGGGGATCTCAAGGATCATCCAGTTCCAAGCCCCCTGCCATGGGCAGGGACACCTCACACTACAGCAGGTTGCTCACAGCCACATCCAGCCTGGCCTTAGAAACCTGCAGGGATGAGGCTTTCACCACCTCCCTGGGCAACCTGTGCCAGTCTCTCACCACCCTCATGGGGAAGAACTTCTTCCTAACATCCAGTCTGGATCTTCCCATTTCTAGTTTTGCATCCCCCCAGTCGTATCACTCCCTGACACCCTCAAAAGTCCCTCCCCAGCTTTCTTGTAGCCCCCTTCAGGTACTGGAAAGCCACAATAAGGTCTCCTTGTAGCCTTCTCCTCTCCAGAGTGAACCACCCCAGCTCAGTCTGTCTCCATAGGAAATGAACAGATTTGATGTGAAGAACCTCAGTGACCCTTCTGGGACCCTTTGCTCTCTCTTCCTTCCTTCCTTCCAACGCGATCTGTTTGCTTCTTTGTTTGCTTGCTTTCCTTTCACCTGTTGTTACAGGCATTCCTAGCCCTGAATTTAAGCGGCTAACCTCCCCACAGCTGCCTGCAGATCCTCTGGCTGCCTTGCTGATG
Organism: Melanerpes formicivorus; assembly: GCF_026170545.1. Lineage (NCBI taxonomy): Eukaryota > Metazoa > Chordata > Aves > Piciformes > Picidae > Melanerpes > Melanerpes formicivorus. The sequence goes on from NW_027142443.1 coordinate 826,878, forward strand.
GTTGGCTGCACAAATGCTCCCTTGCTCAACCCATTTCACGTGAACTTGTTTGCCCTGCTCGCTGCCGTCGGAGAGCCGCTTCTGAATGCCGGAATCAAAACTGCTGCCATTGTTTAAAACCTTGCCAAAAAAACAAACCCATACAGCCCCAACAAAACCCAACCCAAATCCCCAAAAAAAAGAAAAAACCCACTGATGTATCATTTATTCAAATGTGAGCTTTGTAAATGATTGAATTTCGTGGCAAGGGGAATCATTAGTCAAAGTGCATCCTGCACTAAGAGGTCATATTTAATTGATATTCCAAGCCTTCCTTCCTGCTCTTGTGGCCCAGCGTGTCATGAGTTATTCAATACACAAAGGTGTCTCCTCCTGGCTCACAATAATTAAGCTGATTAAGTCATATTATCACTAACAAGGAGCATTCCTTCCACTCCAGCGAGCGCTGCCAACAGGCTCAGTGACATTTCCACCACTTAGGCTGCAAATGCATTGCAGGCGAAGTGGGGAGGCAAAAGCTTCACTTAGCCCTGGCCTCTTCCTTCAGCTGATCTCTGTGGAGGAGCTGGCAATGGATGTTTTCAGAGCAGTAAAGGGGGGAAGGGGGAAAAAAAACCCCAACAAACCAACCAAACAAGCAAACAAAAGGAAAAACAAGCAAACAAAACCCAAACAGGGGAAAAAAAAACCCAAACAAACAACCAAAACCACAAAAGGAGTAAAGGAGCAGAGAAAAATCAGCCTGTAACAGCCACCCAGACCATTTTTCAGCCTTGCACAGGCTAAATTATTATGACAAAAGCTAAAGGATAATTATTTCTGCAGAGCAGCTACTGAGATGATGATAAACAGAATGGAAAAAAGAGAAACAGGAGGATGGGATCCAGCCAAGAACTGCAGGGAACTCACCAGGGTGAGCCCAGGGAGAGAGGTAAGACACTGAGGCAGGCTGAAAGAGAAAGTAGGATGGGCCCTGAGCCTGTCTTGGGGAAATGAAGGATGTTCCAGCATCATCTTGAAGAGAGGGAGAGGGAGAGGGAGAGGGAGAGGGAGAGGGAGAGGGAGAGGGAGAGGGAGAGGGAGAGGGAGAGGGAGAGGGAGAGGGAGAGGGAGAGGGAGAGGGAGAGGGAGAGGGAGAGGGAGAGGGAGAGGGAGAGGGAGAGGGAGAGGGAGAGGGAGAGGGAGAGGGAGAGGGAGAGGGAGAGGGAGAGGGAGGGAGGAAGGGGGAAGGGGGAAGGGAGAAGGGAGAAGGGGGAAGGGAGAAGGGAGAAGGGAGAAGGGGGAAGGGGAAGGGGGAAAGGGGAAGGAGGAAGTTTAATATCTCCGGTGTCTGTAATTAACCACTGAGTGCCACAGACTTCGAGCCCTCTGAGGTCAATGTGCAGACTTGGACTGGTCCCAATGGATTTTAGCTCTGTCCTAGTGGCACTGAGCCCTCTGGGGAGCTGAGCCTGCTTGCATTCCGGGCTCTCCCCAGCCTAACCTGACTTCACTCAGAGCTCTGTGTCCCTTGGGGGGGCTTCACTGGCTGCTGTCTGACTCCTTGCACTGCAGACTGGAGTTGAGCTGAGCATCAGCCCCTCTGGGTCTTTCCCTCTGGCCTCTTTTCTCTCTCTGTCTCTGGATTCATTTTGTCTCTCTCTGGTAGAGGCTTTCAAGTCATTACAGAGCTGTAAGTGATGTTTCCATCCAAAGAGTCTATTCAGCAAGAGCACAAAACCCCTCTCTCGCCCGGGTGCCCAGCAGCACTACGTGCCTGCCTAGCATGGCCTGCAGCACTTTGCAGCCATCCTCACCACATGGCAGCTTTCCTGCTGCTGTGGAAGAAAATCTCAAGCTGGCTAGAGGGTCCCTGAAAGCCAGATTTGCCTCTGGATCTCTGCTGGAAGGTATGAAAGGGGCACAGGGAAAGCGTGCTGGGTAGTGTGCCGTGCCCAGTGCATTACCAGAGTACAGAAAGCAGCTAATGCTCATGAGCTGTGCAGGAGGGTAAGCACAGGAAGAGCTGGAAACATAACAGGTTGCAGGGCAAAGACCTTGCATTTTTAACGACCCCCCCTGCCCCTGGGCGGGGGCCCTTCAAAAGAGATCTCATCTTTGAGCTGTACAGTTCTGCCCAGGTGTGCCCTTTGAAGAAGGGGCAGTGGTGTGGTTCAGGAGATGCTCCCTGCCCTACAGCAAGTGCCTTTGATTGTCCTTTGTGTCAATATTGGGCATCAGCAATAAAGATTGAAACCAAGCTCTTGTCAGGGCAGGATTTCCTTCAAGGAAGTCAGGGAGATTGTGGTGTCTCCTTCTCTAGAGGCTTTCACTACCCATCTGGATGCACTCCTCTGTGACCTGCCCTAGGTGACCCTGCTCTGGCAGTGGGCTCAGAGTAGATGATCTCTGGAGGTCCCTTCCAACCCCTAACATTCAGTGATTCTGTGAAGCCAAAATAGATCCTCGGGGAGTGTGAGGTGTTGGGAGCTGGGCTGGGTGATGTGCTGACCCTCAAAGCCCTTTTGGAGGAGGCCTGACCTGAACATGCAGACCTGAGGATCAGTAAGATGTGCAGATCTCTGTGTGTGTATCTGTCTCATCTCCTGGGTTGAAGATGACCGGGGTGATGGAGAAGAGAGGGAGGCCATTTACTGAGCATCAGTGGAGTCTTAGTAACAGGGATTAAGAAAATGCCAGGAAAATACACTGGAGAGTGAGACACTCACACTGGAGAGTGAGACACTCACAGGGAGGTGGCAAAAGCTGCCTGCTTAGCTGCTCAGCTCCATGGCTGTACAAAGAAAGGGATGCAGTGTCACTTTCAAATGGCTTTGGGGATCAGTTCTGAGATCAGCTTCCCTTTGGGAATTTGTTTTGAAGTCCCAGCTCCACGTGTCTGTCTGGATCCTGGGAACCATGAAGCATGTGTCCGGATGCTCTTGCTGTGAGAACTAAACCGCAGCTAAGGGCTTGGCCCTGCTGCAGAAGGGCTGGAGCTGAGCTCCTTGTGGACCCCAAGACCTGTCCTAGGACCAGCACTACCTGCAAAGGGCAGGGAAAACACTGCCAGGACTAATTTGGCAGAGAGAGGCGCTTGCTGCCCTGCAGGGAGTCGTCTCCATGTGATGCTTTTATTACTTCTTGAGGCTGTTATTCATTCTATTGTTTCACTTCAGATAATCCTCTTGTTCTGAAGCAGTGAAACAGGCTCCTGCTGTACAGAGAGCCCAGGCTGGGGCTCTCTGGGCTTCTTTCTTGTTTTTTTCACCCTTAACACTCTTAGAGGCCACTGAAGAATGCACTTGGCAGCACCAAATCCTTCATCCCACCCCTGAATTGCGACAGGGGACATTTCATCTGTGCACAGGCAGGCAGCTGGCAGCTGGGACTGAAGTCACCAGAAGAAGCCAGGTCCTTTTCATGTCCAAAGCACCGTGCTCCTGGGTCCCTGACTCCCATGGGGCTCCTTTGAGCATTCCCTGCCCCCTGCTCCCACTGAGGAGCTCATCACCCACTAGAGGACAAGGACTTTCCTGGGTTAATCCCAACAGCTGCATTGCAGCCTCCCCAAGGCAGCCAGGGAGCAATCAGGGGGTAGAAGGACAGCCACAGAGTGGCCACCTCAGGACTTCATCTAAGGCAACACCAGAGCACACACCAAGTGAAGAGCCAGCCCACCAGCAGGCACACTCTTGCCTTTTCCAAGGCAGTTGGTCCCTGTGCCTGGCACACATCCAGGTTATCTCTGTGACTCCTGAGGCCAGCTGGTGGGTGGTGAGCATCCAGGGGAGAGCTTAAATGAGCCATGGAAAGCAATGCACAACAACAAGTCAGTGCTGCCAGATCCAGCCCCCTCTCCCCAGCATTTCAAAGCCCTTTAGGTCCTATGCCTTGATGCAAATCCCTGCAGAGCCTCTGCCCAAGCTGAGGCATGGAGCAAGGGCCTGCATCACATCTCCAGCACAAGGCTCCTTCTGGCCATGACTCCAAAGTGCTCCTGGGTGCAGGGAAGGAGGGAAAGGGACCCTGAGCCTCCAGCACTCAGGTGAAGTAAATGAAGTGAGCTCTCCCAAGCTGCTCCAGCACCTAAGAAGGACACACAGCCAAGAGCTCTGCTCCAAGAGTCAGCAGTGATTGCTGCTGCCACACGCAGCTCAGGGACAGCCAGGAGCCAGGGTGAGCTATTAAAATACAATTTATTGGTACAAATCAGACATTGTGAGACAAACTTGATCTAGAAAGAGCTGTCACGTGCTGCACAGATGGACTGCAAAGGAACTGTCCCGTGACAGCAGCAACTGGCAGCGCTGGCAGGCAGGCCAGGTGGACAGGTGTAGGGAGCAGGACAGGGAAGAGACTGTTCTGGGGCTGGAGTTGTGCCTGTGGGAATTCTTGCCAGCCAGATAACAGTCCTCAAAGAGAAGCAGGGTGCAGTGGGAGACGTCTGTCCTGTGCAGGTGGGGTCCCCAGTGCAAGGGCTCCCCCAGGCACACAGAACTTGGGGAAACAGGAATCTGGTTGAGGGTAGGAAGAGCAGGGAGGAGGACTGCACCTGTGTGGGAGCATACCTCTGATGGTTGGCAGCCACCTTTCCTTCAGATGATGCTGCCTTCAGCTAGAGAGTTACCCAATGGGACCTCACCTTGTGCCCCCCTCAGCTGCTCAGGCTGGCAGCTCTCCTGGCACAGTCTGTGTCTGCCCCAGCCCCTCCTGCTCCTGGAGCAGAGCCTGACTGCGTCCTGGACCTCGGCTCTGTCCTGGACTTTGGGTCTCCAGCCCTCCAAAGTGTTGGGTCAGGATTTGAAAGGAAGCATCCACGATGCCTGGGTTTTGCACTCACTTGCTGGAGAAGACAGACACAAACATCTGCTCTGGACATGCAACAGATCCCACTGGGGACAGAGCGAGGGTCACTGCCCCAGCACACAGGGCCAGGCCTGGCTGAAGCAGGCTTGGTCTGCACACACTTCCCATGCCTGCTGGGACAGAAGCAGAGGCATGCAGCTGAGTACATTCACACAGCCAGACAAGACAAAGTGACAATGCTCACAGGGATGGATAGGAGGGGACACAGGAATGGGTAAAATCAAGGCAGATTTGCTTAAATCTGGGCATAAGGACCCCCAGCAGCACCTGCTGCCAACACAGCTCTGCAGGGTAAGCTGCAAGAAATGCCCTCCCCACCCCTTCCCCCTGCACCTCCCTAGCACTTTTCAGTCCATTGTGCCTTGAATCCTCTCCCCACGCTCCGGTGGAGCACGACCCCAGCAGCCCCACAAAGCCCTGAGCGGTCCACACCTGGGGCTGTGTGCTGCAGGGGGGGGGGGGGGGGGGGGGGGGCTGGCAGCTGGAAGAGGGCCTTGGGCAGGGCTGCTGGGCATTATTTCAGGTCGTTATTGATAACCACACTGTCATGCATGTCACAGTAAGTTGTCATCTTCTTCCTCTTGCCAAAGGTGGAGAAGCTGTTCTTGCTCTCCCGGCCCAGGAAGAGGGGCCCATCTTTGCTGGACAGCAGAGTGGGGGTGCCAGGGATGTAGACATTGTGCTGATAATCCAGGGCTGGCACATGCCCTGGGTACAAGGAGCTGTACTGGGGTGTCCAGATGCTGTTGGTGCCTGCTGAAGCCTTCTGGAACTCTGGAAGAAAGATGAGTGTGAGCCCAGCTCAGGAGAGGTCACATCTATAGCTCAGTGGGGCAGTCCCATCCATATCCCAGGGTACAAGCCCACGCCCATGTGTCACCAACCACCCTGCTGGAGCCCGAACACCCTTTCCACCCTGCAAAACTCTACAACTGTTAGGAGCAGGGATGTGCCCCAACACCCCACCTCCACCAAGGGGTAAGAGAGAGGCTGCTGTGGCCAGCCCCAGCACCCCAGGACTAACCAGAGACAGGGGTCACCAGCGTGCACAGCCTCTCATGCTCCTTCTGGAGGGCTCTGCGGATTTCCCCCACATCCTCCAGGCTCTGCGAGCTAAAGAGAAGACATCATTCCAATGCTGCATCAGAGATCACACAAATGGGTTGGGTTGGAAGAGACCTTCAGGCTCATCCAGTTCCAAACCCCTGCCATGGGCAGGGACACTTCCCACTAGCCCAGATTGCTCAAGGCCTCATCCAGCCTGGCCTGGAACACCTCCAGGCAGGAGGCAGCCACAGCCTCCCTGGACAACCTGTGCCAGTGTCTCCCCAGCCTCACTATCAAGAATTTCTTCCTCATCTCCAGTCTCAATCTGCCCTCTCCCAGCTCAAAGCCATTGCCCTTCATCATGTCACTACAAGCCCTCTCCCACCCCCCCTCCACTCTCTCCCTCTGTTCCCACAGTGCTCAATTTGTTACCTCTTCAGGACAGGTCGTTGCATGCTTGGAGGCAGCCAGTCCGTGTTGGGCTGCTTGATCTGGAAAACACAGGGAAGGGCAAGGCTGGCTGGTGGCACCCTCTGTCCATCAGCTCAGCCTTGCCAGCACCCAGGGATGCAGGATCCTACCCTCTCTTTCCCCTCGTACTTTGTGGAGAAGCATGCAGCATGTTTCCACTTTAGGGAAACTGAGGCAGCGTTGGTCCCTTCTGGACCTTCCTTACCTTGTTCCCAGGTCCAGAAGGACCTTCCTCACCTTTTTCCTTCCCTGCTCTCCTGAGACTTTGGGGTTGCCTGGGCCTTATAGAATTGTTTTGGTTGGAAGAGACCTCTAAGATCATCGAGTCCAACCATCACCCTAAGACCACTACGGCTGGGGGAGCTGTCTGGGCCTTGAGGCTGTCTGGGCCTTCCTCTGTGTCTTTGGGAGTTTAATTGCCAAGCTCTGCTCCTCCAGAGGGAGGGAAAGAGAGGAAAGGCTTTTCCTATCCCTGTGAATTTCAGCAAGCCCTTTCTGCAGGTGGGATGGGAACCCAGCCCAGGTCTCAGGCTGCAGAAATTGGCTGCATTCCTCACGTTCCAGTGAGGGCTGCAAACACCTAGGGGAAAATCCTGTTGATGTGATAGGGAAGAGAGTCCAGCAGTGCAAGGAGCTGTGTGGGGAGAGCCTCCTGGCAGGCAGTCTGGGGCTCTCCTCGGATGGGCTGCACTATTAAAAGTAAGTGGATTAGACGCCTCATCACTCCCGATCCTTCTAATCGCCTTCTGGAAAGAGCCTTTCATCAGGAAAATGAAACCTTCCTCACTTCAGCACCTAACAAATGCTGACATCCAAATCCCGCCCTGGAGACCCCACTCCCTCCCCACATGCACAGCAGCCAGGCCTGGGGGAACAGAACTGGGGAGGTGAGCGCTGGCTGGGATGGGGCCAAACCCAGCCCTGGGTGCAGCAGCAGGGCACTGCAGACTCCAGCCTGCAGTGGGGGTGTGGGGGCCACACAGCAGGCAGCAACACTTGGGCTGTCCCCTTGTGAACTGGGAGTGCAGAGGAGGGCAAGGAAGATGTGAAGGGCCTGGAGAATAAATCTCATAGAGAGCAACTGGAGGAGCTGGAGATGATTAGTTTGAAACAGAGGAGGCTGAAGGGAGAGCTCATGGCTGTCTACAGCTACCTGAAAGGATGCTGTGAAGCAGTTGGTGCTGGTCTCTTCTCACAGGTAATTAATGACAGAACAAGAGGGAATGGCCTCAAGCTGCCACTGGGTAGGCTTAGACTGGACAGTAGGAAATTTTTTTTCACTACAAGAGTGGTCAGGCATTGGAATGTGCTGCCCAGGGAGGTGGCTGAGTCACCAGCCCTGGGTGTGTTTAAAGGTGGTTTGGATGTGGTGCTTGGGGGTACGGTTTAGGGGTGACCCTTGTAGAGTAGGGTTCTGGGTTGGACTTGGTGATCCTGAGGGTCTTTCCCAACCTGAATGTTTCTGTGAGGCTGTGATTCTGTGACTGAAGGAGCTGGGGCGGTTTAGTATGAGAAAGAAGAGGCTGAGGGGAGACCTCAGGGCTCTCTACAATTACCTGCAAGGATGTTGTGGAGAGGCTGTTGCTGATCTCTCCTCGCAGGTAATTACTGATAGAATAAGAGGGAACAGCCTCAACCTGCAGCAGGACAGGGTTAAACGACATTAGGAAAAAAATGTTTCAGGGTAAGAGTGGTCAGGTTTTGGAATGTGCTGCTCAGGGAGGTGGCTGAGTCACCAACCCTGGATGTGTTTCAAGGTGGTTTGGATGTGGTGTTTGGGGCTATGGTTTAGGGGTGAACCTTGTAGAGTACGGTTCTTGGTTAGACTTGGTGATCCTGAGGGTCTTTTCCAACCTGAATGTTTCTGTGGTTCTGTGCCTGAAGGAGCTGGGGATGGATAGTTTGAAACAGAGGAGGCTGAAGGGAGACCTCATTGCTCTCTACAGCTACCTGAAAGGAGGTTGTGGAGAGGTCGGTGCTGGTCTCTTCTCACAGGAAATCAGTGACAGAACAAGAGGGAATAACCACGAGCTGCACCAGGGCAGGTTTAGACTGAACCTAGGGAAACGTTTTTTCACTGCAAGAGTGGTGAATGTGCTGCCCAGGGAGGTGGTTGAGTCACCAGCCCTGTGTGTGTTCCAAGGTGGTTTGGATGTGGTGCCTGGGGCTATGGTTTAGGGGCTATGGTTTAGGGGCAAACCTTGCAGAGTAGGGTTCTGGGTTGGACTTGGTGATCCTCAGGGTCTTATTCAACCTGAATGATTCTGTGGTTCTGTGATTCTGTGCCCACCCACACAAAAGAGATGCCACCTCCACCATCCTAACTTCCCCCGGGGGCACCAGAGCATCTCGAATGGGTGCAAAAGGCAGCGGGAAGGGATTTCCTCTCGCCTCAGCTGAGCCTGACGCTCCCCCAGTAATTAGAGCCGTCGGGAAGCTCGGTGCAGAGTTTCCCGCTGCTTGACGGCTCCTAATTCCCGGGCTGATCAAAGGCGCCGGTTATTCTCCGGGAAAAGCCGTGCCTGACTTCTCTCACGGCTCAGGCTGAGGGAGGGGGCCAGGGGGAGCCGCGGAGCTTCTCCGAGCATGGCGTTACCTGCTTGGAGACCTGGAGATGCTGGCCTGGCTGGGACTGCTTCCCGGGGTCCTTCTCGTTGTTCCGGGGGGGGCTGCAGGGTTTGAGGAACATGAAATCACTCTGGGCAGACTCAGGACCGAGGCAGACCTTGTAGCAGTAGCCTGGAGGGCCGCCCCCGGGCACGTCGAGGCAGGTGGCAGCTGAGGTCCCCGTGGGGGGCTGCGCTGTCAGGTTGGACGTCTTCAGGCCATCAGGGGAGGGTCTGGAACCCGGGCAGCAGTGGCAGCGCGGCGTTGAGCAGCTGTCACCTTGGCGGGAGCGTCGCTCTCCCCGGCACCGAATGGCTGTAAGGATGAGGATGGCGAGGAGGAAGGTGAAGGAGATGGAACCCAGGGAGACAAGGAGGTAGAGGGTGAGCGGTGAGGATGAGGAAGCCTCCGAGGGGAGGCTGAACTCGCTGAAGTCGGAGAGAGTCTGAGGCAGGGTCTCCACCACGGAAAGCAGGAGGGAGACGGTGGCAGAGAGTGCTGGCTGCCCACCGTCCCGCACCTGCACCACCAACTGCTGCCGGCTGGCATCCTGCTCCAGAAAAGAGCGGAGGGTGCGCAGCTCGCCCGTTTCCGGTGCCACGCTGAACAGGGTGAAGTCAGTGGCCTGCAAGAGCTGGTAGGAGAGGCGGGAATTGAGCCCCGCGTCCGCATCCACCGCCGACACCGTGCCCACCAGGTAGCCAGGCCTGGCCGAGCGCGGCACCAGCTCGGTGGCCACCGAGCCGTTGCGTGGCATGGGGGAGACGATGACCGGAGCGTTGTCGTTCTGATCCAGCACGAAGATGTGGACGGTGACGTTGGCGCTGAGCGGGGGGAATCCCGCGTCCTGCGCCTGCACCTGGATCTGGAAGCTGCGGATCTGCTCGTAGTCGAGGGACCGCAGGGCGTACATGTGCCCGCTGTCGGAGTTGATGGAGACGTAGGTGCCCACGGGCATGCCGTGGATGTGCCCGTCGGCGATTGAGTAGGACAGGTAGGCGTTTTGTTGGCAGTCGGGGTCCAGGGCGCTGACGGAGCAGATAGAGGCGCCGGGCGCGTTGTTCTCCATCACGTAGACGCTGTAGGAGGGCTGGAGGAAGCGGGGGGCGTTGTCGTTCACGTCCGACACCGGCACGGTGAGGGCGCTGCGGGTCAGCAGGGCAGGGGAGCCCATGTCCCGCGCCGTGATGCTCACATTGTACTCGGGCACGGCCTCCCGGTCCAGCGCCTGCGTGGTGACCAGGGTGTAGTAGTTGCGGAAGGAGGAACGGAGCTCGAAGGGCAGGTCGGGGCTGAGCTCGCAGCTGACGCGGCCGTTGTCCCCAGAGTCCCGGTCCAGGACGCTGATGACGGCGATGACGGTACCCGGTGGGGCATCCTCCAGCACGGGCGTGGACACGGAGGTGAGGGTCACTTCTGGGGCGTTGTCGTTCACGTCGAGGAGGTGCACAAGCACCCGGCAGTGCACGGCCACCGCCGAGGGCCCGCGGTCCTTGGCCTGCACATACAGCTCGTGGAGATGTGCCCGCTCGTAGTCCAGGACACCCTTTAGCAGGACCTGCCCGCTGCGGGGCTCGATGTGGAACAGCTCCCGGACGCGCGGCGGTGCGTGCCCGCTGAAGGAGTACTCGACCTCCCCATTGGGACCCTCGTCCAGGTCGGTGGCGTTGAGCTGGATGACCAAGGTGCCAGCAGGAGCATCCTCGGGGAGGCTGACGCCGTAGGAGGGCTTGTCGAAGGCGGGCACGTTGTCGTTAGCATCCAGCACCGTGACGAGGATTTGAGCCGTGCCTGAGCGCTCGGGGACGCCGCCGTCGAGCGCCGTGAGCAGCACCCGGTGTGCCCTCTGCTGCTCGCGGTCCAGGGCACGCTCCAGCACCAGCTCTGCGAACTTGCTGGCGTCGCTGCGCGTCTGCACCTCCAGCGAGAAGTACCCGTTGGGGCTGAGCCTGTAGGTGTGCACCGAGTTGGTGCCCACGTCAGGGTCCTGGGCGCTCTCCAGCGGGAAGCGGGCGCCGAGCACGGCGGACTCGGCCACCTCCAGCACGTACTCTTGCCAGGGGAAGGTGGGCGCATGGTCATTAATATCCAGCACCTCCACCTCGACGCGGTAGAGCTCCAGCGGGCTCTCCACGAGGAGCTGCAAGTGGAGCAGGCAGGTTCCCCCCGCCTCGCACACCTCCTCCCGGTCAATCCGCTCGTTCACGAAGAGAATTCCGTTCTCCAGGTTCACCTCCAGGTGCTGTCTGGCCCCAGCCCTAGACACGATGCGGAACCTCCGCGCTGACAGTGTAGACACGTCCAGCCCCAGGTCCTCGCCCAGGTTGGCCACAAAGGCTCCGTGCTCTAGCTCCTCGGGCACGGCATAGCGCAGCTGCCCGCCCGCCGGGCGCGGGGACGGGGGCCCGGAGAGCAAGAGAAGGAGAAGGGAGGGGAGGAAGAACTGTCCCCGCCCGCAGCCTGCCCCGGCCACCATCGCCCCGCAGGCTGCCCGGCGACGCCGGATCCCGCCGCGTCCTCCCTCGCTTTTGCTCGCCCTTTCCACTTCCAAAGAGTTTCTGGCTCCTGGGGGCGTGAGGGGGAGGCGCCGGGGGGCCTTGCCCGGAGCCTTGGATTGGGGACGAGCCGCGGCTACCGGCGGCCACTTAACCCTTTTCCTGCCGGCCCCGGGGAGGGGATGCAATCTTGTCCCCCGGTGCAATCCTGTCCTTCGGTGCAGTCCTGCTCCCCTGTGCAATTCTGTCCCCAGGTACCACACCAGAATCGGTCTGCCGGAGCCGGATGCACCTTGGGGGGGTGGACAGCACCAGGGAGGTCCCGTTAACGCTGATGGGAGCTACAGCGAGACCGATCGCTGCCCTGGGCACCGGTATTACCCCACAGCTGCTGCGCTCGACCCCCGCGGTAGATTAAGAGGAGCCCGGATCGCGGCGGCTGCCAAATCCCCCCCGGGCGCGTCCCCCGCCGTGCCGCTCCTAACCTTCCCCAGATGGTTAAGCCCCTCCAGCCTTGATTACATTTCCCGGCACACGTTTGCCTTGTAATGCGGAGTTTTTAATTACCGGAGCAGGGGGGATTACAGCCCCGGATCAAGCTGAACCCATCAGCGCAGAGGCATAGAGAGACGACCCCCCCCATCCCCAGCGACCCTTCCGCTCCTTCCCTGCTCTCTCCCATACCGTGCCCGCAGCCCCTAATTCCGCTTCCCCCGCTCCGGGCACCCCCGTGTTAGCCCCTTCGGGGTACGATCCCGCCGGAGACCCCAAAATCTGCCCCCACCTCGCAGTGGCTCCCCTCTGCGGGCATAAACTTTCCGCCCCCCGCGGAAGGTGAGCGCGGACCGAGCCGCCGATCGTGTCTCCACGTCCCAGCCCCCGGGAGGGGGACAGACCGAGCCCCCCGCGATCTTCCCAACCTCCGCCCCTCTCACCGTTACCGATCACGGTCCCTCCGCCTGCCGATCCGTTCTCCCCGCAGACCGGGCTGCAGCTGCCGCCTCGCCTGGGCAGCTCCGCGCGTCGCCTCCCACCGGCGCCGTCCCCGGGGGGCGCTCGGTAACGGGACGGGGCGGCCGCTACCCCCCCCGGACCCGGGGCTGCTCAGGGCGCGGATAATCCCCTAACGATCTCGTTAAGGGCTCGGCGGGGCTCGGGGCGGCTTTAGCCCCGCACTGATATCTCACCGCCTTTGTCTCTGTCTCCCGGTCCCCGGTGGGAAGAGAACAGCCGGCCCCAACCGGCTCCCCCCCAACCCGCTCCTAGCGGGGACACGCGTGGGAGGCAGGATCCAGGGACGACCGGGAGAGCGGAGGAGGCGGCGGGGCTGGAGGGCTGGGGAGAGGGGATTTGGCCCTGGGGAGGGCAGAGAGACCCACGCGGGACGTGGCCCGGGGAGGTGCCGCAGGGGGCGGTGGGGGAAGGTGCGTCGCGGGTGGATCACGCGCGGGCTCGGGCGGAATCGGGACAGCTCCCGGTAAGTGAAGCCCGACCACAGCCTCCGCACCATCTCCCACGCCGGGGCCACCCCGATGTCATCGTTATCACCCCCTTTCCCCGCCCCGATCCGTCTCTCATTCCACAGTCACCCGCTCAAAACCCCGCTCTGTCCCCCGCTCCCCGCCTTGCAGCGCCCGGGGCTGGGAGGGCTGGGGCGGGTACTGGTCGGGCAGCCCCCCGGCGACTGCTCAGGCCAGAGGCGGGCACCGGTCACAGGGATTTTCGGGGTCGTCTTCTCCCTTCCCCCAGGTCCTCTCCCGTCTCCAACCGAGTGCGCTTCGGGAACCCTCGGAGCATCTTTCGCCCTTTTTTTTCTGTTCCCTCTCCAGCCCTCCCTAGGTGCTATCCGCTGCCGGCAGGATCCGTGCCCATCCCGGCCCCTGCCCGCCCCTGCCTGCCCTTTTCCGGCTCTGCTCGGAGGTGGTCCCCCCAGCCCCCCGCCGCTCTCCATCGCTGCCTCCCTGGGAGAGGATCCATGGCCCCCAACCTTGCTTCCCTCCCCTGAGGGAAGTCACAGGATAACTCCATCCTGCTCCTTTTCATCACCTCCCCAAACCTGGGTGTCTCCTCCTGCCCCTCCCCAGCCCCCATGATCCCAGCAGATCAAGGTCAAGAGTTGGGGGGGGCCTCAAGGCGGGACACAGGCTTGCTCTGAGGGTCCCTTTCCTGAAGGAACTGGCGCAGGCTGTGTGTGCTGCATAGGCACAGGGGATCCACAATCCAGTCGTATTAAAGGGGGGCTGTGCAGAGGAGGGGGACAGCAGGGTGGGGGATGTGACACGGGAACAGTCTAGCACCCCCTAACACCCCACTTCATGTCCTGTTGGGTTTAAATGCCCTCGTGTGAGGCAGGGAAGCATCCACCTGCCAGCCCCCTCCTCTCGGGGCCATGGTTTGAGGGCCCTGGTGGTGTCGGGTTGGTGGTTGGGCTGGATGATCTCTGAGGTCTTTTCCAACTGAAACAATTCTGTGATTCTACGAATCAGGATGCAGCTAGGAGCTTGTTTCTGGAGGACACTGGAAGGTAGAAGAAGCGGGGGGGGGGGGGGGGGGGGGGAGTCTGAAATGTCTTGGCAGAGGCAGGCGGGTGGCCGATTGCCGCAGGTCAGCGCTGATGTGCCTTGGCAAGGCCAGCCGGAGAGATCAGGGTGGGAATGTAGCAGGAGATGCCGCAGGTTGAGCCGCCTCGGAAAAGTCACGCAGAGAGCAGAGGGCTGGGGGACTGTCACCCGGCTGCCCGCAGGCACCTAGCCTTGCCCAGCCGCCACCGTCGCTTCGTTTTGCTGCCCACTGCGCCGCGGGGCAGCAGAAGGGCTTGGCAGAGGAGCTGTCCCTGCCAGACCACACGTCCCTTCCCCCAGCTCCCCACGGCCCCAGTCTGCCCAGCCGAGCGTGTGGGCTCCGCTGCTCCCTCCTCCCTGGGAGCCAGAGCACTTTTAGTTTGCGGCGCCCGGGAGGGACACCGCGGCAGGAAGGGATTCTCCTGGCTGAAGATCACAGCAGCCCTGGCCCCACGGCTGCTCAGTCACTCCCCGGTGGCCTGCGCGGGGTCAGGCACGGGGGGCTGGGGCTTTGAAGCCATCAAGCTCTGAGCAGTAGGGTGCTCAGGATCGCTGCTCCTTCCTTCGCCAGCTCTGGCTCCCTGCCTTCCCTCGGGAGGAGGAAGCAGTGCCCTGAAGGAGATGTTGGCTGGCTTCGTGTATTTGTCAGGCTGGTGGAGCACTCTGAAGGCTCTTGGGTGCTGGGATTGAAATCAGGGGACGTGCCCGAGCTCCCTTCAGAGATGCTCAAGGACAGGATGAGGAGCTACAAGCACAAGCTGGAGAGAGGACATTTTTATTAGATATTAAGGTAAAACCCTTCGATGTGAGGGGGGCAGAACACTGGGAGAAGCATGAGGCAGGAATTGTCAGCCTTGAACATCCTCTTGAGCAACCTCCCAGCCCTGCTCTGAGCAGGGATGCACCAGGAATCTCCAGAGGTTCCAAGCACTGTGACTTCATAGAATCACTGAGTGAGTTGGGTTGGAAGAGACCCTAAAGCTCATGCAGTTCCAGCCCCCCTGACATGGGCAAGGACACCTCCCACTAGCCCAAGCTGCTCAAAGCCTCATCCATTCTGGTCTGAAATACATCCAGGGAAGAGGCATCCACATTTTCTCTGTTCCAGTGTCTCACCACCCTCATAGCAAAGAGCTTCTTCCTAATGTCCAACCTATACCTCCCCTGCTCTACTTTCAAACCATTGCCCCTTGTCCTATCACCACATGGCCTACTAAAAAGCCCCTCTCCAAAAGCCGAAATCGGTAGCAGCCTACACTGAGCAGAGATGAAGTGGCCACCAGGGTGAGGGAAATCACTGCCCAGAGAGCGTTGGCTTCAAGAGGGTGAGGTCCTGTGTTGGTCAAGGAGCCATTTCTTATCACAAATGCCTTGCCCAGCAGTGAGGTGTGGAGCAATGATGGAGCTGAGGCTCCACTCCCACTGTAAGTCCTAAGTCTGGGGGCTGTGTTTTGCAAAGTGCTTGGGTTCCATCAGCATCCTCCTCTTCCTCAGCAGCAGTGCTGGTAGATCTTTCAACACCAGGCAGGTTTGGAGCTGTTGTGTGTTGATAAAGTTCTCCTCATGCTCCATGTGGTTTGTAGATGAGAAAATGTAGCTGAGGTGACCAACTCAAGGTCACCTCAACTCAACTTTCTTGGCCAGCAACACAAGAATCCCACAGCCTCTCTGCCTAAGACAGTTGGAGGCTGAGGCTCAGCTCTGTTGCCATGATGAGGGCCTGGGGGGGTGTCTCTCCCACCCAGCTTCTGTGTGAGCCCACTCTGGCTCCCTGTAGGACACAAACTTCACTGGCAGCTCAGGGAGCCAACATCTCTGCCCCTGCTTCAGAGAAGAGGATCTTCTTGCAAGCCCAAGCTTGCAAAAGGAGCTGCTTTCACGGATGGTGTCTTGTTCCTCTTGAAGTAAGAGACCTTGGAACCAAAGCACAAGAGCTGTGTCCCCATTATCTTCAGAGCTGGGACTGCTATTGCCCTGGGTGTCTTCTTAGAAGCTCTCCCCACTAAAGTGTCCTGTGGGAATGTCTCCTCTGGGAAGGAGTGAGAAGGAAGGGGCACCATGAGCAGGAAAGCAAAGGTGGGCAGCTGCATGGTGCTGGCATGGGAGAAGAGCAGAGGCTTTGGAAGGGAGGAGGTGCCAGCCCTCCTCTGACAGGCAGCAGTGTGAGTGATGTTGGCACGCTGTGCACAGTGCCTGCTCCTGAAGTTTTGAGAGAAGATTGGGGGAAAAAATTACCTAAGGCTTGGAAAATGCCTCACAGGAGAGGTGTGAGTGAACTCCTCAGCTACCTGCAGAAAGAAGCTGGCAGAGGTTTGATGGTAGAAGCAGGGAGGTGGCACAAGGAGGAAGTGCTGGGCATGGCGGTACAGTGAGGAGCTTGAGGCAGCTCCATGCACTGGGCAGTGAGGGGAAGGAGCTCTCACAACTGCTGGTGGTGTCTGTGTCTCTTGGTGCCTGCAGATCCATGTGGAACAGATGATTTGGCTTCATAAAGCCTAAGCTCCCCACTGGATCTCCATGAAAGGGGAAGGCTGGTTCTGGGGAGGTTCCAGTTGACTTCGCCTCCCCCAGAAGACAAACTACTGCAGCTCTCCTCTCACATGGATGATGCTGCAAGGAATCTGACCTGTTCCTTCCTGTAGCCACAAGGAAGCATCTTGCCAGCTCACAAAGGGCTCCAGAGAAGGGGCTGTAACCTTAACATTAACCCAAACAACCTGAAAACTTCCCTCTCCCTCTCCCTCTCCCTCTCCCTCTCCCTCTCCCTCTCCCTCTCCCTCTCCCTCTCCCTCTCCCTCTCCCTCTCCCTCTCCCTCTCCCTCTCCTTCTCCCTCTCCCTCTCCCTCTCCCTCTCCTCTCCTCTCTGAACCTCCCCAAACCTCCCCTCCCCGAACCTCTCCTCTCTGAACCTCTTCTCTCTGAACCTCTCCTCTCCTCCCCCCTCTCCCCCCTCTGTTTCATAAATTCATAGAATGGTTTCAGTTGGAAGTGACCTCAAAGCTCATCCAGTGCCACCCCCCTGCCATGGGCAGGGACACCTCCCACCAGCCCAGGTTGCTCAAGGTCTCTCCCAGCTGGGCCTGGAACACCTCCAGGGAAGAGGCAGCCACAGCCTCCCTGGGCCACCTGTGCCAATGTCTCACAGGAGGGAAAGGCAGGGCCAGGCACATTCTCCTTTGTTCCTCTTCCTGGTTTTTAGCCCTCTGCTTCTCTGGAGCTGTCCTGGATCTCTGGGGATGCATCTCTGGAGAAGAAACTCCAAATTATTCCAGTCCTGGACAGCTACAGGGATGTTTCCTGCTTCCTCATCCCTCCTTTCACTTCATTTCTCTGTCCCCATTCCCAGGACCACATCTACCATCCCACCCTCCCCTAGCCCCTACCAAGCTCTGTTTTCCCCCCTGAGACAACCCCCAACATCCCCACATATTCCTGGGAGCTCTGCAGCTCCTCCAGGTCTCCCTTTTCTCCCCCACCAGCCCTACTTCTTTCCTGCCTGTCTGGGAGATCAGTCATCCAGGGTGTCGACAGGCACCCGACTCCCCCGGGAGGGTGGGAGCGTGGAGCTGGGGGGGTGGGGGGGGGGCTGTTCTGCTGGGAGAAGGCAAAGCTGCCATCAGCAACTGCTTTGATCTCCAGACAATCACAGAGGAGTGGAGGACCTCGCTCCACTCAGCCAATAAATAATGGAGCTGGTGTGTTGACACAGACAGATTCCCCCCAAACTGTCAGGGAAGGGGAGACGGAGCAGGAGGGATGGAGAGGAGGGAGAGGAGAGGGCAGGGGAAGGGACCAGGGAGGGCCTGTGGGAAAAGAGGCAGAGGGGGCAAGGGAGGCAAAAAAATAAAGAAGAAGTTTGAGGAGGCAACGCTGATAGGGGGGGAGAGCTGGGCAGGGAGGATAAGGAGCCTGAGGAGCACATATTTGTAAAGGGGAAGGAAAATCAAGACAGGAACTGTGGGTGGAAAGGGGGAGGGAAGCTCTGCATACAGAGCAGGCTGGGAGCAGAGCAAGAGCGAAGAAAAAAAAAATAGGAAGAAATCTGAAGGTGGAAAAGAAAGAGAAGGAGGAACAAAGGGCTGGCAGTGCCCGCCGGGCTCCCTGGCAGATCACAGGCTCTCCGAGCAGGGACCATATTCCCGCAGCCCCGAACCCCACCCCCGGGGGCTGAGCGCTGCGAAGCTGGCGCCGGGGAGCGGGCGTGAGGCGGCGAAATGCTGCTGCCGGTGAGCAGCCAGCGGCAGGAACCTGCCCCGAGAGCGCCGGTCCCCAAGAAACCTCCTGCCTGGCCCCTGGCCCCATGCTCTCCCTGCTCCTCCCCACCACCCTCTCTGCATCTCGCTCTCTGCCTTCTGCAGCCCGGAGCTGTTTGTTCTCTGGCTGGGGATGGGTTTTTTATCTCACTTGTGACAAAGGAATCCCTCCCCCTAGCTCAGGAGTCGGAGCACCCAGCCCAGCAGAAACCATCCAGCAACCCTCCAGCCCACCACGGCCTGGCCAGCAGATCCAACAGGAATTGTGGGGGCAAGCCGCTGGGGTTGTCTCCTTCCTCCCAGTTTGGTTCCCTCTCAACCTCTGGCTCAGCCTCAAGTCCTGAGTGTGTGGAGAGCAGCCCAACTTGCTGAGGTCTCCAGGCCAAGCACCACCCTGCTGTTGGTGTCCCTCACTCTCTGATTGGCCCTTTTGGAAAACACAGTGTCCATGGTTCCTAACCAAGCTCCAGATGGGAAGCAAACACCTCCCAGCCCTGGGACACCTCTTTCAAGTCTCTACCTTCCCCTGTTTCAGTCTCCTGGATCCCTTCCTTCCTGCTCCTGACCTAGGTGATCCTGCTTTGGCCAGAGGGTTGGACTGGATTATCTCCAGAGGTCCCTTCCAGCCCCTGTGATTCTGTGACACCAGCCCCAACCTTTGCCCTTGCACAGATCAGGCTCTCCCCTGGGCACTCCTGGTCCCCTCACATGAGGAAAGCAGAACCTGCTGGGCCAGAGGGTGACTGATGGAGGCAACAGAGCATCCACAGAGCTAGGGAGAGGCAGGGATGCAGGCTCTGGGATACTGGCTCCAGGATACTAGCTCCAGGGCTGTGAGGGATGGTGTTGCAGCAGAAGGTTGGCTGATGACATGTAGGAGACCCAGGAGCCTCACAGCCTGTCCCCAGCAGAGCAGGGGCTTGGTGGCACATCCTCCTGGCACCACCACACTGGGTCAGAGTAGAGCAGGAACGAGAAGCTTGCTGGGATATTGCCTATGGTTGTTGTTTGGCTTCATGATGGCAAGAGTGGCTGCCTAACTGGGGCAGCAGTAGCTTATGGCCTGAGCAGTGGGAGGACTGCAGCTCCTGCCAAGCTCTTAAACCTCTCTTTCAGGGGAGCAGGATGTAAAACTGGTGCCAGTCACTCAAAACCTGGGGCTTCTTGCTCAGAAAAGGCACTGAAGCAGGTAATGGGCAAGGCTAGGGGGTGGCCAGGGCCAGCCTGGCACCACTGCTCCTCCAGGGTCACTCCAGGTGATTTACTGGGATGGTTGGAATGCTGGGCTGGATCTGGCTGCTGCTGCTCTAGTCCTGAGCAGGACCTGAAGAGAGCAAGGGGAAGGTGGTTTGGAAGGGAGGGGAAGGGGAGGAGAGGGGAAGGGGAAGATAAGATAGTTTCACACTGTGGGTGTTAGTGCTCAGCTCCCCCATGGGGCTTCATCCTTCCCTCCCAGGATGGGGCTGGGGAAGAAGACAGCTGGAAGAGAAGTGCTGGGGACAAGACAGATCTGCGTTTCCTCTGGGGCCTGCTGTGACACCCAAGTGCCTCTCCAAGTGATGCCAGCAGTATTTCATGGGATGAAACTGCAGTCCAGCTCAGGCTGAGCACGGTCACCAGCCTGGTTAGGATGGAGGTTGTGCAGGTAGATCTCCTGAACCAGGTGATCCTTCCTCCAGGTCCTCAGAGCCACAAGGAACTGTTCTGTGGCCAGGGCAGAACCTTGCACCCTCTGCCCAGGCACTGAGCACCAAGCTGGCTCCAGGTGCCTCAGGGCACTCTCATGCTGAAGACCAGGCAGGATGCCCCAGCCTGGGTGTGGAGCGGTGAGAAGCTTCCCTCCTAACTCTGCAAGATTCAACTTCCAACTGATGGAAGATCTCCTGTCCCATTTGATGGGGGGTGGATGAGGTGGGAACCATCAGGCACAGGGCACTCAGGCCCTGTTTGCTGGTGGGGGGCAGCAGGGAGGGGAGCTGCAGAGATGAGGCCTCCCTGTTCCCAGTGAAAACCCAAAGCCCTGACCCCTCTGGGCCGGTCCAATCTCCCAGCTCAGTGTGGAGGTGGTGAGGGCTGATGAAGAGCCACAGAGAACCACCACTGCAGCAGGAAGAAAGGGCAGCAGCTAGCAGCAGTGGAAGCAAAGGGTTAAGACAGGGAACATTATCTGTCTTTTCTCTAAACATTATTTCCTCCCATGAAAGCAGCTTTTCATCCTTGGCTAGAGGCAGCTCCTGCTGCTGCTGGGAATCCAGGGAGAGCAGGGATCTGCTGCTGCACACCACTGCTCCCAGCAGGCTGCCCCTGTGACGAGCTGGGGGCCTCTGGTGAGAGCAGCCCCAGCGCTGGGACCCGCGGCAGCAGCAGCAGCAGCAGCAGCAGCAGCACAGAGGCCCCGAGCATGCAGACAGCCCCGGGCTGGGGTTTGGCCATGGCAGGCTTTCCCCCAAAGGAATCTCATTAATGGATCATGGAACGGGTTGGATTGGAAGGTCCTTCAAGATCACCCAGTTCCAACCCCCTGCCATGGGCAGGGACACCTCCCACCAGCTCAGGTTGCTCAAGGCCTCATCCAGCCTGGCCTTGAACACCTCCGGGCAGGAGGCAGCCACAGCCTCCCTGGGCAACCTGTGCCAGTGTCTGCTCACCCTCACTGTGCAGAACTTTCTCCTGGTGTCCAACCTAAATCTCCCCTCTACCAGCTCAAAGCCATTGTCCCTGGTCCTGGCACTCCTAGCCCTTGTCACAAGTCCCTCCCCAGCTCTCCTGGAGCCCCTTGAGGTACTGGAAGGCTGCTCTGGGGTCTCCCTGGAGCCTTGAGGACACTGTTTAGTGGCCATGGTGGTGCTGGGCTGAAGGTTGGACTCGGTGACCACAGAATCATAGAGTCATAGAATTGTCAGGGTTGGAAGGGACCTCAAGGCTCAGCCAGTTCCACCCCCCCTGCAGGCACACCTCGCACTGCAGCAGGTTGCTCAGAGCCACATCCAACCTGGCTGCAAAAACCTCCACGGATGAGGCTGACAACTTCTTCCTCACATCCAATTTGAAGCTACCCCTTTCTAGTTTTTGTTCCATTCCCCCCAGTCCTATCACTCCCTGACACCCTAAATCTTGGAGGTCTTTCCCAAGTCAAACATGGCTATGAAAAAGGGCAGAGTGCAGGGCAAGCTCTGCCCCTCGCCCAGCACCACACCCCCGGCTGGGTCTGCAGCAGGGCTCTATGGCAGGGCTCTGTGGGTGCCTGCAGCAGGGCTCTGTGTGCCCGCAGCAGGGCTCTGTGTGCCCGCAGCAGGGCTCCGTGTGTGTGCCTGCAGATCCACGCTGGGGCTAAAATGGCTGCTGCTGAAAATCTTCCCCGAACCATCCTAAACTTTGAATGCGCAGGAGAGAGCGGCAGCGTCCCCTGCACAGCCCGCAGGGCACCGAGGCACAGCCTCCCCTCTCTCCCATTCAGCTGGAGCCACGTCTGAGCCGCGCTGGGGACGTGGCTGGAATGAAAGCTGCCCTTCAGCTCCGGCGCGCTCGCAGGGAGCCTTCGCCCAACTCCAAGGCTCGCCGAGTTAAAAGGGTCAGAGCTCCAAGGACAGCTGGGGCTGACTGGCTCTAGATCATTTCAGCGGCGTCTTCAGCGGGGATTATAATCTGAATCGAAGCGGAAAGACCCGAGGCAATGAAGCTGTCAGCAGGCTAAGATTAAGGAATTAAAACAGCGGCCCCAGCGTTACAGGATTTGTTCTGGATACAGCAGGGAGAGGCGAGCCGAGAGCGGCAGGCTCCGCGCCGGGCAGCCCCGGGAAGGGCATGAGCAAGGAGCCCATCAATAACCAGCCAAAGGCAGGGCGAGGAAGAGCCAGGCAGGCAGGACATAAATCCTGCCTGGGGACGGGAATGAGTCACCCAAGGTTTGGCTGAGGTAAATAAAAGCAGAGATGGAGTAGGTTTGGGGAAGGGCAGAGGTGAGGAGACTCTGACAGGCAGCAGGCAGGAGACAGACGGCCCCGCACCGACTGGTACCTGCTGGAACCCAGCCCGGCTGCCCCTGGGGCTGCCTGCAGGAAACGCAGCTCCCTTCCCAGCCCCTTCCCCTCTCCCTTTCCCACCCCTTCTCCCAACCCATCTCCAATCCTCATCCCCTTCCCTTTTTCCTCACCCATCCCTTCCCCTAATCCATCCCCAATCCCCATCCCCTGTCCATTTCCCATCCCTTCTCCTATCCCATCCCCTTTCCCTTCCTGATCCCCTTCCCCTTTCCCACCCCCACTCCTCTCCCTTCCCTTTCCCATCCTTTTCCCCTTTCCCATCCTCTTCTCCTTCTCCATAACATTCTACTTCTCCTCCTTCCCCTTCTTCCATTTTTCCTTCCCCATCTTCTTAGCCTTTTCATCCTCTTCTCCTTTCCCTTTCCCATCCTCTTCTCCTTTCCCATCCCACTCTGCTGCTCCTGCCCTTGTTCTCAAACCCACTCCCAGGCTGCCTTTACAGAGCCAGGAATGAGGGCAGCTGGCAGCTGAGCACAGAGAGAGGAGACCACAAACTTTTGCCTCCAGCAAGGTCCCCAGGAGTCTTGCCCAGCTCAGGAGGCACCAGGGAGGCTGTGGCAGCAAGGAAGGCTCCAGAGCCCTGGCAGAGGCCTCATTAAAATCCCCTCTTTATTTCTGGCAGCCCGCGCGGCCCCTCTCCCGCTCACCACAGCTATGGGACGAAACACAAGGGAAAGCAGGGAGCTGCCCCCTGCACAGCAGGCACAGAGGGAAGCTCAGGTGACCCAGACCCCCATGCAGACCCCAGCCCCAGCCCAGCTCTGCTCAGCACAAGCCAGATGGACACAGGGAGGGGGCTCAGCACTGCTCCCTGCTGTGTGTGCTCCAAACCCTGACCGCTGCAAAGGCGCAGAGCAGCCAGGGCCTGGAGCGGCGAACCCAGGGTGACAGAGAGTCAGCCCCAGCCAGGCCACCTGCACAGGATGGTGGCACCTCAGTGACACACAAAGGCAGCGGTGCTGAGCAGCCAGATCTAGGACACAGAAGGAGCTGGGGAGCTAAGGACAGGCGGGGCTTGCTCTGCAGCACGAGGAGCGACTGGAGCTGCTTCTCCGCTCCTCCGGCCAACTTCTACCGGGACCTCTGGGGAGCAGTCCTCAGCCAAGTCCTTGTAAGAGTTATGCAGAGTCCCCTGGGTTCAAACAGGCAAGAGGAGAGCCCTGAGCTGCTCAGTGACTCTTCTTGGTGGAGCCAAAGCCGGAGAAGCCCATGACGGCTGCCATCTCGTCGTCCTCCTCCAGCGTCAGCTCCTCCTCCGCCCGCCTCTTCTTCTCCCTCTGCTTCTCCTTCTTGTAGGCCTTGGCCTTCTCCTCCTGCAGCAAAGGCACAGGACAGCAAAACGTCAGCCCTCTGAGCTGGGTCACGCTGGGAGACACCACACAGTTCATGCAGGTCCTACCACCAGCATCCCAAGGAAGGGATGCAGCCAGCAGAAAGCCTTTTGCCCTGTCCTGGCGAGGCCACAGCTGGAGCCCTGGGGCTGATGCTGTGCTGCCCAGGTCAGGGAGGGCAGGGACTGTCTGGAGGGGGCACAGCAAAGGGCTGCAGAGATGCTGAGGGACCTGGAGCATCTCTGTGAGGAAAGGCTGTGGGACTTGGGGCTGTTTGGCCTGGAGAAGAGCAGCCTGGGGGGGATCTTGTCAATGCTGACCAATGCTCAAAGGCAGCAGGATGAGGCCAGGCTTTGTTCAGTGGTGCCCAGTGCCAGCCCAAGGGGCAGTGGGCACAGACTGGACCATCAGAAGCTCATCTGAACATGAGGAGGAACTTCTTTACTGTGAGGGTGCTGGAGCCCGGGAGCAGGCTGCCCACAGAGGTGGTGGAGTCTCCATCTCTGGAGAGATTCCAACCCCCCCTGGATGTGTTCCTGTGGCAGGGGGTTGGCCTGGATGATCTCCAGAGGTCCCTTCCAATCCCTACCACGCTGTGAAATCCTGGCCTCCTGTCCCAGGAGGACATTCTCCAGTCTCCAGAGCACCCCAAGAGCAGTTTCCCACCACACCAGATGCAGCCTCATGAACCTCTCTCTATTGGGCAACCACCAGCAGCTTTGCCTGGAGCCAAGGCCAAGGCCAGGAGCTGCTCTGGGAGCAGGAGGCCTCTCCCTGCTGCCATGCCCAGCTCTGGGGGTGGTGATGCCCTGCTGGCTTTGGGCCTGACAGAGTGACAGCTGCTCACTGGAACTGAAGCTGAAGCTCTGAGCAGCTCAGGGGTGGGCAGCTTGGCACCAGAGCTGGCACTGCTCTAATCAAAGCAGTTTGCTCTGTGAGGATCACAAGCCCTGGAGTGGTGCCAGCCTTGGACTGGGCCATGCAGAAGCATGGCTCTGGCTCCCGACTTAGCAACTGCCCCTGCCAGTCCCATCAGTGTCCACTGAGCCACAGCAGCAGAACACAGCCATGCCCTGCAGGAAGCTCCACCAGAAGCTGCTGCTGATCCCTGGGTTGCCATGCCCCTGAGGCTGCAGGGGCACAGGGCTGCTGCCACCTCACCCCAGTGGGGCCCAGCACATCACTGTGCCCCAGCAGGGAGCCTGGGATGGCCCAAAGCTCAGTCTGACCAAGCAGACCCAACAGGCAGCTTCTGGTAATGTTTAGCTGTGACTGCTGAGGGAGAAGCATCCAGAGAAACTCCTCTGTCAGAAGCTTCTCTCTCAGAGAACAAAGCTGAGGGTCTGGGATGCTGCACTTGGGGCACAACAACCCCAGGAAGGCTCCAGGCTGGGGGCAGAGGGGCTGGAAAGTGCCCAGCAGAGAAGGCTCTGGGGGTGCTGGGTGACAGCAGCTGGAGAGGAGCTCAGGGGGTGCCCAGGTGGGCAAGAAGGGCAGCAGCAGCCTGGGCTGGAGCAGCAATGGTGTGGGCAGCAGGAGCAGGGCAGGGATTGTGCCTCTGGACTGGGCACTGGGGAGGCCACAGCTTGAGTGCTGGGCTCAGTTCTGGGCCTCTCACTGCAAGAAGGACATTGAGGAGCTGGAGCAGGGCCAGAGAAGGGCAACATAGGTGGGGAAGGGTCTGGAGAAGAGGGCTGGGGAGGAGCAGCTGAGGGAGCTGGGGATGCTTAGTTTGAAGAAGAGAGGGCTCCAGGGAGACCTTAGAGCAGCCTTCCAGTACCTGAAGGGACTCCAGGAGAGCTGGGGAGGGACTTCTGACAAGAGCTGGGTCAGGATGAGGGACAATGGCTTTGAGCTGGGAAAGGGCAGATTGAGACTGGAGATGAGGAAGAAATTCCTGGCAGTGAGGCTGGGGAGACACTGGCACAGGTTGCACAGGGAGGCTGTGGCTGCCTCCTGCCTGGAGGCGTTCAAGGCCAGGCTGGATGAGGCCTTGAGCAGCCTGGGCTGGTGGAAGATGTCCCTGCCCATGGCAGGGGGCTGGAACTGGATCATCTTCAAGTTCCCTTCCACCCCAACCCATGCTGTGAATGGATTTATGAAACAAAAGCCACTGATGGAGGAGCTGAGAAGCCAATGGGAAGAGGAAAAAGGCTTCTGTGGGACAAGGTCAGGAACCAGAGCTGATCTCCTCACAGAACAGGCTTCTGGGAGGGCTTTGCTTCATCAGCCATTGCCCAGACTCACCTCCTCACGCAGCTCCTTCATCCTCTCCTCAAAGTCATAGTCCTTCTGCTTCTCCTCCATCTTCTTCTTGTTCACCTCAAAGCGTTTCTTCACCTGGTCCAGCGTGGAGCGCTCCACCCGCATGGACATGCCCAGGTTTCTCTGGTCTGGGAGAGAGCAGTGGAAACAGCTGTGTCCAGACACTCATCTCTGCTGGCCCTGACCCCAGGCCCCAGCACAGCACAGCAACCTCTGCCTGCCAGCCACACATCCCCTCAAGGCAGCTTTGTGGCCAGGCCACATCCAGGCAGGAGGCTCAGAGCTCCAAGCTGACCTCCCCCAACGCTGCGGCAAGCACCCGGACGAGGGGAGTGAGGCTGCCTCAGACAGTCAGCAGGAGACCCCAAACTGAGTGGCACTGTTGGTGTGCTGCAGGGTCAGGAGGCTCTGCAGAGGGACCTGGCCAGGCTGCATCCATGGCTCAGGTCAGAGGGGTGAGGTTCAACAAGGCCCAGGGCTGGGTGCTGCACTTGGGGCACAACAACCCCAGGAAGGCTCCAGGCTGGGGGCAGAGGGGCTGGAAAGTGCCCAGCAGAGAAGGCCCTGGGGGTGCTGGGTGACAGCAGCTGGAGAGGAGCTCAGGGGGTGCCCAGGTGGCCAAGAAGGGCAGCAGCAGCCTGGCCTGGAGCAGCAATGGTGTGGGCAGCAGGAGCAGGGCAGGGATTGTGCCTCTAGACTGGGCACTGGGGAGGCCACAGCTTGAGTGCTGGGCTCAGTTCTGGGCCTCTCACTGCAAGAAGGACATTGAGGAGCTGGAGCAGGGCCAGAGAAGGGCAACAAAAGTGGGGAAGGGTCTGGAGAAGAGGGCTGGGGAGGAGCAGCTGAGGGAGCTGGGGGTGTTCAGTGTGGAGAAGAGGAGGCTGAGGGAGACCTCATTGCTCTCTGCAGCTCCCTGAGAGGAGGCTGGAGCCAGGAGGGAGGTTGGCTCTTCTCACATGCAACAAGGGTTAGGTTGGAGATGAGGAAAAATTTTTTGCTGCCAGAGTGGTCAGGGATTGGAGCAGGCAGCCCAGGGAAGTGGTGGAGTCCCCAGCCCTGGAGGTGTTTCAAAGCTGCATGGCAGCGGTGCTGAGGGATGTGGTGCAGTGGGACTGTGAGCTCTGGATGAGTGGCTGGACTTCATGGTCTCAAAGGTCTCTTCCAACCTCAGCAGTTCTGTGGTTCTAAGACTCTAAGGTGGCACTTCAGTGTCCCCCTCTTGGTCACACAGAAGCACAGAGCTGCAACACGTTGAGGCTTCTTTTCCCAGCTACACAAACCTGACCCTCAGCTCCTGCTCTGAACCTCCCCTCCTCAAAGGGTCAAGCAGCTGAGGGTGCAGGCCTGGATCATGTCCATCACCCCCTTTGTGTAAAGGGACCTGCTGCTGCCTTCCCCAGGAAGCCACAGTGACCTTCAGGAGCAGAATAATGTGCTAGGAGTGTGGCAGGGTGCCCTTCTCCCCCTCTCTGAACAGCCCAGGGAGACGTGATGCCCACAGCCAGGAATCCATCAGCTCAGTGAGGGCAGTGTCCCCTTCTCCAGGTTATCCAGTCAGGGATCAGACTGGTGAACTGGGATCTCCTTTCTCCTCTCTTTATGTATGGGAGAGTGGAGAGAATCACCACAGACAGGTAGAGGACAGCACCACCACACTGCTGGAGCCAGCTCCAGGCTCATCCTGCTCCACTCCTGCCTCTGCTCCCCCTCAGTGTGGCCTCCACCCTTGTGAGCTCTGCTACAAGCTCTGGAGCCTTCAAGAGCAGCTGGGTTTCAGCTCCACACTCAGATCCCACAAAGAGAAACAGCTGATCCAAAAGTGAGTCCAAGTCTATGTCCTAGCTAAGGACATCTTCAAAGCTTTTGGTGCTGAAAAGAAGCCCCCAGGCCAGACTTAGAGGAGAGATCAGGAGCTGCTGATGCTGGGCTGCTTGCATCATGGACCCTCTGAGGGAGGCCACCAAGTGCTCCTAACCAGGGTAAACCACTCACTAGTTCTGATGGGCTTCTGCCATGAAAGTGGTCCAGCACCCTGGAAGTGCCAGGAGACAAAGGCAGCACCTCCACAGCTCTCCTGAGCAAACCTGATCTCCATCCTGGTCTCCAGAGCACACTTTGTCCCCAGTCTAAGTGCCCTGCCCTCAGACACTGGTGGTGTGTGAAGGAAGAACTGTTTGACACTGAGGGCGGTGAGAGCCTGGCCCAGGTTACCCAGGGAGGTGGGAGCTGCCCCAGCCCTGGAACCATTCCAGGTCAGGATCTTTGGGGCTCTGAGCTGCCTGCTCTGGTTGGGCACGTCCCTGCTGACTGCAGGAGGGTTGGGCTGGAGGGCCTCATGAGGTCCCTTCCCACCCAAACCAGCCTGGGAAGCTATGAAATGAGCAGCCCTGGGCACTGCAGCAGCTCTCAGCCACCTCTGCAACCCCCCCAGGCCTGCAGGAAGGCAGAGGAATGGTCCTTACGTTTCTTGCCATTGATGTGATCCAGGAAGTTGATGGAGTCCTTCACCACACAGTCACAGACATTGCAGTAGTACCTGCAGGAGAGAGGAAACACCAGCTGCAAAGCAGAGACCATGCACCACACAGCAGCTTGGCCTGGAAGGGACACTCAGGATCACCCAGTGCCAGCCCCCTGCCAGGGGCAGGGACACCTCCCACCAGCCCAGGCTGCTCAAGGCCTCATCCAGCCTGGCCTGGAACACCTCCAGGCAGGAGGCAGCCACAGCCTCCCTGGGCAACCTGTGCCAGAGTCTTCCCAACCTCACTGGAAAGAATTTCTTCCTCCTCTCCAGTCTCAATCTCCCCTCTCCCAGCTCAAAGCCAGAGGCACAATCCCTGCCCTACTCCCCACAGCATTGCTGCTCCAGCCCAGGCTGCTGCTGCCCTTCTTGCCCACCTGGGCACCCCCTGAGCTCATCTCCAGCTGCTGTCACCCAGCACCCCCAGAGCCTTCTCTGCTGAGCACTTTCCAGCCCCTCTGCTCCCAGCCTGGAGCCTTCCTGGGGTTGCTGTGCCCCAAGTGCAGCACCCAGCCCTGGGCCTTGTTGAACCTCACCCCTCTGACCTCAGCCATGGATGCAGCCTGGCCAGGTCCCTCTGCAGAGCCTCCTGACCCTCTAGCAGATCAGCACTGCCACCCAGCTTGGTGTCATCTGCAGGCTGCCTGAGGGTGCCTCCATCCCCTCACCCAGCTCATGGAAGAAGACATCAAAGAGAAGTGGCTTCCCTGCTGCCAAAACCCAGCCTGTGGCAACACATTCACTCATTGGATGCTGCTCAGGACTGCACACCTCCATGGCTCTGGTGGCCACCAGCCTGTGACAGTGACATTAACAGCTTAGTGTCTTCTTTTCAACCTCTGGATTGGTTAGGATGAGCCAGAAGCCCTTTCATCATTTGGCTGAACATGATCCCCACCAAGAGTGGCCAAACATCATCCCTAAGGACAGGTGTTGGACATTCCTCCCCTTGCCAGCACACAGATATCCAAAGCAAGCACCAGGAGAAGGAGGCCTCCTGGCTAGCAAAGCCCAGCAGGCAGCACACATCTGCCTCAGCTGCTCCTGGCAGCCAAGGTCAGGGGAGGCTCAGCCTGCTGTGTCTCTTCCACACACGGCCCCAGCAGATCCCATTCTGATGTAGCCCAAAGCAGCCTCCAGGAGGAAACCACCACCCTGAGAGCTCACTGCTGTGTCACAGCCCCTTGAGGCCACCAGCACAACCCTGAGGCTGCAAGAGGAAGGCCAGCAAGCACCTACCCTCCCATCTCTGACTGAGGGGTGGTTTTGGTGATGACAATGGTCTTGCCCAGCTTCGACTCCAGGTCCACCTTGTAGTCGCGGTGCCGCAGCAGCTCCCTTTTGACAGGCTGAGTCGGTTTGCCTGAAACACACAACCCCAGAGTGCTCAGCAGGAGAGCTCCAGCCTGCCATGAGGGATCCACAGAACCACAGGATGGGTTGGAAAAGGCCTCTGAGCTCATCCAGTCCAACCAGTAACCCAACCCCTCCATGGCCACCAAACCATGGCCCCAGGTGCCATGGCCACAGGGTTCCTGAACACCTCCAGCCATGGGCACTCCACCACCCCCCTGGGCAGCCTGTGCCAGTGCCTGACCACTCTGGCAGCACAGAAATTGTTCCTCATCTCCAACCTGAGCCTCCCCTGGCACAATTTCAGGACATTTCCTCTCCTTCTCTCACCTGAGAGTGGGGAGCAGAGCCCAACCCCCAGCTCACTGCAGCCTCCCCTCAGTTTGCTGCAGAGAGCAATGAGGTCTCCCTCAGCCTCCTCTGCTCCACACTGAACACCCCCAGCTCCCTCAGCTGCTCCTCCCCAACCCTCTTCTCCAGACCCTTCCCCAGCCTTGTTGCTCTTCTCTGGATCTGCTCCTACTCCTCAATGTCTTTCTTGGAGCTAGGGGCCCAAAACTGACCCCAGGACTGAAGGTGTGACCTCACCAGTGCCTGCCAGGCAGGGCACAGTCCTTGGCCTGTCCCTAGTGTTCACAAAGCATCAGCCAGGAGCTACATAACTCATGCAGGAATTGCAGCTTTTTCTTTGAATCAGTACAGGAATAATTTCCTCCTCACCATTTCCTGCTCCCATTAGATCTGAGGGACTTCCAGCTCTGATTTGGTGACCTACAGGACGGGGGCAGGGATTGTCACCCTGGACTGGGCACTGGTGGGTCCACACCTTGAGTTTTGGGGCCCTCACTCCAAGGACATTGAGGTGAGATCTCCTAAACTCCAGGGGCTGATTTCTCCTCTGCCCCCACAAAGACCAGAGAGAGGCAAAGCTTCTCTGTCACTGCTTCTGCCAAAGCATTTGGTGGCAAAGAGGGCAGAAAGGAGCAGCCAGCCTCCAACTGCTGCTGGCTCTCCCCAGGGCTTCACTGCCAGCTGCCCTCTCTCAGGTTAGGGTTAGGGACTCCTGTCCTGCCCATGGTCAGCTCTCCACTCACCATCTTTCTTCTCTCTCTCTTCTGTGAGCCTCTTCTCTGCAAGCTTCTCATACTCATCCTTGTCCCACTTCCGGCGGAAGTCCAGGTTCTTAGTCTGGAAGGACACCAGGGGTTAGTGGCCCTGGGGGGACACCAAGGGCCTTGGGGGGACACCAAGGGCCCTGGGAGGACACCAAGGGTTAGTGGCTCTGGGACGACACCAAGGGTTAGTGGCCATGGGAGGACACCAAGGGCCATGGGAGGACACCAAGGGTTAGTGGCTCTGGGGGGACACCAAGGGCCATGGGAGGACACCAAGGGTTAGTGGTCCTGGGGGGACACCAGAGGTTAGTGGCTCTGCGAGGACACCAAGGGTTAGTGGCCATGGGGGGACACCAAGGGCCATGGGAGGACACCAAGGGTTAGTGGCCATGGGGGGACACCAAGGGCCATGGGAGGACACCAAGGGTTAGTGGCTCTGGGGGGACACCAAGGGTTAGTGGCCATGGGGGGACACCAAGGGCCATGGGAGGACACCAAAGGTTAGTGGCTCTGGGGGGACACCAAGGGTTAGTGGCTCTGGGGGGACACCAGGGGTTAATGCTCCTGCCCCCACCCAGCTCTGGCCTGGGGGGCAGTGGAATCCCTCAGCAGTCAGTCCAGGCTGAGCCTCCCCTGTCCTCTGCCTTCAGACCTAGGGATGAAGGCTGCAGCTTAGGACAAGCCCCAGCAGGAGCAGCCCTGCTCCTTCTGGAAGGCTCTCAAAGCCCTGAGCAGAGCCATGGGGTGAGCTTCCTCCCTCCTGAGGCGGTCACCCAGGCCCTGCCCTGCACACCAGGCACAGGGCTCACCCCTGCCTGGCCAGGAGCTTGGAAGTGGTGCCTGAGGAGCCCAGCTGAGCCAGCAGCAGGCTCCACGCAGCCCTCTGTGGCTAAAGCCAAGCCTCCAAGGCCAGCTGGAACCCTCAGACACCACAAGAGCTGTGCAGAGGCTGGTGACAATACAGCAGCAGGCAGGGCCACAGTGCCTGCTCTGAGGCCACTGCAGTCACCAAGCTGAGTGTCCTGTGAAACCACAGCACAAAGGAGAGGACCAGAGAATGGTTTGGGTTGGAAAAGCTCCCAAAGGTCATCCAGTCCAACCAGCAACCCAGCCCCACCATGGCCCCAGGTGCCATGGCCATCCCTGAACACCTCCAGCCATGGGGACTCCACCACCTCCCTGGGCAGCCTGTGCCAGTCCCTGACCACTCTGGCAGCAAAGAAAATGTTCCTCATGTCCAACCTGAGCCTCCCCTGGCACAATTTCATACCACAGCCTCTCCTATCACCTGAGGGTGGGGAGCAGAGCCCAACCCCCACCTGGCTGCAGCCTCCTCTCAGAGAGCAATGAGGTCTCCCTCAGCCTCCTCTTCTCCACACTGAACACACCCAGCTCCCTCAGCTGCTCCTCCCCAGCCCTGTTCCCCAGACCCTTCCCCAGCTCTGTTGCCCTTCTCTGGCCCTGCTCCAGCTCCTCAATGTCCTTCTTGCAGTGAGAGGCCCAGAACTGAGCCCAGCACTCAAGCTGTGGCCTCCCCAGTGCCCAGTCCAGAGGCACAATCCCTGCCCTGCTCCTGCTGCCCACACCATTGCTGCTCCAGGCCAGGCTGCTGCTGCCCTTCTTGCCCACCTGGGCACCCCCTGAGCTCATCTCCAGCTGCTGTCACCCAGCACCCCCAGAGCCTTCTCTGCTGGGCACTTTCCAGCCCCTCTGCTCCCAGCCTGGAGCCTTCCTGGGGTTGTTGTGCCCCAAGTGCAGCACATAGCCCTGGGCCTTGTTGAACCTCACCCCTCTGACCTGAGCCATGGATGCAGCCTGGCCAGGTCCCTCTGCAGAGCCTCCTGACCCTGCAAGCAGACCAGCACTGCCACCCAGCTTGGTGTCACCTGCTGACTTGTGTGGGTGTCTCACTCCCCTCATGCAGATGGTTGATAAAAACATGGAAGAGAATGGCCCAGTGCTGAGCCCTGGAGGACACCTCTGGTCCTGCCCTCAAGCAGATCAACTCCCACCCCATGTAGTGCCCTCTGCAAAGTGCCTGAGGGTGCCTCCAGCCCTCACCTAGCTCACTGACAAAGGTACTGAAGACAACTGGCCCAGCACTGAGCCCTGGGGAACACACCTGGTGCCCAGCCACCAACTGGAGTTAACTCACTGCCCACCACTCCTGGGGCCTGGCCCTCAGTCAGTTCTCAACCCAGCAAAGCCTCCACCCACCCAAGCCATGAGCAGCCAGCTTCTCCAGGAGGATGCTGTGGGCAGTGAGGCACTGGACTGCAGAGGGCCATGGCCTTTGTTGTTCACTCAGGACAAAATCCACCTGAAACCTGGCTCCTGAATATTTGAAGAGGCAACTGCAGCCCCTCAGGAGCTGCAGAACTATGGTCAACAAGGCTGAGATTGAACAAAGAATCTGGCAGCAGCAGTGGAGGTGGGGATGGGCACAGGGAACCTGGGAACTGCTGCCAGAGAAGGCCCTGGGCAGGCAGCTCCTGGTGCTTCACAAAAGGGGCTTTGGTGCATCTGAAGGAGACTGGGGGACAGCAGACAGGAGGTGGCCCCAGTGGAAAGAGAATCACCTCTGCTGTGAGGGCAGGCTGGGAGAGCTGGGGCTGGTCAGTCTGGAGGGGAGAGGGCTCCAGGGAGACCTTGAGGTGGGTCCCTGGGAAGGATGGGGATGGTCTGTCTGGCAGGGCCTGTTGTGGTGGGACATGGGCTGGTGGTGGGGAACCGAAGGGGGGTGGGTCTGGAGGAAGGTTAGGGCAAGGAGTTGGGGAGAGAGCCTGGCCCAGGCTGCCCAGAGAGGTGGGAGATGCTTCATCCCTGGAACCATTCAGTACTGCTCTGGATCATAGTATCATCGTATCATTCAGGGTTGGAAGGGAACACAAGGGTCATCTAGTTCCAACCCCCCTGCCATGGGCAGGGACACCCCACACTAGATCAGCCTGGCCAGAGCCTCATCCAGCCTGGGCTTAAACACCCCCAGGGACTGGGCCTCGACCACCTCCCTGGACAACCCATTCCAGGGCTTCACCACTCTCATGGTGAAGAACCTCCTCCTCACATCTAGCCTGAATCTCCCCACCTCCAGCTTCATTCCATTCCCCCTACCCCTATCACTACCTGAGATCCTGAGCAGTCCCTCCCCAGCCTTCCTGTAGCCCCCTTCAGATACTGGAAGGCCACAATGAGGTCACCTCGGAGCCTTCTCTTCTGCAGACTGAACAGCCCCAACTCCTTCAGTCTGCCCTCATAGGAGAGGTGCTCCAGCCCTCTGATCATCCTTGTGGCCCTGCTCTGGACACCTTCCAGCACCTCCACATCCCTCTTGTAATAGGGGCTCCAGAACTGGATGCAGTACTCCAGGTGGGGTCTCACCAGGGCTGAGTAGAGGGGGAGGATCACCTCCCTCGACCTGCTAGCCACACTTCTCCTGATGCAGCCCAGGATCTGATTGGCTTTTTGGGCTGCAAGAGCACACTGAGAGCTCATGTTGAGCTTCTTGTCCACCAGCACCCCCAAGTCTCTCTCCTCAGGGCTGCTTTCCAGACAGTCACTGCCCAGCCTGGATTTGTGCCTGGGATTGCCTCGACCCAGATGCAGGACCCTGCACTTGCTCTTGTTGAACCTCATGAGGTTGGCTTGTGCCCACCTCTCCAGCCTGTCAAGGTCCCTCTGGATGGCCTCCCTTCCCTCCAGCGTGTCTGCTGCACCACACAGCTTGGTGTCATCAGCAAACTTGCTGAGGGTGCACTCAATGCCACTGTCCATGTCACCCACAAAGTTGTTGAACAAGACAGGTCCCAGGACTGATCCCTGAGGGCTCAGAAGAATAGTGAAGAGGTGATTGGGAGCAGTCAGCATGGCTTTGCCAAGGGCAAATCCTGCCTGACCAACCTGGTGGCCTTCTATGAGCAGGTGACAAAATTAATAGCTGAGGGGCGAGCAACTGATGTCGTTTACCTGGACCTGAGCAAAGCCTTCGACACTGTCCCACACCACATCCTGGTCTCCAAACTGGTGACACATGGGTTTGATGGGTGGACCACTAGATGGATAAGCAACTGGCTTGATGGCCGCACCCAAAGAGTGGCTGTCAATGGCTCCATGTCCCAGTGGAGGCCAGGGACAAGCGGAGTCCCTCAGGGACTATTAGTAGCCTGCTCTGATGGATGATGTCCCTGCTGACTGCAGGGGGCTCAGACTGGAGGGCCTCTGGAGGTCCCTTTTAAGCCACAGCATTCTGTGGTTCTGTGAATTCAGGTGAGGCCAGCACCAAAGACAAAGCCTGAGCTCTCCAGGGGGCAAAGGGTCACGGCATTCTTGGGTTGGAAGGGACCTCAAAGCTCAGCCAGCTCCAGCCCCCTGCCATGGACACCTCCCACCAGCCCAGGCTGCTCAAGGCCTCATCCAGCCTGGCCTGGAACACCTCCAGGCAGGAGGCAGCCACAGCCTCCCTGGGCAGCCTGTGCCAGTGTCTCCCCAGCCTCACTGCCAAGAATTTCTTCCTCATCTCCAATCTCAGTCTCCCCTCTCCCAGCTCAAAGCCATTGTCCCTCATCCTGGCACTCCCAGCCCTTGTCCAAAGTCCCTCCCCAGCTCTCCTGCCCCCCTTCAGGAGGCTGCTCTGAGGTCTCCCTAGAGCCTTCTTTCTCTTCTCCAGGCTGAACAGCCCCAACTTGCTTAAGATTGTAGCTCCCCACCAGCAGTGAGAGCAGCAGTGGCTGGAGAGGAAGCCCAGTCCCAGCCCAGTCTCCTCTCAGCAAAGCAGCTCAGCCTCTTCCCCCCTGAGCAGGGTTTGTAGCTCAGGTCTCTGCTGTCTCTCTCTGGGCAGGGCAGCAGGGAGCTGGCAGTTTCCTTCTAAAGCAACCAGGCTGGGTGTATTTTAAAGCACCTCAGGGAAGGAAGGACTCCCTCCACCCCCACCCTCCACACTGCCTTCTCCACTCAACCAAATCAGGAATCTAATCACACTGCCAAGGCAATAAATCCCATCCCAGGCTGGAGCAGCAGCAGCAGCAGCAGCAGAGCCATTTAATGTTCCCTCCTCCAGCAATCCTTCAGCTGGAACCAACAACCACTGCTAGGAGTGGGGAGGCCTGGGGGAGGCATGGAGACATCTCATGGATCCCCACAGCTTCTGAAGCACTTGAAACATGTCAGGAAGAGGCTCTGTGAGCACCCCCCAGCCACAGGAAAGGAAATACCAGGGAGTGTGAATGAATGTCTGGGGGCATCTTCCAGAGGCTTGGCTCTCCTGCACTGACTCTCACATGTAGGTGGTTGGTGGGAGGCCAGGAAGGAGGCCACTGAATTGCTGCTTCCCCCTCCCTGTGCCCAGGAGGCCAAGGAGACCACCAGCAGCCTGGCCTGGAGCAGCAATGCTGTGGGCAGCAGGAGCAGGGCAGGGATGGTGCCTCTGGACTGGGCACTGGGGAGGCCACAGCTTGAGTGCTGGGTTCAGTTCTGGGCCTCTCACTGCAAGAAGGACATTGAGGAGCTGGAGCAGGGCCAGAGAAGGGCAACAGAGCTGGGGAAGGGTCTGGAGAACAGAGCTGGGGAGGAGCAGCTGAGGGAGCTGGGGGTGTTCAGTGTGGAGCAGAGGCTGAGGGAGACCTCATTGCTCTCTGCAGCTCCCTGAGAGGAGGCTGCAGTGAGCTGGGGGTTGGGCTCTGCTCCCCACTCTCAGGTGAGAGAAGGAGAGGAAATGTCCTGAAATTGTGCCAGGGGAGGCTCAGGTTGGAGAGGAGGAAAAATGTCTTTGCTGCCAGAGTGGTCAGGGATTGGCACAGGCTGCCCAGGGAGGTGGTGGAGTCCCCATGGCTGGAGGTGTTCAGGAAACCTGTGGCCATGGCACTTGGGGCCATGGTTTGGTGGCCATGGAGGGGTTGGGTTGGTAGTTGGACTGGTTGAGCTCAGAGGCCTTTTCCAACCCAAACCATTCTGTGAGCTGATGGATAAAGGACAGAATCTTCCCCAGTTCATTTCCCAATTTCCTTTACCCAGGCACAGGGAAACAAATTAAACACAATTAAGATCTTGGCTAGACATTATCTGGAGGAACTGTTCTGAACTGCTCTGGTGCAAGCTGAGGTGGTTGCAAGCCCTGAGATCTTTACGTAGGAACTGTTCTGGCTGAGAGAAAGCATTCCCCAAATAAACAACAAGTTAGAATCCAGGAGAGCCCCTGAGCCTCCTGCTCCCTCTGGAGGTCCCTTCAAAGCCACAGCACTGATCTGCCCAGCCTCACCACCACCCCCCCTTGCCCAGCCTCACCACCCCGACCCCCTGCCCAGCCTCGCCCCCCCACCCCCTGCCCAGCCTCACCCACCCCCTGCCCAGCCTCGCCCCCCCACCCCCTGCCCAGCCTCACCCACCCCCTGCCCAGCCTCGCTCCCTCCACCCCTTGCCCAGCCTCACCCACCCCCTGCCCAGCCTCGCCCCCCCCAACCCCTGCCCAGCCTCACCCCCCCCCACCCCCTGCCCAGCCTCGCCCCCCCCCACCCCCTGCCCAGCCTCGTCCCCCCACCCCCTGCCCAGCCTCGCCCCCTCCACCCCCTGCCCAGCCTCACCCACCCCCTGCCCAGCCTCACCACCCTCACCCCTGCCCAGCCTCACCCACCCCCTGCCCAACCTCGCCCCCTCCACCCCTTGCCCAGCCTCGCCCCCCCACTCCCTGCCCAGCCTCGCCCCCTCCACCCCTGCCCAGCCTCGCCCACCCCCTGCCCAGCCTCGCCCCCCCCGTTGCCCAGCCTCGCCAGCACCATCCCCTTCCCGCCCAGCCTCACCCCCAAAGCCTACAAAGTAACACAGGAGGCTCACGTGTGGCTCAGTCGAGCAGGAGCACAACCAGCAGCAGCTCCAACCACAGCCCCCAGCTCACCCCCATGCAGACCTCCTGCTCCTGGCCTCGCTCAGCCTCCCTCACTCCTCACCAAGTGGCCTCCAGTTAAGGCAAGGGCAGGGAAGAAAGCTGAAAGCCTGGAGGTGTTTCATCCAGCCTGGCTCTCCAGTTAGGCTACACCAACACCACCCATCTCACCTGTCTCATCCTGGCATTCCCCACACCAAACCCTGTGGGATCCATGAAGGAAGACCCCACTGCCAGGCTAAAGCAACGGCACAGCGCCAAGAAAGTCACACCGAAGCCAGCAGGGTGGGCAGCTCCTCTGTGCAGAGCAGGGGGCAACTAGCAGCAGCTCCAGCAGGACAGTGCAAGAGCCAGGTAAGAAACAGGCAACCTCTTCCCAAAGGGGCTGAGAAGCAATGGGGCAAGACAGGAGGAGAAAGGGAAGGAGGAAGCTGCCTGCACACAGCATCATCCAGCTCCAGGAGGCCCCCGGGATGGGCTCCCACCCTAAGAGGTGCTTACGGCAGGTGAGCACCCTGGGGGCTGTAACCCGCCGTGGGTGAACCTGGTGCGGCTGGGGGCGCTGGGCTAAATCACCTCCGGAATTCCCTTTCAGCCCTCACCAGGCAGGGCTTTGGGCAGGCTGGGATCTCCGCACACTGCCGGGCTGAAACGGAGACTGCCCACGGGGGACGCCTGACCCCAGGACGGAGAGATCGCAGCGGGTCCACTCCCTTCCTGGCCCCGAAGGCACCGCGGCTTCTCAGGGTGCCCCAAATCTCCCACACCCAGCGGGCACAGTAGTGTGAAAAGCCGGCACAGGGCCGCCCCGAGCGCCCCTGAGCATCCCCGGCCCCGCCGCGTCCCCACCCGCGGGCTCCCTCCCCCCGCGGCCCGGCCTAACAACAGGCCCCGAGCGCGGCCGGGCCGCAGCGGAGCGACCCCTGCCGCCGCCTGCGCCTCCAGAGCGGGCCCAGCCGCCCCTGCCCCATCCCCGACCCGGCGCGAAGCTTCCCGAGCGAAAGAGAAGGCGGAGGGCGCGGCTCCGCCTCCGGCACCTACCCCGCTGCCCGACGCCATGTTGACGGTAAGAGCGACAAGGGAACGGCAACTGTCGCGCCGCGGCGGCCCGGCCGTAAAGCGAGGCAGTCCGCCAGGACCAGCGAGTGCCCGCCAGGAACCAGCGAGTGGCGCCGCGCAGGGCTAGAGCGGCGCCGGCTCACGTGGGGCGCCGCCGCTTCCAGGCTGCCCGGCGCCAGCCATGCTGCGGCCGGGGCCGCTCGCTGCCGCCCGCTGCCTGCGGAGCCTCTCCTTGCTCTGGCCGCCCCGTCCGCCGGGGCTCCTTTCCCGGCGGGTGCGGGGAGCGCCTGGGGGCTCGGCCGGCGGCGGGCGGAGCTTGGTTCTGAAGACCCCCAAGGTAACGGCGGGGAGCGGGGGTTACGCCGGCGGTCACCGGCAGTTGCGCCCGCCCGTCCCCGCCGCTGACGGCCGCTCTCCGTCCCGGTACAGGGCACCCGCGACCACCACCCCGCTCACGTGGTGCTCCGTGACCGGCTTCTCGCCACCGCGATCGCCTGTTTCAAGCGGCATGGGGCCGCCCCCCTCGACACCCCGGTGCTGGAGCTGCGGGTGAGGGGGCTCGTGGCCATCCTCCATGGTGTGGGGGGTGGCTCTCATGAGGGTTGTGGGACTCTCCCCCCGCACTGCTCCCCCACGGGGCTCCGGGACTTCCCCCTCTGCTTGCCCGGGCGGGGGTTGTGGCACCTCCCTCTGCTTCCCCGGGGGCCTGTCGGATCCCCCTCTGCTTCCCCAGGGTGTTGGGGTGTGGTGCGCCCTTTTTGCGCCCCCGGGAGGGATATGAAACCCTTCTCTGCTCTCCTCGGGGGGCTGTGGGACCGCACTCCCTCCCCATCTGCTTCCCCATGGGGCTGTGGGACCCCTTCTCTGTGCTTCCTTGGGGGGCTGGTGGGGGTCTCGTCTTCTTTCTTCAGGACTGGAGGGCTCCCCCTGCGTGGGACATGGCTGTGTGGGGTGAACCATGACAGCCCTTCTGGGGTCCCCCTTGTGTGGAGGGGGATGGGGACATCAGACTCTCCAAACCCTCATCTCTGCTTCACTTCGGGGCTCAGGGGTGCCTGGGTGACTGTACCCCAAAGCCACCCCAGCCCTTGGCCACCCTGCCAGCCTCCACCACCTCTCTGCAGGAGACCTTGGTCGGGAAGTATGGGGAGGGAGCAAAGCTCATCTACGAGCTGCAGGACCAGGGAGGAGAGCTGCTGGCCTTGCGCTACGACCTGACTGTATCCTGCCTGGGGACAGAGGCACACCAAGGCCATGGGGGCACACCAAGGCCATGGGAACACACTGAGCTTGCCGCCACACCACCACGCTGGGCCACCCCTGACCTGCCTGTGGGTCCCACCTGGGTGGTGGAACCTCCCCTTGCCGCTGAGCAGTGCGGGTTGCTGTGACCCAGCTCAGAGCAGCCCACAGCCTGGCTCTGCAGCAGTGTTGCCTTTCCTTCCCCAGGCTATGGGCATGCACCAGTGTGCTCCATTCTACTGGTTTTGCCTCCTCCCAGTTCCCCTGTCCTGCCCATCCCTCCTCTCCAGAGCCTCAGCAGTTCTGAGCCAGCAGAGCTGTGTGCTGCAGGATGTCCCTTCTGGCCCTGCCACCTCCACTGCCTCACCACAGAGCTCTCTGGTTAACTCCCTATATCTGTGCCACAGGTTGAACCTTCTCTGCTCACACCCAGAGAGGGTGCAGCCACCTGCCAGAGGGCTGTGGTTTGCAAGGCACCATGATACTGGTGCAGAAGGAGGGGATGGAGTGGCCCTGCCCTTGGAGGGCCTCAGCATGGTTCATCGTGCTCCTTGCCAGCGAGGGCTGAAGGTGTCCCTAGAGATCGGGCAGGTGGCAAAGCCAAGGGGGTTGGTGTGGTTCAGCTCAGGGGGTCTCCACGTTGCCACCCTTAACTCCTGAGCACCCAGGTGCCCTTTGCTCGCTACCTGGCCATGAACAAGCTCAACACCATGAAGCGCTACCAGGTGGCCAAGGTCTACCGGAGGGACAACCCTGCCACGACCCGGGGCCGCCACAGGGAGTTCTACCAGTGCGTGAGTGTTGTGCTGCTGGCCAGGGCTGGGGGTGCTGGGCCTTTGCTGCTTGAGCTGTCCTCAGCTGCTGCAGGGCTGTGATGACCCTTGTGCAGCTGTGCTGTGGGAGGCATCTGCTCAACAATGAGATAGGAGCATAGAATTGTCAGGGTTGGAAGGGACCTCAAGGCTCAGCCAGTCCCAACCCCCTGCCATGGGCAGGGACACCTCACACTACAGCAGGTTGCTCACAGCCACATCCAAGCTGGCTTTAAAACCTCCAGGGATGAGGCTGCCAGCACCTGCCTGGGCAACCTGTGCCAGTCTCTCACCACCCTCATGGGGAAGATGTTTTGGGATGAGAATGTTGGGAACCTATAGGTCTGGATATTAGGCAAAGGGAGTTTAATCCTACACAGGCTGTGCCCAGGTGGCCAAGAAGGGCAGCAGCAGCCTGGCCTGGAGCAGCAATGGTGTGGGCAGCAGGAGCAGGGTAGGGATTGTGGCCCTGGACTGGGCACTGGGGAGGCTGCACCTTGAATCCTGGGTTCAGTTTTGGGCTCCTCACTCCAAGAAGGACATTGAGGAGCTGGAGCAGGTCCAGAGAAGGGCAACAAAGCTGGGGAAGGGTCTGGAGAAGAGGGCTGGGAAGGAGCAGCTGAGGGAGCTGGGGGTGTTTAGTGTGGAGGAGGCTGAGGGGAGGCTGCAGTGAGGCGGGGGTTGGATTCCTCCCTCTTAATAAGTGACAGGGTGAGAGGAAATGGCCTCAAGTTGTCCCAGGTCAGGTTTATGTTGGACATGAGGAGTATTTTCTTCCCCAAAAAGGTTGTCAAACTCTGGCCCAGGCTGCCCTGGGCAGTGTGGAGTCCTCATCCCCAGAATGCTTTAATAGCCACGGAGTTGTGCTGCTGAGGGCCATGGCTCCGTGGTGACTTGGCAGTGCTGGGTTAAGGGTTGGACTTAATGGTCTTAAAGGTCTGTTCCACCCACAGTGAGTCTGTGGTTCCATGACTTAAGCTTTAGGGAGGAGAATGCAACATGCACAGAGCCCTCACCTGAGAGATGAAGGCTCTTGCCCTTCAAAGGGCTTACCCTGGGTACCATCCCACTCCAAGGAGAGAGTCTTCAACTTCAGACTCACTGCTCTGAGGACAACCTGGCTCCATTTGTCCTCTGATTTGGCTCCAATACTCAAATCTGAGCTGTGCTTATGTATGGTCAGTGTTCTGGAACCTTCTCTCAACCACAGTGGCTGAGGGCCTGCTCTGCTGACCCTGAGGTCCTGCCTTTCCTACCCCCTGCAGAGCTGTGTGAGACCTGCACCACACCTGGGCTGTGAGACCTTCAAACTGCAGCTCTGAGATTTAAATCAGTCCTGTCACTAGTGGACAAGTTTAGGAACAAGCTCTGGACCATGAGGGTGGTGGAACACTGGAACAGGTTGCCCAGGGAGGTGGTTGGGGACCCATCCCTGGAGGTA
Source organism: Melanerpes formicivorus (assembly GCF_026170545.1). NCBI lineage: Eukaryota > Metazoa > Chordata > Aves > Piciformes > Picidae > Melanerpes > Melanerpes formicivorus. The sequence continues at coordinate 869,216 of NW_027142443.1, forward strand.
TTCAAGGTGAGGCTGGACAGGGCTCTGGGCAACCTGCTCTAGTGGAGGATGTCCCTGCTGAGTGCAGGGGATTGGACTGGATGAGCTTTGGAAGTCCCTTGCAGCCCAAACCGTTTGTGATGTCCCTGCCACAAGCTGAAGCCTCTCAGCTGTTGCCAGGAGCCTCTGCTGCCTCTTCTGCCTGCAGGACTTTGACATTGCTGGACAGTTTGACCCAATGATTCCTGATGCTGAGTGCCTGAAGGTCATACATGAGATCCTGAGTGACCTGCAGCTTGGGGACTTCATCATCAAGGTGAGAGCAGGGTTGAGTGGTTTCATATCACCACCTTAGCTGCTTGGAAGAGGAACCAAGCTGCTGGAAGGGCCTTGAACTGGTCTGCTGAGGAGCAGCTGAGGGGCCTGGGATTGTTCAGCCTGGAGAAGAGGAGGCTGAGGGGAGGCCTCATTGCTCTCTACAGCTCCCTGAGAGGAGGTTGGAGTGAGGTGGGGGTTGGTCAAGTGCCAGGACAAGAGGAAATGGCCCCAAGTTGTGCCTGGGGAGGTTCAGGTTGGACATTAGGAGAAATTTCTTCCCAGCAAGGGCTCTCAGGCACTGTCCCAGGCTGCCCAGGGAGGTGGTGGAGTCCCCATCCCTGGAGCTGTTTAAAAGCTGCCTAGATGTGTTACTGAGGGCTGTGGTTCAGTGGCAGTGGCTGAGCTGCAATAATGGATTGTGAGCTCTGAGTGAGTGTTGGACTGGATGACCTCTAAGGTCTTTTCCAACCTCTACAGTTCTGTGTTTCTATGATACCTCTGCACCTTCCCTTCCCATGAGACTGAGGTGCTGGTGGAAGGGCAGGAGGAAGCAGCAGCAGTGCAGCTGGGGCAGGAGGAAATGGTGATGGGGGGGACATCCTTGCAGCCAAGTGCCCTTCTTGCCCCCTCAGGTCAACCACAGGCTGGTTCTGAATGGTATCTTCGCTGTCTGTGGCATCCCAGAGAGCAAATTCATCACCATGTGCTCCACTGTGGACAAGCTGGACAAGGTCAGTGTGGGGATGGCTCCAGTCTGGGGTGGGTGGTTTGGGTTAGGCAGGGCAGGGTGGAGGCTGTCCTCAGCATAGGACTGCTGGTGCTTGGGAGGGCTCTGGGGAGCTCTTGGGTGTGGTTAGCAACAAGTCCTGGTGTTCCCCCCCAGTTCCTGGGTGGCACTGGTGAGGTGGCTGACTGCTGGTGGAGACAGCAGGTGTGAGCAGGTGCTGCAGCACCAGATGTTCACAGCCTCACAGGATGTTAGGGGTTGGAAGGGACCTATGGAGATCTTCCAGTCCAACCCCCTTGCCAGAGCTGGACCATAGGTCCACACAGGAATGCATCCAGATGGTCCTGAAAGTCTCCAGAGAAGGAGACTCCACAACCTCTCTGGGCAGCCTGCTCCAGGGCTCTGTGACCCTCACAGTGCAGAAGTTCCTCCTCCTGTTGAGGTGGAACCTCCTGTGCTGGAGTTTATATCCACTGCCTCATGTCCTATCCCAGGGTGCAACTGAGCAGAGCCTGTCCCCTCCCTCCTGACCCCCAGCCTTCAGTTATTGATAGACATTGATCAGATCCCTCTCAGCCTTCTCCTCTCCAGACTCTGTCCCAGGGCTCTCAGCCTCTCCTCACCAGGCAGTCTCCAGTCCCTTCAGCATCCTTGTAGCCTTCCTTGGACTCTCTCCAGCAGATCCTTGTCCCTCCTGAGCTGGGGAGCCCAGAGCTGGATGCAATATTCCAGTGCTGCTGTTGTGTCCCTGGCAGATGTCGTGGGAGGAGGTGAGGAGCGAGATGGTGGCAGAGAAGGGGCTGTGCCCCGAGGCCGCGGAGCGCATTGGGGAGTACGTCCGGCTGCAGGGTGAGCGCCGCTGCCCCCAGCCCCTGCCCTTGGCCTGCCCAGGGCCACAGCTGCAGTGCTGCCCAGCCCCTGCCCTTGGCCTGCCCAGGGCCACAGCTGCAGTGCTGCCCAGCCCCAGGCAGAGCTGCCCAGGGCCACAGCTGCAGCAGTGCCAGCCCCAGGCAGTGCTGCCCAGCCCCCTGCCCTTGGCCTGCCCAGGGCCACAGCTGCAGTGCTGCCCAGCCCCAGGCAGAGCTGCCCAGGGCCACAGCTGCAGCAGTGCCAGCCCCAGGCAGTGCTGCCCAGCCCCTACCCTTGGCCTGCCCAGGGCCACAGCTGCAGCAGTGCCAGCCCCAGGCAGTGCTGCCCAGGGCCACAGCTGCAGCAGTGCCAGCCCCAGGCAGAGCTGCCCAGCCCTGTCCTGGCAGCTGCTGCCGACCTGAGCTGCGGCTCCTGCCCACAGGTGGCCTGGAGCTGATCGAGCAGCTCCTGCAGGACCCAAAGCTGTCCCAGAACAAGCTGGCCAGGGAGGGGCTGGGGGACATGAAGCTGCTGTTCGAGTACCTGACCCTGTTTGGCATCACTGGCAAGGTGAGGAGCTGCAGGGGCAGGGGGGATGGGGCACAGCCCTCGTGGGTGGGCAGCCCTCGTGGGGCCCCTCCTTGCCCCCGGTGCTGGAGCTGCCCTGGTGTCCTGCAGATCCGCTTCGACCTGAGCCTGGCGCGGGGCCTGGACTATTACACAGGGGTGATCTACGAGGCTGTGCTGCTGCAGCAGGAGGGGCAGGCTGGGGAGGAGCCCCTGGGCGTGGGCAGCGTGGCCGGCGGCGGGCGCTACGATGGCCTGGTTGGGATGTTTGACCCCAAGGGCCGCAGGGTGCCCTGCGTGGGGGTCAGCATCGGCATCGAGAGGATCTTCTCCATCCTGGAGCGCAGGCTCAAGGTGAGTGCTGCAGGGGGCTCGGGTCTCCAGGGGACATAGAAGCATAAAATCCTGGATGCATTCCTGTGCAGAGTACCCTGAGTGGTCCTCCTCTGGCAGGGGGGGTTGGGTCCCGTGATCTCTTGAGGTCCCTTCCGACCTCTAATGGACTGTGATGGAATGATCTGGGCTGGAAGGGACCTCCACAGGTCATCTACTCTTACCTCTCCACACTCAGCAGGGACATCCCCAACTAGACCAGGTTGCCCAGAGCCCTGCCCAGCCTCACCTTGAATGTCTTCAGGCATGGGGCCTCAACCACCTCCCTGGGCAACCTGTTGCAGTGCTATGCCACCCTCATGGTACAGAACTCGTTCCTCACATCCAATCTGAATCCACTCTGCTCTGGTTTGAAGCCATTGCCCCTGGTCTTGTCCGTGCAGGCCTTTGCAAACAGTCTCTCTCCATCCTTCTTGTAGCCCCCTTCAGGTACTGGAGACTCTCTGGTGTTTCTGCAGAGCTCTGCAGCTTGATGGTGTGCAGGGGAAGGAGGGTTTGGGGGCAGAGGGTGGCTTCTCTCATGCCTCAGTGCCCACGCACAGCAGACAGAAGCCTTTCCAGCAGGTGTGGGCACCTGAGGGCAGTATTTTGTTGCAAACCCCTAGGAAGCTTGGATGTGGGCCCTGAGATCTGCTCCTGGCTCTGAACTTGATCCCCTAATTGCTTTGCTTCTGTTTCTTGCCTGTGATGTTCTCTGTCCTGGAGACTGTGGGGTGATGACTTTGGTGTCAGCTTTGGTGTCACTTTGTAATGAGCACCCTGGGAAAGCCCACAATGGAGTTCATGAAACCCCACAATCCCAGCAGGGTTGGGGCTGGAAGGGACCTCTGGAGTTCACCCAATCTAACCCACCCCACTCCAGCAGGGCACCCACAGCAGCTTGCCCAGGAGCACAATGCCCAGGGCAGGGTTGGAAGCTCTCCACACAAGGAGACTCCACAACCTCTCTGGACAGCCTGCTCCAGGTCTCCAGCACCCTCACAACAAATAAGTTTCTCCTTCTCTTCAGATATAACTTTCTGTGTTCCAGTTTGTGCCCATTGCCCCATGGCCCATCCCTGGGCACTACTGACAAGAGTCTGGCCCCAGCCTCCTGCCCCCTGCCCTTTAGCTTTGCTGAGCATTGCTCAGATCCTCTCTGGGACTGCTTTTCTCTAGGCTTCACAGCCCCAGGGCTCTCAGCCTTTCCTCCTCCCAGGCTCCTCAGGATCTTTGTAGCCTGCACTGGACCCTCTCCAGCAGTTCTCTGTCTGTTGAACTGGGGAGCCCAGAACTGGACCCAATTTCCAACTGAGGGCTCACCAGGGCAGAGCAGATGGGGAGGAGAAGTCTATCTCCGTTTAGTTCTGAGCCTTGATTCACAGCAAGTGAGGCTGGGGCAGTGTGATTGTGTCTGGAGAATCAAAGGGACATGGGAAAGCTGTCCAGGCCCCATCCAGGAGGGAGGCCAAGGTTCCACAGCTCAGACTCTGTGTGTGCCTCGTGTCCAGGCTGCACTTCCTTTGCTTCTGGATGATGGTCAGTGCATGGTGCTGAGTGGCTTTTAGGTGGGCTGGGGTTGGGAGCTGTGTGAAGGTGTGAAGAGGAGGTGAACTGAGCTTTGGTTGGGAGCTGCAGGTTGCCTCAGAGCCCAGGAGTGTGTCTGTCCCTGCAGGCTTCTGGTGAGAAGATTCGGATGACTGAGACCCAAGTGCTGGTGGCGACACCTCACAGACACCTGCTGGCTGCCAGGCTGCAGCTCATCTCTGAGCTGTGGGATGCAGGAATCAAGGTAAAGGAAGGGCTTGGGCTTGGCAGTGCTGTGGGTGAGAGAGGGACAAAAGGAGACAAAGGGGCTGGGCTGAGGCCCCCGGAGCAAGGCCTGGAACACCTCTGATACGAGGCCAGGCTGAGGGAGCTGGGGTTGTGCAGTCTAGAGAAGGCTCCAGGGGGATCCTAGAGCTGCCTTCCAGTACCTGAAGGAATCCTGCAGGAAGGCTGCAGAGGAACTTTTCCTGAGGGTGTCTAGAGACAGGACAAGGGGAACAGTTTGATGCTGAGGGAGAGTAGGTTTGGACTGGATCTTAGGAAGAAGTTCCTCAGTATGAGGGTGGGGAGGTATTGGGACAGGCTGCCCAGGGAGGCCTCCTCCTTGGGGATGTTCAAGGCCAGGTAGGATGAGGTCTTGAGCAGCCAAGGTGTCCCTGCCCATGGTGGGGGGATTGGAGCAGATGATCTCTGAGGCCTCTTTGACCTGAGCCATTCTGTGATTCTATGAAGCACAGGAAGAGCTGCCCCATGAGCTGTGAGCAACTCAAGGTGAGGACCTGCCTGAGATGTCAGAGGCAGAGAAGGAGAGAAACTGAGAGCTGTAAAGAGAGCTCCTTGCTGCAGGAATAAGGAAGCAGAGTTGTGGGTTGGGTTTTGGTGCTGGCTGCTTTGCTTCAGGATAGGTAGGGAGTAAATTTCTGAGTGAACAACTCAGCATTGTCCTTTCTTTCCCCCCCCCTTTCCTTCTCCCTTCTCCCCCCCCTTTCCTTCTCCCTTCCCCCCCCCTTTCCTTCTCCCTTCCCCCCCCCTTTCCTTCTCCCTTCTCCCCCCCCTTTCCTTCTCCCTTCTCCCCCCCCTTTCTTTCTCCCTTCTCCCCCCCCCTTTCTTTCTCCCTTCTCCCCCCCCTTTCCTTCTCCCTTCTCCCCCCCCTTTCCTTCTCCCTTCTCCCCCCCCTTTCCTTCTCCCTTCTCCCCCCCCTTTCCTTCTCCCTTCTCCCCCCCCTTTCCTTCTCCCTTCTCCCCCCCCTTTCCTTCTCCCTTCTCCCCCCCCTTTCCTTCTCCCTTCTCCCCCCCCTTTCCTTCTCCCTTCTCCCCCCCCTTTCCTTCTCCCTTCTCCCCCCCTTTCCTTCTCCCTTCTCCCCCCCCTTTCCTTCTCCCTTCTCCCCCCCCCTTTCCTTCTCCCTTCTCCCCCCCCTTTCCTTCTCCCTTCTCCCCCCCCTTTCCTTCTCCCTTCTCCCCCCCCTTTCCTTCTCCCTTCTCCCCCCCCTTTCCTTCTCCCTTCTCCCCCCCCTTTCCTTCTCCCTTCTCCCCCCCCTTTCCTTCTCCCTTCTCCCCCCCCTTTCCTTCTCCCTTCTCCCCCCCCTTTCCTTCTCCCTTCTCCCCCCCCTTTCCTTCTCCCTTCTCCCCCCCCTTTCCTTCTCCCTTCTCCCCCCCCTTTCCTTCTCCCTTCTCCCCCCCCTTTCCTTCTCCCTTCTCCCCCCCCTTTCCTTCTCCCTTCTCCCCCCCCTTTCCTTCTCCCTTCTCCCCCCCCTTTCCTTCTCCCTTCTCCCCCCCCTTTCCTTCTCCCTTCTCCCCCCCCTTTCCTTCTCCCTTCTCCCCCCCCTTTCCTTCTCCCTTCTCCCCCCCCTTTCCTTCTCCCTTCTCCCCCCCCTTTCCTTCTCCCTTCTCCCCCCCCTTTCCTTCTCCCTTCTCCCCCCCCTTTCCTTCTCCCTTCTCCCCCCCCTTTCCTTCTCCCTTCTCCCCCCCCTTTCCTTCTCCCTTCTCCCCCCCCTTTCCTTCTCCCTTCTCCCCCCCCTTTCCTTCTCCCTTCTCCCCCCCCTTTCCTTCTCCCTTCTCCCCCCCCTTTCCTTCTCCCTTCTCCCCCCCCCTTTCCTTCTCCCTTCTCCCCCCCCTTTCCTTCTCCCTTCTCCCCCCCCTTTCCTTCTCCCTTCTCCCCCCCCTTTCCTTCTCCCTTCTCCCCCCCCTTTCCTTCTCCCTTCTCCCCCCCCTTTCCTTCTCCCTTCTCCCCCCCTTCCCTCTAGGCAGAGATGCTGTACAGGAAGGATCCAAAGCTGCTGAAGCAGCTGCAGTACTGTGAGGACACAGGCATCCCCCTCGCTGCCATCGTGGGAGAGCAGGAGCTGGCAGGTGGAGTTGTCAAGCTGCGAGATGTCAGCACCAGGCAGGAGGTGAGGATGGACATTCACCCCAGGCCTGGGGAGTGCTGCCATGGTCTGGAGATAGCTGACAGCCTCTGGGGTTTCCCTCGGGAGTGGTGTTTCTTTGGGGGGCTGCAGTGCAGATCTGAATCGCAGAGGGAGGGGCTGAAAGGGATCTCCAGAGATCATCCAGTCCAAGCCCCCTACCAGAGCAGGGTGACCCAGGGCAGGGCACACAGGAACACATCCAGGTGGGTTTTGAGAGTCTCCAGAGAAGGAGACTCCACAACCTCTCTGGGCAGCCTGCTCCAGCACCCTCACACCAAAGAACTTTCTCATGTTGAGGTGGAACCTTCTGGGTTCCAGCTTGTAGCCGATATTCGTTGTCCTGTCACTGGGCACTACCAAAAGGAGCACGGCCCCTTCATCCTGACCCCCACCCCTCAGATATCTATAGACATTGATCAGATTCCCTCTCAGCCTTCTCCTTCCCACTCTGAACGACCCCAGGGCTCTAAACCTCTCTTCCTCACACAGCTGCTCTAGCCCCTTCATCATCCTCACAGCCTCCATTGGACTCTCCAGCAGATCCCTGTCCCTCTTGAACTGGGGAGCCCAGAACTGGGCACAGTATTGCAAATGTGGTCTAGCTAGGCCTGAGCAGAGGGGGAGGAGAAGCTCTCTTGGTCACACTCCTTAATGCACCCAAGCATACCATTGGTCTTGTTGGGCCACCAGGCCACATTGCTGTCCCATGCCCACCAAGGTCCTTCTCTATGGAGCTACCCTCCACCAGCCCAAGCCCTGACAGTGAGATATCTCCACCCTTGGATCCAGCAGTGTCTCACAGGATCTTTAGTTCTTTGGGGGTGGGATCAAAATGTTGCTGTCTCTTTCTGCACCTGGGATCTGGGTGGCATCCCCAATGTCCATAGGAAGTGTGGGTAGGAGGAGCTAATTTGCATCAGCTCCTCCCAGTGTTGGGTCCGCTCTGGACCTTTCCTTGGCACAGCTGCAGTGGCACTGCCCTGCCCACACAGAACTGGTCTCTTCCTATTGATAATGTAGCTGCAAGGAGCAGGTCTGGCCTTGAGCCAGAAGGGAGAAAAGGCAGGGCCAGAAGAGGGCAATTTGGGGTCATCAAGGGCTGTTGAACACCACACAAGATTTGAGACAGCAGAGTGGGATTCTCAGTCCAGTCCCAAACTCCTTAGGGGCAGCTCAAACCCTGTGCTGCTCAGGGTTCCAGTGCTGCCCCCTCCTCTCTGTTTGCTTTGTAGGTTGACATCCCAAGAGCAGAGCTTGTTGATGAGATCAGGAGAAGGCTGGAGCCCTAGGACTTCCCTGGCCAGAGCTGCTTGGCTGAGCTCCTGTACAAGTGGAGTCCTCCAGCACCCTTAGCCGTGCACCTACCACTGAGGTCTGGTCACCATCCACTAGCATGAGACTCACCTGCCTGGGCTGAGGCAGTGCCAACAGGGGACATCTGCTCAGAAAGGAGCAAGTGGGCTAGAAAAGTTACCAGGTTAACCATCTGGTCAACTGCTCTGAAGGCTGGGTCAAGCTTGTGGGTTCTTAATCTTGCAGTACCTGTCCCTCTGCAGCCATTCCCATCCACGGCAGGAGGCTGTGGTGGTGGCACCAGCAGGGATGGACACAATGCAGCTCAAGCAGGAGCAGCTCCAGAGTGTGATGTGTGGGGGAATATGTGGAGTGCTGGGTGCCTGCAGGCTGAGGACACAGGAGAGGGTGCCAGTGGAAGGCTACCTTCACTCCTCTGAGAACTGCAGGGGCCAGCCCCAGCCTGCAGCCAGCCTCTGACATGGAGTGTGGGGCCAAACGCTGGGCTGTGACAAGGGCCTGTGGGCACTGTGGGTCTGCTCAGGAAGGGACACGAGACAGGGGCTGGTGCAGCCAGGCAGGCAGGTTGCAGCAGGGGTGAGTGTGAAGAACTCTGTTTTTTATAGATTAAAAACCCCCAAAGAACAAAACAAAAATTGTCCTGGGACCTTTGTTTGAGTGTGGTGACAGCAGCTGCTCTGAGGTGACGACTGAGCTGCTCAAAGACAGATGGAAACCAAAGAAGGTTCAATGATCTCATGATAAAGAGAGATGTCTCAACTTCCACCCATGCACCGCTGCTTGCATGATAGCCTGAGGACTCACAGAGTCATAGAATGAGTTGGGTCAGAAGGGACCTTCAAGGCCACCCAGTTCCAACCCCTTGCCCTGGGCAGGGACACCTCCCACCAGCCCAGGCTGCTCAAGGCCTCATCCAGCCTGGCCTTGAATACCTCCAGGCAGGAGGCAGCCACAGCCTCCCTGGGCAACCTGTGCCAGAGTCTCCCCAGCCTCACTACCAAGACTCCAGTCTCAATCTCTTCTCTTCCAACTTAAAGCTGTTGTTCCTTGTCCTGGCACTGCCAGCCCTTGTCCAAAGCCCCTCCCCAGCTCCCCTGGAGCCCTTCAGGTCCTGGAAGGCTGCTCTGAGGTCTCCCTGCAGCCTTCTCTTCTCCAGGCTGAACAGCCCCAAGACTCCCAGCCTATGCCCATAGCAGAGGTTCTCCAGCCCTCTGCTCATCTTGGTGACCTCCTCTGGAGCCTCTCCACCACTTCCATGTCCTTGTGGCCCCAAAGCTGGAGGCAGTGCTGCAGGTGGGGTCAGAGCTGGGGTGCAGAATCCCCTCCTTGTGCTGCTGGCCACACATCTTTTGATGCAGACCTGTGGCTGCCGGGCTGCCAGTGACCATTGCTGGCTCCTGGGGAGTTTGTCACCACCTGCCACCCTCAACTGCTCCTCCAGGCTGCTCTCCAGCCGCTCCTCACCCAGCCTGCATTTGTGCTTGGGGTTGCCCCGACCCAGGTTCAGGACCTCGGACGGGGCCTTGTTGAGCTTCGTGAGGGTGGTTTGGGCCCACGGCTCAAGCCTGGGTGAGACGCTTAGGGTGGGATTTATCCCCCGCATCTTCACACAGAGAAAGCAGACACGGAACCGAGCCAGGCGCTCCTCGCCGGGCCGGGGAGCCCAGGCGCCAACCCGCAGCGCCATGGCAACGGCCGGGGCGGGCTGCTCCGGCCCAGCGCCGGGGCCGCGCCGGTGCGGGCGGCCGCAGTGCGCAGGCGCGGGGCTGTTGCCACGGCAACGATGGCGGCGGGACCGCGCAGGCGCGGCTGCGGCTGCGGCAGCTCACAGAGCTCGCCGGGAGCTGTTGCTATGACAACGCGCGGGGCCGCAGCTCGTCAGCGCAGCCTTTCTCCCGCCGCAGTGTCCGCACGCGGGACCGCTGCCCTGGCAACGCCGGGGACGGCACTGCGCAGGCGCAGCCTCCCTCTCAGTGCGCAGGCGCGGGGCCGCTGCCATGGCAACAGGCGGCGCCGCAGCGCGCAGGCGCAGCCTCCCTCGCGCTGCAGGGCGCAGGCGCAGGCGCGGGCCGGGGCGCGGCGGGCCGCAGGCGCGGGCCGGCAATGGCGGACGAGGCAGCCGTGCGGGAGCAGGCGGAGACGGTGCGGAGGCTCAAGCAGCAGAAGGCCGATCCCGATGAGGTGCGGCTGGACCCTGATGGGACTGGCGGGGCCGGGGGTGGAGCGATGGACGTGAGGTGCTGGGGGAGGAGCGGCGTGAGGGAGAGCCGGAGCCTGGTGTGGGTGGGAGGCGGCCGAGCTGCCGTGAGGAGAGGGCGCGGAGGCACTGGGGGCGCTGGGACAGGGGAGGGGAGCGCTGGGGAGCTGGGAGTTCTGGTGCTGAACTGGAACGAGCGTTGCTAAGGTGTCTGAGGGGTGGTTGCGGTCGTTGGGCTCCGTGGGAGAGTGCTGTTGGAGACTGCGAGTGTGGCGCAGGGGCTGCGGGCCTGGGGTGTGGGGCTGAGGGGGATTGGGGGTTACTGCTTCGGAGAGCGGAGGGGCTGAAGTGCCTGGGAAGAAGGGTGTGGGGGAGTCTAGGCTGGGAGCAGGAAGTAGCGATGCTGCTGTCAGACTGCCCATGCCCAGAAGGGTGTTTAGGGGTGACATGATTGAGAGGAGGATGCTGGTGCCAGGGTGCAGGGAGCAGGAGCTGGGGGTGCTGGGACTGGTAGGGTGGGAGGAGGCAGACGCTGGGGGCAGTGGAGATTGGGGAATCAGAGGATGGGGAAGGGCTGTTGGGGGTGCTGAGGTTGGGCTTCTCGTAGCAGAAGTGGGGGGCTTGGAGAGGAGCAGTGAATATCTCTGGTTACTGCGGGAGCCTGGGAGTAGCAGGTGTGTTGAGGCTGGGCAGTCTGGGTGCACTGGGAGTGCTGAGGCTGAAGGGGCTGTGGGCTGGGTCTGCTGGATGGGCTCACCCCCAGATTCCTCCTTCTTCCCCCCCAGATTGCAAAGGAGGTGGCAAAACTGCTGGAGATGAAGGCACAGCTGGGGGGAGATGAGGGGAAACACAAGTTTGTGCTCAAGACACCCAAGGTAACTACCCCAGCACCCCCACTCTGTGTGCACACCCTGCTGCCACAGTCACACCGCACCCCCATGCTTCTGTGGAGTCTCAGCACAGCCTTGCCTCTCTGTCTTCTCACTTTGGTTTCCATTTTCCCTGCGAGCAGCAGGGGTGAAGGTGGAAATGCCCCTGCAGCCCAGAAGGCCACTGGCAGCCTGAGCTGCATCCAAAGCAGCCTGGCCAGAGATGGAGAGAGGGGATCCTGCCTCTCTGCTCTGGGGAGACCTCACCTGCAGGGTTATGTCCAGCTCTGGGGCCCCAAACACAAGAGGGACATGGACCTGATGGAGAGGATCCAGAAGAGGCCACCAAGATGATCAGAGGGCTGAAGAACCTCTGCTGTGGGGACAGGCTGAAAGAGTTGGGGCTGTTCAGCCTGGAGAAGAGAAGACTCCAGGGAGACCTTAGAGCAGCCTTCCAGTACCTGAAGGGGCTCCAGGAGAGCTGGGGAGGGAGTGTTCAGAAAGGCCTGTAGGGACCAAGGATCCCCAGGCTGTCCCTGTTAGCCTTCAGCTGGTAACCTGGACAGAGGGGATGAAGCTGCTGGTGGGTTGAGTGAGCACAAGATGCTACCAAGTGCAGCTCTGCTGGTGCAAGGGTCACTGGAAAGCTCTCTTGGAAGGTCTCCTATTGAAGGTCTCTCTTTCAGAGACCTTCTTGTCCCTAAAGGGGCTGATCAGAAAGCTGGGGACAGACTTTGGAGCAAGGCCTGTTGGGACAGGACAAGGGATGATGGTTGGAAACTAAGAGGGAGATTCAGACTGGAGAGAAGAGAGAAATATTTGACACTAAGGGTGGTGAGAGCCAGGCCCAGTATGCCCAGAGAGGTGGTAGAAGCCCCAAGCCTGGCACCATTGCAGGTCAAGTTGTTTGAGGCTCTGAGCAGCCTGCTCTAGTTGTAGATGTCCCTGGTGGCTGCAGGAGTTTGGACTGGATGAGCCTGAAAGGTCCCTTCCATACCAGCCCAGACTGGGATTCTGTGGCTGTGGTGGAACCACAGCTGTAGAAACCCAGCAGTGTTTGCCAGGAGTGTTCAGCACTTGTTGGAATGTGGGGAGCAAGAAAGGTCTCCTGGCTTCTGATCTGGCTTTGCTCTGTGGGGTGGGGAACTCCATTTCCTGAGCAGGTCTGGCCAGCTGCTGACAGCTGTGTGTCCTCTTGCAGGAGGAACCTTCCTTCAAGGGTGGCTCCAGAGAGTAGTGTCTGTGATGCAAAGTGTGCTGAGATCCTGGGGGACCTCAAGGCTTCAGCACTAGCAAGGGGCCAGAGCCCAGCTCTGAACCTTGCTCATCACTAAAGCAGGCTGTGTTGGTGGCAGTGACTGAGGGAGTGCCTCAGAACGTGTCCATGCCCCTTCTGTGCTGCTGTGCTGTGAGGCCTGCAGCGTGGCTCACTGCTGCAAGCTGTGCAAAGGACCCTGCAGCCTGCCAGTCCCAGGGCAAGTCAGCAGCTGGTGGCTTCCCAGCCACATCAGCTGCTCCTCACTCTGTGACCTACATCTGGGGCGTGGGGAGGTGCCTGCTCTGCTTCCTTCCCCACCAGCACTTAGAAGATGAGAGCAGGAGGCCCAGTCCATGAACTGGAGGGGTTGTGTTGCTGAGAGCCTGAAGGTGCTCAGCTAGGTAACTGAGTAACTCCTGACAGTGACAGAATGCAGAGGGAGCATGTCCCAGGCAGCAGCAGATGGACACTGGCCAGGCAGCACACTCTGGAAAGAGGATTACTCCCTGAGTGAGTTTGGGCTGTGCAAAGCTGCTGCTTGTTACACAGCTTCACAATGTCCCTGTCCTTCATTCCACCCCCCTAGGTGGCTCCTTGTACAGAGGTCTGGCTGCTACAGCTGAAACAGAGCTGTTCAGCCTGGAGGCTGGAAGGCTCCAGGGAGACCTCAGAACAGCCTTCCAGTAGCTGAAGGGCTCCAGAAGAGCTGGAGAGGGACTTTGGACAAGGGCTGGGAGTGCAAGGATAAGGGACAATGGCTTTGAGCTGGGAGAGGGGAGATTTAGGTTGGACATCAGGAGGAAGTTCTGCAGAGTGAGGGTGAGGAGACACTGGAACAGGCTGCCCAGGGAGGTGGTTGAGGGTCCATCCCTGCAGGCACTCAAGGTCAGCCTGGTTGTGTCCCTGGGCAGTCTCTTCTTTCTCACTTCTTCAATTTGCCATGGTTTAGTTGATTAGATGGTGTTGGGTGATAGGTTAGACTCCATGATCTCAAAGGTCTATTCTATTCTATTCTATTCTATTCTATTCTATTCTATTCTATTCTATTCTATTCTATTCTATTCTATTCTATTCTATTCTATTCTATTCTATTCTCTATTCCCTATTTCTATTTTCTATTCCCTATTTTCTATTTCCTATTCCCTATTTCTATTCTATTCCATCCAGCTTCTCCCCCACCAGCACTCCCAAGTCCTTCTCTGCAGGGCTGTTGATGGCATCCTCCAGCCTGGATTAATACTGAGGTTCTCCTGAGCCCCCTCATGGGATCCTCCTCAGCCCACCCCTCCAGCTTATCTATGTCCCACTGGATGGCAACATCCTATACTTCAGTCTTACCAACTGCACTACTCAGCTTGGTGTCATCTGCACCCCTGCTGAGGGTGCCCCAATCTGCATCCTTGGTGAAGATACTGAACAGCACCAGTGCCAGTACAGCCCCCTGAGGGGCACCACGTGCCACCCATCTCCACCTGGACGTGGAGCTGTCATCTCCTTACCCCAGAGAATTGTCAGGGTTGGAAGGGACCTCAAGGCTCATCCACTTCCAACCCCCCCTGCCATGGGCAGCAGGTTGCTCACAGCCACAGCCAGCCTGGCTGCAAACACCTCCAGGCGTGAGGCTGCCACCACCTCCCTGGGCAACCTGTGCCAGTCTCTCACCACCCTCATGGGGAAGAGTTTCTCTGACTGCCAGTGATGGACCCCAGGTGCCAATCTTCAAAGGGACTCTGAGCACGAGAATGAATCAGAGAACCAGAGAGTGAGTTGGGTTGGAAAAGGCCTCCAGGATCATTGACTCCAGCCAGCAACCCAACCCCACCATGGCCACCAAACCATGGCCCCAGGTGCTGTGGTCCCAGGGTTCTGGAACACCTTCAGTGATGGTGACTCCACCACCTCCCTCGGCAGCACATTCCAGTGGCCAATCTCTTTCTGGGAAGAATTTCTTCCTAACATCCAGCCTGAACCTCCCCTGGCACAGCTTGAGACTGTGTCCTCTTGTTCTGGTGCTGCTTGCCTGGGAGAAGAGACCAACCCCCACCTGGCTACAACCTCCCTTCAGGTAGTTGTAGACAGCAGTAAGGCTCTCCTGAGCCTCCTCCTCTGCAGGCTAAACACCCCCAGCTCCCTCAGCTGCTCCTCACAGGGCTTGTGCAGGCTTCTGCAGGCTGCCTGAGGCACTGTGTGGTGTGCTCCTCCCCCAGGGCACCCGTGACTACAGCCCCAAGCAGATGGCCATCCGGGAGAGGGTCTTCAGCGCCATCATCTCCTGCTTCAAGCGCCACGGGGCGGAGGTCATCGACACGCCGGTCTTCGAGCTGAAGGTGGGTGAGGGTCTCGCAGCTCAGCTTGCCCTCGTGGCAAGGCTCTTCTTCCGGCCCTGAGGTCCCCTCCCACCACCTCCTCATTTCCTGTGCTGCAGGGCTGATGCCCTTTCACTCAAGGTGCACTCTGCCCCTCTGTGCTGTAACTCAGTGTTCTTTGCCCTCTGCCCGGTCCCCGCGGGGGCTCTCTGCCCGGTCCCCGCGGGGGCTCTCTGCCCGGTCCCCACGGGGGCTCTCTGCCGGGTCCCCCTGCCCGGTCCCCGCGGGGGCTCTCTGCTCGGTCCCTCTGCCCATTCCCCGTGGGGGCTCTCTGCCCCGTCCCCGCGGGGGCTCTCTGCCCGGTCCCTCTGCCCATTCCCCACGGGGGCTCTCTGCCCCATCCCTGCGGGGGCTCTCTGCCCGGTCCCTCTGCCCTGTCCCCGCGGGGGCTCTCTGCCGGGTCCCTCTGCCCCGTCCCCGCAGGGGCTCTCTGCCCGGTCCCTCTGCCCATTCCCCGCGGGGGCTCTCTGCTCGGTCCCTCTGCCCTGTCCCCGCGGGGGCTCTCTGCCCGGTCCCTCTGCCCATTCCCCACGGGGGCTCTCTGCCCCATCCCTGCGGGGGCTCTCTGCCCGGTCCCTCTGCCCTGTCCCCGCGGGGGCTCTCTGCCCGGTCCCTCTGCCCTGTCCCCGCGGGGGCTCTCTGCCCGGTCCCTCTGCCCTGTCCCCGCGGGGGCTCTCTGCCGGGTCCCTCTGCCCCGTCCCCGCAGGGGCTCTCTGCCCGGTCCCTCTGCCCATTCCCCGCAGGGGCTCTCTGCCCGGTCCCTCTGCCCATTCCCCGCGGGGGCTCTCTGCTCGGTCCCTCTGCCCGGTCCCCGCGGGGGCTCTCTGCTGGGTCCCTCTGCCCCGTCCCCGCGGGGGCTCTCTGCTGGGTCCCTCTGCCCCGTCCCCGCGGGGGCTCTCTGCTGGGTCCCTCTGCCCATTCCCCGCGGGGGCTCTCTGCCCGGTCCCTCTGCCCTGTCCCCGCGGGGGCTCTCTGCCCGGTCCCTCTGCCCCGTCCCCGCGGGGGCTCTCTGCCCGGTCCCTCTGCCCTGTCCCCGCCGGGGCTCTCTGCTCGGTCCCTCTGCCCTGTCCCCGCGGGGGCTCTCTGCCCGGTCCCTCTGCCCCGTCCCCGCGGGGGCTCTCTGCCCGGTCCCTCTGCCCACTCCCCGCCGGGGCTCTCTGCTCGGTCCCTCTGCCCTGTCCCCGCGGGGGCTCTCTGCCCAGTCCCTCTGCCCCGTCCCCGCGGGGGCTCTCTGCTCGGTCCCTCTGCCCTGTCCCCGTGGGGGCTCTCTGCTGGGTCCCTCTGCCCCGTCCCCGCGGGGGCTCTCTGCCCAGTCCCTCTGCCCCGTCCCCGCGGGGGCTCTCTGCTCGGTCCCTCTGCCCGGTCCCCGCAGGGGCTCTCTGCTCGGTCCCTCTGCCCTGTCCCTGTAGGTAATCTCTGCCCCTGCCCTCTGTTCCCAAAGGTGCTTTTTGCTCTCTGCCCTGTCCCTGAAGGTGCCCTTTGTCCCTGTGCCCTGTTGTAGGAGACCCTGACAGGGAAGTATGGTGAAGACTCGAAGCTCATCTATGACCTGAAGGATCAGGGCGGGGAGCTGCTGTCCCTACGCTACGACCTGACTGTATCCTGCTGCAGCCTCTGCTGGGGGTCTCCAGCTTCACTGCCCAGCCTGGCCAGGGGACAGGGGGGAGGAAGAGGAGGGAGGCCAGTCCTGGGCCTCTGACCCCGTGCACACAAGGAGGTGTGGGTCAGTGGGAGCAGGACCCTTGGTCATTTATCTATGGCATGTTGCTTCTGGTGAAGCATGATGTGTGGCTGGGGGGTTGGTGGAGCCATGGCTATGTGGGGGGCTGGTGAAGCCATGGTTGTGTGTGGAACTGAGGAAGGTCTGAGGGGGCTGCCTCTACCACAGGGTACCCAGATGAGGCTCTCAGGGTACCCAGCCTGCAGGAGAGCTGAGATCCAGCCAAAGGTGCTGTTGTAAGGCACCTAAGGGATACTTAATGTGTGGTCCCTGACTTTGACAGCTGTGGACACCTTGGGGAGCTGTGGGAAGTCCAGCCAGCTCCTAGCAGTTGCTTTGTCCCAAGGATGTGTCAACTATGAGCCAGCAGTGTGCTCTTGTGGCCAAGAAGGCCAATGGTCTCCTGGGGTACCTCAAGAAGAGTGTGACCAGCCGGTCAAGAGAGGGTCTCTGCCCTGGTGAGGCCACAGCTGGACTGTAAGGTCCAGTTCCTGGGCTCTCCAATTCCAGAGAGACAGGGAACTGCTGGAAAGAGTCCAGTGGAAGCTGTGAAGATGCTAAGGAGCCTCTCTGTGAGGAGCAAAGGCTAAGAGCCCTGGGGCTGGTGAGCCTGGAGAAGAGCAGCCCCAGAGGGGAGCTGAGTGATGCTCAGCAAGAGCTAAAGGCTGGGGGGCAAGAAGCTGGGTCCAGGCTCTGCTCAGCGGTGCCCAGGGACAGCACAAGGGGCACTGGGCACAGACTGGCACCCAGGAGGTTCCATGTGAAGAGGAGGAGCAAGTTGTTTGGTGTGAGGGTGCTGGAGGCCTGGAGCAGGCTGCCCAGAGAGGTTGTGGAGTCTCCTGGTATGGAGAGCATCCAACACCCCCCACCCCGCTCAGGCATTGTGCTCCTGGACAAGCTGCTGTGAGTGCCCTGCTGGAGCAGGGCAGGGTAGACTGGGTGAGGCAGATAGTGAGGACCCGGCACTGTCTGTGGGTGATAAGTGGGTGGGGTCATCCCTTCCTGTGGCCACCCTTAACTGCCCTGCCCCAGGTGCCCTTTGCTCGCTACCTGGCCATGAACAAGATCTGCAGCATCAAGCGGTACCACATCGCCAAGGTCTACCGGAGGGACAACCCTGCCATGACCCGGGGCCGCTACAGGGAGTTCTACCAGTGTGTGAGTCTGGCCTGGCAGGGCTGGGGGCTGGGCAGCACCCATGAACCATAGAATTGTTAGGGTGGAAGGGAGCTCAAGGCTCAGCCAGTCCCAACCCCCCTGCCATGGGCAGGGACACCTCACACTACAGCAGGTTGCTCACAGCCACATCCAGCCTGGCTGCAAACACCTCCAGGCAGGAGGCTGCCACCACCTCCCTGGGCAACCTGTGCCAGTCTCTCACCACCCTCATGGGGAACAACTTCTTCCTAACTTCCAACCTGAATCTACCCATTTCTTTTGTTGTTCCACCCCCCCAGTCCTATCACTCCCTGACACCCTAAAAAGTCCCTCCCCAGCTTTCTTGGAGCCCCCTTCAGACACTGGAAGGCTACAATTAGGTCTCCTGGGAGCCTTCTCCTCTCCAGACTGAGCAGCCCCAACTCCCTGAGTCTGCCCTTATAGGAGAGGTGCTCCAGCCCTCTGCTCATCCTCGTGTTGATTAGAGACACAGCTCTTGAACTTCCTCCAGGGACTGGGACTCTACCACCTTCCTGGGCAGCCTGTGCAGCCTGACCACTCTTGCAGCAAAGAAATTGTTCCTCATCTCCAGCCTAACCCTCCCCTGGCACAATTTCAGTCCATTTCCTTCTGTCCTGTCTCTTGTTTCTTGGGAGCAGAGCCCAACCCCCAGCTCACTGCAGCCTCCTTTCAGGGAGCTGTAGGGAGCAGTGAGGTCTCCCCTCAGCCTTCTTCTAAGGTAACAGAAGGAGAGGCAGTGGCCTGAAATTGTGCCAGGGGAGGGTTAGGTTGGAGAGGAGGAAAGATTTCTTTGCTGCAAGAGTGGTCAGGGACTGGCACAGGCTGCCCAGGGAGGTGGTGGAGTCCCCATGCCTGGAGGTGTTCCAGAGCCCTGTGGCCGTGGCACCTGGGGCCATGGTGGGATTAGGTTGCTGGTTGGAGTCAATGATCCTGGAGGCCTTTTCCAACCCAACTCACTCTCTGGTTTCTCTGATTCATTCTTGTGCTCAGAGTCTCCTTGAGGATTGGCACCTAGGGGTCCATCAGTGGCAGTCAGAGAAGAGGTTTTGTGTTGCTTCTGTGCCTTGTTTCTCTCTGACCATTGCTGTGCCCTCTGCTGTCTCCTGGTCACAAGGAACCAGCCCATTCCCTTTCCTGCTGTTGGGTTTTGGTTCATCCTAGTGTCTGGTGGAAAGCACTCAGGCTTCCTGATTTCTGTTTCTGCCTTGGCAACTGAAAGTTTGCCTCAGTTGAGATCTCTTTGGTTGCCTTCTCCTCTGCTCTTTAACTTTGTCACCTGCATTAGAAGCAGAGTACCTCAAGGGTGGAGGCCAAACACCTACCACATGGGTCACACCCAGTAATAAGGAGCCTTCTCCTCCTCCTGGGTTCTTTGTTGACTTCCTGCTGCCTCTGCTGCCTCCTGGGTGTTGTTTTCCAAGGCTCTCTTACCCCTCCAGCAGCAGGAGGCAGGGAGATGCAGAGCAGCTTCTCCCAAGCGGTGGCCCCCACGCAGTGCACAAGCTCAGTGCAGGCTCCTCACCCACCTCCTGTCCCCTCTGGGTCCCCTTGCTGAGGGCTGGTGCTCCCCTGCACCCTGTTTGTGTTGCTGCTGGAGGCCCAGCTGAAGAGCAGAGCTGGAGCTGTGCTGCTGACTGCCCCTTGCTGTGGCCCAGGACTTCGACATCGCTGGGCAGTTCGACCCCATGATCCCTGACGCCGAGTGCCTGAAGATCGTGCACGAGATCCTCAGTGACCTGCAGCTGGGGGACTTCATCATCAAGGTGAGGCTGGACAGGTCCCTCAGGGCCGTGCTGGGAAGCAATGCTCATTGTTCCTCTGGGTTTACACTCTAGTGGCCACTGAGGCCTGGCCCAGGAGGTCCTCCCACCTCTGCTCCTCATGGTCTGTATGCCTCACAAGCACAGTCACAGAGTGGTTTGTGTTGGAAGGGACCTTCGGAGGTCAGCCAGTGCCACCCTCCTGCGGCCAGCAGGGACATCTGCAACCAGAGCAGTCCTCTCCAGCCCCACCTGGAATGGTTCCAGGAATGGAGCATCTCTGGGCAATCTGGGCCAGGGTTTTACCACCCTCAGCATCAAACATTTCTTCCATCCAGTTCAAGGCTTCCTCTTCTAGTTTCAAACCATCACCTCTCACCCTGTCACAGCAGGCCATGCTCAAAAGTCTGTTCACAGCTTTCTGATCAATCCCTTTAGGTAATGAAAGGCCACCAGGAAGTCTCTCTGGAGGCTTCTCTTCTCCATCACTGAACACCCCCAGCTCCCTCAGCTGCTCCTCCCCAGCCCTCTTCTCCAGACCCTTCCCCACCTTTGTTGCCCTTCTCTGGCCCTGCTCCAGCTCCTCAATGTCCTTCTTGCAGTGAGAGGCCCAGAACGGAGCCCAGCACTCAAGCTGTGGCCTCCCCAGTGCCCAGTCCAGAGGCACCATCCCTGCCCTGCTCCTGCTGCCCACACCATTGCTGCTCCAGCCCAGGCTGCTGCTGCCCTTCTTGCCCACCTGGGCACCCCCTGAGCTCCTCTCCAGCTGCTGTCACCCAGCACCCCCAGAGCCTTCTCTGCTGGGCATTTTCCAGCCCCTCTGCCCCCAGCCTGGAGCCTTCCTGGGGTTGTTGTGCCCCAAGTGCAGCACCCAGCCCTGGGCCTGGTTGAACCTCACCCCTCTGACCTCAGCCATGGATGCAGCCTGGCCAGGTCCCTCTGCAGAGCCTCCTGACCCTGCTCCACACTGAACAACCCTAGGTCCCTCAGCTGTTCCTCCCCAGCACTGTTCTCCAGACCCTTCCCCAGCTTTCTTGCCCTTCTCTGGGCACCCTCTAGCCCCTCAATGTCCTCCTTGGAGCGAGGGGCCCAAAGCTGACCCCAGCCCTTGCTGCCTGTCCCCAGGTCAACGACCGCCGCATCCTGGACGGGATGTTCGCAGTCTGCGGAGTTCCAGACCCCAAGTTCCGAACCATCTGCTCTAGTGTGGACAAGCTGGACAAGGTAGGGGCTGCAGCAGCTGCTGCTGGAGGCTCAGGGAGTCTCTGTCCCTCTGGGCTGCTCTTCCTATGGTCCATGAGTACTGGCTGGGGGATGCTGGTAGACCTGGAGTCATTCTGGTTCTTCCTCCCTCTAATGCAGGAGTGCTGGATCCTCTGCTTGCTTCACCAGCATCCCCCAGGGGCCTGGCTGGTGGGAGGAAGGGAGAGAAAAATCACACACATGGTGTTGGGGGTGGGAAGAGACCTCTAGAGGTCATCCAGTCCAACCCCACTGCCAGAGCAGGGGTACATAGAGCAGGTCACACAGCAAAAGTGCTCTTCACAAGAAGCTGAGCATTCCAACCCTTGGCCTTCTGAAGGTGCTGCTGTTTATGAACCAGGAGCATGAGAACCTACCCTAGGCTCAGCCAGGGCTTTGAAAAGCCTCTCTGAGTGCACCAAGATGTCAGGTGATGTGAGGCATCCCAGATGTGTCCTGCAATCACAGACCAGCCCAGAGGGAAAGGGATCTTGGAAGGTCATCCAGCTGCCACCACCTCCCTGGGCAACCTGTTCCAGTCTCTCACCACCCTCATGGGGAAGAGCTTCTTCCTCACATCCAATCTGAATCTCCCCATTTCTAAATTTGCTTCATTCCCCACAGTCCTATCACTCCCTGACACCCTAAGTCTTGGAGGTCTTGCCCAAGCCAAACGTTGCTGTGGTGCTGCTCGCCCAGCACCACAACCCCAGCTGGGGCTGCAGACTGTGCAGAGTGCAAGGATTGGAGGGCCATGTTCTGAGAGCAGTGGATCTGCTGCTTCTCCCACACACCTCAATCCTGCTGCCACATGGAGATCTGTGGAGGGCAGAAGATGTTTACCTGCCCTGTGCAGGACCAGCAGAAAGCTTTCCCAGCAGAGCCCAGGTCTGTGGGGCAGTGGCTGATGTTGAGGTGGAAACTCCTGTTCTGTAGTTTATATCCACTGCCTCATGTCCTGTCCCAGGGTGCAACTAAGCAGAGCCTGTCCCCTCCCTCCTGACCCCCAGCCCTCAGCTATTGATAGACATTGATCAGATCCCTCTCAGCCTTCTCCTCTCCAGACTCTGTCCCAGGGCTCTCAGCCTCTCCTCACCAGGCAGTCTCCAGTCCCTTCAGCATCCTTGTAGCCTTCCTTGGACTCTCTCCAGCAGATCCTTGTCCCTCCTGAGCTGGGGAGCCCAGAGCTGGATGCAATATTCCAATGCTGCTGTTGTGTCCCTGGCAGATGTCGTGGGAGGAGGTGAGGAGTGAGATGGTGGCAGAGAAGGGGCTGTGCCCCGAGGCCGCGGAGCGCATTGGGGAGTACGTCCGGCTGCAGGGTGAGCGCCGCTGCCCCCACCCCTGCCCTTGGCCTGCCCAGGGCCACAGCTGCAGTGCTGCCCAGCCCCTGCCCTTGGCCTGCCCAGGGCCACAGCTGCAGTGCTGCCCAGCCCCTGCCCTTGGCCTGCCCAGGGCCACAGCTGCAGTGCTGCCCAGCCCCTGCCCTTGGCCTGCCCAGGGCCACAGCTGCAGTGCTGCCCAGCCCCTACCCTCGGCCTGCCCAGGGCCACAGCTGCAGCAGTGCCAGCCCCAGGCAGTGCTGCCCAGGGCCACAGCTGCAGCAGTGCCAGCCCCAGGCAGTGCTGCCCAGGGCCACAGCTGCAGCAGTGCCAGCCCCAGGCAGAGCTGCCCAGCCCTGTCCTGGCAGCTGCTGCCGACCTGAGCTGCGGCTCCTGCCCACAGGTGGCCTGGAGCTGATCGAGCAGCTCCTGCAGGACCCAAAGCTGTCCCAGAACAAGCTGGCCAGGGAGGGGCTGGGGGACATGAAGCTGCTGTTCGAGTACCTGACCCTGTTTGGCATCACTGGCAAGGTGAGGAGCTGCAGGGGCAGGGGGGATGGGGCACAGCCCTCGTGGGTGGGCAGCCCTCGTGGGGCCCCTCCTTGCCCCCGGTGCTGGAGCTGCCCTGGTGTCCTGCAGATCCGCTTCGACCTGAGCCTGGCGCGGGGCCTGGACTATTACACAGGGGTGATCTACGAGGCTGTGCTGCTGCAGCAGGAGGGGCAGGCTGGGGAGGAGCCCCTGGGCGTGGGCAGCGTGGCCGGCGGCGGGCGCTACGATGGCCTGGTTGGGATGTTTGACCCCAAGGGCCGCAGGGTGCCCTGCGTGGGGGTCAGCATCGGCATCGAGAGGATCTTCTCCATCCTGGAGCAGAGGCTGGAGGTAGGTGCTGCAGGGGCTGGGCTCAGCACAGGCACAGAGCAAGGGTTTCTAGCTGCTCCTCCTCCTCCCTCCCGCCCCGTGCCGAGGCCTGCGGGCGCTGCAGTGCTTGTGCCCTGCTGTGGCCTTTGGTGGGGCAGCAGCCAGGCAGCTGCTGTGCTCTGCAGCAGGACTTGGAACCAAGATGTCATCTCTGGCTTGGGAGGTGATCTCTGGGGCTGCCAGTGGAGGCGAGAGGCCTCTCCCAGCAGTCCTCAGGCATGGTTTGTTCAGCTGCAGCCATGAAGGGGGCACTTCCACCCTCAGCAGAGGCAGGTGCCCAGGTCAGTTGTCTTGGTGTTCCCCACACACTGGGCACCGGTGTGAGCCCCATCTCCTCCTTGGCAAGGGAAATGGCAGCCTCAGGTGTCTTCTGCTGCCCAAGGCACTGCAGAGACCTTGCAGGAATGGGATATCCTCAGGGGGCTTCCCAGATACCTTTTCCACTTCTCCTCTCTCCCTACATCCCAGGCAGTGGCTGCTGATGGTCTTTGTAGGCTCCCACACCCCCATTGCACACTTCCCTCCCCCAGAGGCCTCTGTGGGAACCTCTCTCTTGGCAGCCACACACAACCAGGTTTTCTACCTAGAAACTGAGTTCTTTCCCCACCACCTTTCAGTGCTGCCAGGTTTGTTCCTGCCCAGGTGACCTTTTAAAGGCTTCTGCCTTCAGCAAAAGCAGTGGCAGGAAAATGCCACTTTGAATAGCCTCATCCCAGCAGTGCTGGACATATCTCAGCTTGCTGCTCATCCAGCCCAGAGTCACCAGCTCCACTGCAGAGCAGGCAGCTGCCCCTGCCCACCTTCTACAGGGCTTGCTGTTCCTGGACTGCTTGGAGCAGACTTCTGGGAAGTCCTTGGGTGTGGAAGAGCAGTCTCTATGCATAATCTGCCAGGGAAATTGCTTCTCTCCAGCCTGGCTGCACCTGCAGTTCAGCCCCCCTCATGGAACTGCTGCAGGATGGGGTTTGTGGGGCTTTGCTCCCTCTCCTGAGCTGATGCTCTTCATCCCACTGAGCCTCTTCACCTCTAAACTGCTGGGCCTGGGGTGCTGACCCATCCTACTCAGGGAGGCTCAGGTATCTCTGCGTGTGTCCATGGCATTATTTGAGTCTTGTCTCCTCTCTAGGCCTCTGAGGAGAAGATCAGGACCACAGAGACACAGGTGCTGGTGGCCTCTGCCCAGAAGAAGCTCCTTGAGGAGCGGCTGAAGCTCGTCAGCGAGTTGTGGGATGCTGGCATCAAGGTATGAGCAGGCAATGGCAAAGTCAGGAGCTGCCTGGTCCACTCCATGCCAGGAAGGGACCAAATCAGGCATTCCTGTGGGAGGAAGGGGCCCTACAAAGAGGGTGAGCAGCAGATGCCTTCCTGGATGGAGCCTCCCTCACAGCTGGAGGTGTTCTCCCTGAAGGGCTGGGCAATGTGACTTGGTCAGCCATGGGACACTGCCTGGGCTGCTCTGTGTCTGCCATCTCAGCACAGAATCCCACGTGATACCCTGCTGCTTCCAACAGAGAGTGAAACACCATGGAGTAAAGAGGGAGAGGAGCCAGGGAGGGGCTTTTTGCCACAGAGAAGATGTGAGGCAGGACCCTGCTCCCTATCTGCTGCAGACAGAGGCCCTCTGTGGCTGGGGGGAGGACAGTGGCTGAGGGGAGGATAATGCATGGGTGGTCTGCTGGCCTCCTGACCCTCTAGGGACACCACAAGTCAGCTCTGGTCACACACAGACAGGACGTAATGGTCTGGTCCTTGCCCAGGGGCTGGAAGTACCTCTGAGCTGTGCTGCCTTGGAGCTGTGTTCCCCAGGGCTCAGAGCTGGGCATGTTCTGTTTGATGTCTTCTTCAATGATCTGCATGAAGGGATCCAGGCACCCTCAGGCAGTCTGCAAATGACACCAGGCTGGATGGCTGTGTTGATCTGCTGAGGGCTCAGGAGGCTCTGCAGAGGGACCTGGCCAGGCTGGGATGGGCAGAGGCCAATGGGGTGAGGTTCAACAAGGACAAGGGCTGGGCCCTGCTCTTGGGGCACAGCAACAGCTTGGGGCTGGAAACTGCCTGGTGGAAAAGGCCCTGGGGGTGCTGGGTGACAGCAGCTGGAGAGGAGCTCAGGGGGTGCCCAGGTGACTAAGAAGGGCAGCAGCAGCCTGGGCTGGAGCAGCAATGCTGTGGGCAGCAGGAGCAGGGCAGGGATTGTGCCTCTGGACTGGGCACTGGGGAGGCCACAGCTTGAGTGCTGGGCTCAGTTCTGGGCCTCTCACTCCAAGAAGGACATTAAGGAGCTGGAGCAGGGCCAGAGAAAGGCAACAAAGGTGGGGAAGGGTCTGGAGAAGAGGGCTGGGGAGGAGCAGCTGAGGGAGCTGGGGGTGTTCAGTGTGGAGCAGAGGAGGCTGAGGGAGACCTCATTGCTCTCTGCAGCTCCCTGAGAGGAGGCTGCAGCCAGGCTGGGGGCTGGGCTCTGCTCCCTAGTCTCAGGTGAGAGAAGGAGAGGCTGTGGTCTGAAATTGTGCCAGGGGAGGGCTAGGTTGAACAGGAGGAACAATTTCTTCCTCTGAAGGGTTGCCAAGCCCTGGCCCAGGCTGCCCAGGGCAGTGGTGCAGTCCCCATGCCTGGAGGGGTTTCAAAGCTGTGTAGATGTGGTGCTGAGGGCCATGGAGTTGGTGGTGCCCTGGCAGTGCTGGGGGAAGGCTTGGACTCCATGATCTGAAAGGTCTCTCCCAGCCAGCAGCATTCTGTGATTCCATCATTACTCATCACCTTCTCCCCACACAGCAGGGGTGCCCAGAAGCAGGCCAGTGGTGCTGATGGTGTCCTGCTCTGCTCCCCTTGCAGGCAGAAGTGCTCTACAAGAAGAACCCCAAGCTGCTGAACCAGCTGCAGTACTGTGAGGAGAGTGGCATCCCACTGGTGGCCATCGTGGGGGAGCAGGAGCTGAAGGATGGAGTCGTCAAGCTGCGGGTGGTGGCCACCAGGGAGGAGGTGAGGTCCAGGGGGGCTCAGCCTGGGGGGCATTGGCCACCAGGAGGAGGTGAGGCCTAGGGGGGCTCAGCCTGGGGGGCATTGGCCATTTGAGCCAGCATCCCAGTTCAGAGCAGGCCTCCAGCCTCCTCTGCAGTGGTGCCATCAGGCTCCATTTGGCATGTTCATGGACATGCCAACTTACCTTTGGTGGCCAGAAGGGAGATCAGAGCCCTCAAACACTTCCACCTGAGGGGAAAAAGCCTCCAAGGCTTAGCAGAGCTGCCTGCACAGAAGGAGTGGTGAGGGGCTGGCAGACTTGTGGTGAGGACTGAGGGCGGTGGCCTTGTGGGTGCACTTTGGGAGACTTGGTGGTGTCCTCAGCCCCTCTTGACCTGCTGTGGAGCATGTGCCCTGGTGTCAGTTTGCCACCAAGCCCTCCCCAGCAGCTTCTCAGGACTGTATTTGGCATCTTCCTTAGACCTCTCCAAGCAGAGGTCTCTCCAGAGCCTCTGTCACCCCACATTCCCCTTCTCACCCCATGCAGGTTCCTGGAGCTGTGGAGCACCATTGTCTCCAGCTCTGCAGAGCTCCCCTCTATGATGGCCTCCTTGAGCTCCCTGCTGCTCCTCAGCTCAGGAACCTGTAGCATGGTGGGGAGATCCTGGGGCTGTACCTTCTGGCCAGGGTAGAAGACCATTGCTGAAGGTCCTAAAGGTGCCCTCCTGGCACAAGTGGGACCTGTGCTGAGCAGGGCACTGCCCTTGGCTTTGGAAGCAGTAGGAAGGAGTGGGAAGTGCATGGCCCTGGGGCAGGGTGGCAGGCAGGGGCTTGCTCTGTCAGCTGCAGCTCCCCTCTCAGGCCTTGCAGAGGGGCTGGGGACAGCAGCATGGCTGCAGGGCAGGGCAGGTCCATCAGGCTGCACTGAAGCCACTTTGTACTCTCCCTGTGCAGGTCAACGTTGGCAGGGAGAGCCTGGTTGAGGAGATCAGGATGCGAACGAGCCAGCCCTGACCGCCCCCCCGGACTCATCTCCTGCTTTGGTGGATCCTGGCTGGCAGCTGCCTGCTGCCAGTGCCTTCTCCAGGCCAGCAGCAGCAGCTGGCCTTGGGCAGCTCTATTTATTCTTGTCTGGTGCCCTCCCTTCCCCGGCAGGAGCAGGGAGGTCACAGCAGCAGCTCCTGTGCCCTGTCCCAGCCTGCAGAGCTGTTTGCCAAGTGGCCTCCTGGCTGTGGTGCCAGGCGGAGCCCCCATGCTGGCAGCTGGCCCCTGGGGGCTTGGCTGCGGCTCCTTGTTGCCATTACCTGGAATCAGCCTCCTGCCCCAGCCCTGCTCTGGCTGGGGGTGGGTGGCTGACCTTGCCCCAGCCACATGGAAAGGCTCCCAGGAACAATAAATGTGTCCCCCCCCCCACACTGGTGGCTGCTGTCTGTCACTGCTGGGCTCAGGGAAGACCTTCTTGCTCTAACTCCCTGAAGGGAGGTTGTGGCCAGGTGGGAGTTGGTCTCTTCTCCCAGGCAGCACCCAGCACCAGAACAAGAGGACACAGTCTCGGGCTGTGCCAGGGGAGGTTTGGGCTGGAGGTGAGGAGAAAGTTCTTCCCAGCAAGAGAGATTGGCCGTTGGGATGTGCTGCCCAAGGCGGGGGGGGTGTGGAGTCACCATCCCTGGAGGTGTTCAAAACAGGCTTGATGGCCGCACCCAAAGAGTGGCTGTCAATGGCTCCATGTCCCAGTGGAGGCCAGTGACAAGCGGAGTCCCTCAGGGATCAGTCCTGGGACCTGTCTTGTTCAACATCTTTGTGGGTGACATGGACAGTGGCATTGAGCGCACCCTAAGCAAGTTTGCTGATGACACCAAGCTGTGTGGTGCAGCAGACACGCTGGAGTGAAGGGAGGCCATCCAGAGGGACCTTGACAGGCTGGAGAGGTGGGCACAAGCCAACCTCATGAAGTTCAATAAGAGCAAGTGCAGGGTCCTGCATCTGGGTCAAGGCAATCCCAGGCACAAATCCAGGCTGGGCAGTGACTGGCTGGAAAGTAGCCCTGAGGAGAGAGACTTGGGGGTGCTGGTGGACAAGAAGCTCAACATGAGCTCTCAATGTGCACTTGCAGCCCACAAAGCCAATCAGATCCTGGGCTGCATCAGGAGAAGTGTGGCCAGCAGGTCGAGGGAGGTGATCCTCCCCCTCTACTCAGCCCTGGTGAGACCCCACCTGGAGTACTGTGTCCAGTTCTGGAGCCCCTATTACAAGAGGGATGTGGAGGTGCTGGAACGTGTCCAGAGAAGGGCCACGAGGAGGAGCAGAGGGCTGGAGCACCTCTCCTATGAGGACAGACTGAAGGAGTTGGGGCTGTTCAGTCTGCAGAAGAGAAGGCTCCGAGGTGACCTAATTGTGGCCTTCCAGTATCTGAAGGGGGCCTACAGGAAGGCTGGGGAGGGACTGCTCAGGATCTCAGGTAGTGATAGGACTAGGGGGAATGGAATGAAGCTGGAGGTGGGGAGATTCAGGCTAGATGTGAGGAGGAGGTTCTTCACCATGAGAGTGGTGAAGCCCTGGAATGGGTTGTCCAGGGAGGTGGTCGAGGCCCCGTCCCTGGGGGTGTTTAAGCCCAGGCTGGATGAGGCTCTGGCCAGCCTGATCTAGTGTGGGGTGTCCCTGCCCATGGCAGGGGGGTTGGAACTAGATGATCCTTGTGTTCCCTTCCAACCCTGAATTAAACTATGAAACTATGAAACTATGTGGCACTTGGAGCCATGGTTTAGTTGTCAGGAGGTGCTGGGTGATGGGTGGTTGGACTTGGTGATCTCTGAGGTCTTTTCCAACCTTATTGATTCTATGATTCTGTGATTCAGGGGGTTGCTCACCTGCCTGCCTGAGCTGGATTGGGAATGTCACAGCTGACCTTTCTCCAGCTGTGATGTAGAAGATGCCTCTGGGCCTGTGATGCTTCCTGTCCTCCAGATCTGAGCCCTGCACCATGTGTGTGGGCAGCAGGAGCAGGGCAGGGATTGTGCCCCTGGACTGGGCACTGGGGAGACCCCAGCTCAAATCCTCAATGAGGGGAGACCTCATTGCTCTGTACCACTCCCTGAGAGGAGGTTGGAGCCCAGTGCGGCTCTGTCTCACTCCCCAGGTAACAAGGAAGAGGGTAAGAGGAAATGGCCTCAATTTGCCCCAGGGCAGGTTTAGGTTGGATAGGAGGAAACATTTCATCTCCAGAAGGGGTGTCAGAGGTCTGGCCCAGGCTGCTCAGGGCAGTGGTGCAGTCCCATACCTGCAGGCTTTTCACAGCTGTGCAGCTGTGGTGCTGAGGGCCATGGTTTGGTGGTGCCCTGGCAGTGCTGGGGGCAGGGTTGGACTCCATGAGCTCAAAGGTCTTTTCCAACCCAAACTATTCCATGTGCAGGGCCAGTCCCCACCAGCCAGCCCGCAGCCCCTCGTGCCCTGGTCACGGCTGGAATGCGTACCCCGAGGTGCCTCCCAGCTCTCGCTCAGGACAGCCAGGCGCAGGAAGCCCTCTGCGCTGCCACCACTGTATCCCCCCCACTGTCCCCAGCGTCGAGGGTGGTGGCTGCCGTCCGGTGTCCCCTGCCCCGCCCGAGGGGCGGAGCGGCCGCGGCCCGAGGGGCGGAGCGGGGCCGCTGGAACCTTCCAGAGCGCGGGCGAGAGAGCGAGGATGGAGGACGAGGTGAGCGATGGCCGGGCGGGAGCCGGCGTGGCGGGGCGGGAGCCTAAGTGGCCGGGCGGGAACCGGCGTGGCCGGGCGGGAGCCTGAGTGGCCGGGCGGGAACCGGCGTGGCCGGGCGGGAGCCGGCGTGGCGGGGCGGGAGCCGGCGTGGCCGGGCGGGAGCCGGCGTGGCCGGGCGGGAGCCTGAGTGGCCGGGCGGGAGCCGGCGTGGCCGGGCGGGAACCGGCGTGGCCGGGCGGGAGCCGGCGTGGCCGGGCGGGAGCCGGCGTGGCCGGGCGGGAACCGGCGTGGCGGGGCGGGAGCCGGCGTGGCCGGGCGGGAACCGGCATGGCCGGGCGGGAGCCTGAGTGGCCGGGCGGGAACCGGCGTGGCCGGGCGGGAACCGGCGGGGCGGGAACCGGCGGGGCGGGGCGGGAGCCTGAGTGGCCGGGCGGGAACCGGCGGGGCGGGGCGGGAGCCTGAGTGGCCGGGCGGGAGCCTGAGTGGCCGGGCGGGAGCCGGCGTGGCGGGGCGGGAGCCGGCGTGGCCGGGCGGGAGCCGGCGTGGCGGGGCGGGAGCCTGAGTGGCCGGGCGGGAACCGGCGGGGCGGGGCGGGAGCCTGAGTGGCCGGGCGGGAACCGGCGGGGCGGGGCGGGAACCGGCGTGGCGGGAGCCTGAGTGGCGGGGCGGGAGCCGGCGTGGCCGGGCGGGAACCGGCGTGGCCGGGCGCACATGGACAGCCCCGGCGCGGCGGGGAGGACCTGGGGGCCTCACGGGGGCGGCCGTCGAGCGGGGGCCGCAGTCCGGTCTCGGGGCGCTGCTCCGTGCCGGGGCACAGCGGGAGGCTCCCGCACGGCCCCATTCCCAAGCTGACCTGCGCCAGGCCCGGAGCCGCTCCCCTCCGCCGTGAGCTTCTCGCCGGTGCCCCGGAGACCGGTGATGGAGCCTCGTTAGCGCCTCATGGGCTGCGAACTTCCCCGGGTTCAGCCTGTTCCGGAGCCGCGGGGGCCAGGGCGGTGCCGTGTCCCGGGGGCAGCCCCGGGAGCTGCGGAGCCCCCGGCTCTGGTTGAGCTTCTGAGGCCTTCCCACGCCGGCTGGCCCCACGTGGGGCCTCACCCGCGGCCCAAGGCCTTCCCTGTGCTGCGGGGAAGGTGCAGCCCCCGGAGACGAGGAAGGTGCCGGCCGCTGAGGATGCTGCTGGAGCTGGGGTGCAGCTTCCCAGCCCTGCTGAGCCTTCGCAGGCCTTAATGAGCTGAACCCTGATGCAACACGGGTGGTGCTGACCCTCCTTGATGCTCTCAGAAGCCTTGAGGTGATGCCGAGGGAAGATAGTTGCCAGCCTGTCTGGCATGCGGTGCCCTGCTGGGTCACTTGGCTCTGTGCTCCAGACCCCTCTTGCAGCACCAACCAGGTGCTTTCAGAGGCCTTGCAGGTGTCCATGGAGGAGCTGCTGGGGTCCTTGAGCTCTGCTGAAGTTGCTGGCTTGAGCCCTGTGGAGCAGGCTGGGGACAGCAGGCAGCGTGGGTGGTCCTTGGGTGTGCAGTGCTGAGAGGTTCCTCAAGCTCCCTCGGGGTGCAGGGGTTCAGCATTTCCTCCTCCACTGACTCGATGGTGCAGCTGCCTCATGGAGTTGGGGTGTCCCCAGCTGGGAGGCTGGAAACCCTCTTTGCCCAGACAGGCACCAACATCACTGGGTTGGAACCAGATGCTCTTTAAGGTCCCTTCCAACCCAACCCATTCCTTGACTGTCTCCAGCTGCTTCATGGAGTTGAGATGTCCCCAGCTGGCAGGCTGGAAGCTGTCTTTGCCTGGACAAGAACCAACATCATTGGGCTGGAATTAGATGCTCTTTAAGGTCTCTTCCAACCCAACCCACCCTGTGCCCATCTTCCCCCTCAGCTGTGGTCCAACACTATCAACCACGACAACAAGGTGGCCCTGCTGGCCTGGGCCAAGGCAGCTGGCATCACCCTGGTGCAGATCAATGGTCAGCGGCGCTACGGGGGCCCCCCGCCAGGTAGGTCTGGAGAGCCTCCGGGGGGGGGTGGGCAGGGGGAGCTGGGCTCACCTGGCAGGCGCGGGGCTGAGCCAGGGTCTTCATTGTCACCACATCCCTCGCAGGCTGGGTGGGCAGCCCGCCGTGCGCCGGCTCCGAGGTGTTCATCGGGAGGCTGCCGCAGGACATGTACGAGCACGAGCTGATCCCGCTCTTCCAGAGCGTGGGCGAGCTCTACGAGTTCCGCCTGATGATGACCTTCAGTGGCCTCAACCGCGGCTTCGCCTACGCCCGCTACAGCTCGCGGCGCGGCGCCAGGCGGGCCATCGCCACCCTGCACAACCGCGAGGTGCGCCGGGGCTGCGCCATCGTGGTGTGCCGCAGCACCGAGAAGTGCCAGCTCAGCCTCGACGGCCTGGGCCCCACGCTGGGGCGCCCCCAGCTGGAGGCGGTGCTGCACGGCCTCACCCAGGACTTGCTGGACGTCACCCTCTACCCCAGCCCCAACCAGAAGTGCTGCCAGCTGGCGCTGCTCCGCTACAGCTCGCACCACGCCGCGGCCATGGCCAAGAAGACCCTCATGGAAGGTAAGGGAAGGGGAGGCTTGGAATGCTGTGGGTGCTGCTTGGGATGAGCACAGAGCATTAGGGGTTTGAAGGGACCTTGAAGCTCATCGTTCAGCCCAAAATCCCCCTGTCAGAGCAGGAGCACCCAGGGCAGGGCACACAGAGCACATCCAGGCAGGCCACGAATGTCTCCAGAGAAGGAGACTCCACAGCCTCTCTGGGCAGCCTGCTCCAGGCTGTGTCACACTCACAGGGACGAAGTTTTCCCTCCTGTTCCCTTCTCTACTCCAGATTGTGCCCAGTGCTCCTCATGCTGTCCTTGGACATCCGTGAGCAGAGCCTGGCTCCAGCCTTGCACATCTTGATCCCCAGCAATGAGGGCGAGCTCCAAGTCCCAGCTCCCTCAGCCTGGTCTCACAGGGAGATGTTCCACTGCCTGCAGCAGCTCTGTGGCTCTGGGCTGGACTCTCAAGCAGTCTTCCTGGTGCGTGCCAGGATCACACTCCAGGCTCAGCTGCCAGGTGGCTTCAGCCTCGCTCCCTGCCTGTGTCCCATGGGAGGCAGCTCACCTGCCTGGTGCTGCTCCCCAGCAGTCCTTGTGCAGACCTAGTTGGGGGGGAGTGGTCAGAGGGGTTGCTGGAGGCCCTCAGGCAGCTGCCTGCTCCAAGCAGGAGCATCACTAGAACCAGCCCAGGACATCCTGAGCTGTGGCCAAGTGGTAAAACCCTTCTGATGGCTATGCCTTACCCCTCAGAGTGCCCTCTGATGCCCAGATGTGTGAGCAGAGCCTCCAGAGTCCTGCTCTGTAGTTGCTTCTGCCCCAGCTGAGAAGCTTTTGGCTTTGCCATCTTCACATCTGTCCCTAAAGCCCCCTGAGCTCAGCAGCCCTGAGCCCATCCTGGTAGTGAAAGGAGGTGGAAAAGCAGCTGCCCTGCTGCTGTGGGGTGGCTGTGCAGGCAGGGGAAGGGCCCCAGCAGTTTGCATGCTGTGGGTGAGGGTCCTACCCCGCCTGGGGCCTCATCAGCCGTGGAGGCACTGGGCCAGCTGCTGGGGGACAAGGCAGAGCGAGGTGTGGGGCGAGTGGGGGCTGGTGCACTGCCAGCTCCTGCCAGGCAATGCTGGTGTGCCCTAGGGAATTGGAAGCTGGTGGGCCTGGAGGTGAAGGTGAAGGTGGACTGGCTGAGGAGAGACCTGAAGCAGAAGCTGCAGTTGTGTGAGGAGAGCCCAGCAGCCAGGCAGGAGCAGGAGCAGCAGGCCAAGTGCCCAGCGGTGCCCCAGTCTCCAGTGCCCTCTGATGTCCTGGCCAAGCTGAACACCTTGTGCCAGAGGCGGCACCTGGGCACCCCTGTGTTCTTCACCGAGTGCGTGCGGGTCACCTCCAGGGGGTGGCTGCGGTTCTGGTGCCAGGCAGTCATCCCAGGCTGCCCCTTGTCCTTCAGTGGCTTCGTGCGGGTGTGGCAGGACAGGCCTGGCAGCAGCGGCCGCGAGCAGGCCATGGCCACTGTGGCACTGCACCTTCTCCAGATACTGGGTGAGTCCTCCCTGGGGCTTGGTGCCAACCCCCCTGCCCCTCCCAGGGTCTGGGAGTGTGAAGTGGTGGTGCTTCCGGAGCTGGTGGGGCCCTGCCTGCCAGGCACCATCACCTCCCCACCAGCCGTGTGCCATGGGACTCTGGGCTCCAAGGGGCATCTCTGGTTGAAAGCAGGAGGGGAGGGGTTTGGGGTGCTGCTGCCCACCTGACAGCTTCCTCTCCATGCAGGGCACCAGCTGACATAGGCAGCCTCTGCCTGAAGCACACCTTGAGCCCCAGCCACCAGCACCGCCTGCAGCCCTGCTGGCATCTGCTCCTGTCCAGTTCTGCTTTGGCTTTCTTTGGAGAGCTGTCCCTGGAGGGCAGGGCTGGTGGCCTGCCCTGGCACACCTGCCTTGGCACACCTGCCCCGTGCCCAGCCAGCTCTGGGGCCAGCTCTGGGTTTTGGGGATGTAGCTTCACATTCCCAGGTGGAGCAGCTCCCAGTTGGTTGTTGGAGGGGCAGCTCCCAGTTGGTTGTTGGAGGGGCAGCTCCCAGTTGGTTGTTGGAGGAGCAGCTCCCAGTTGGTTGTTGGAGGGGCAGCTCCCAGTTGGTTGTTGGAGGGGCAGCTCCCAGTTGGTTGTTGGAGGAGCAGCTCCCAGTTGGGTCTTGGAGGGGCAGCTCCCAGTTGGGTCTTGGAGGGGCAGCTCCCAGCTGTTGATGGAGAAGCTCCCAATTGGCCCCCAGGAGGCCACCCGTGGGGGGTATGGAGGATGCTTCATGGTGTGGTGGAGGTGGGGGAGGCCCTGTGGGCACTGGGAGGCTGTGGGGAAGCAGCCCTGGGGTCCATGACTCAGGACTAGGAGGTCCACCCTCTTCATTTGGTATTAAAGTAGCCTGGCAAGCACCATCCTGCTCGTGGCATCTTTTGTGCCCGCGCCCTTCTCGACCCCTGCTGATGCCCCTCAGGGCTGGGCTGTGAGGGAAGGGCAGGGAGCAGGGTCTGGTGTCTGGGCATGAGAGCTGGGTGCTGGTGGTGACCTCCCTGCTGCACCCAGTGCCTCAGCTGGACAGCATCAAATCACAGAATGGTTTGGTTGGAAGGGGCCTTCAAAGCTCATCCAGTCCAACCCCTGCAGCCAGCAGGGACATCCCCAGCTGGAGCAGGCTGCTCAGAGCCCCAACCAACCTGACCTGCAGTGGTGCCAGAGAGGGGGCAGCTCTACCTCTGGGCAGCCTGGGCCAGGCTCTCCCCACCCTCAGTGTCAAACATTTCTCCCTTCTCTCCAGTCTGAGTCTCCCTCTCAGAGTTCTAAAGCATTCCCCCGTGTCCTGTCACCACAGGCCCTGCTCCAAACTCTGTCCCCAGCTTTCTGCTCAACCCCTTGGGCCACTGCAAGGCCACCAGAAGGTCTCCCTGGAGCCTTCTCCTCTCCAGGCTGCACAACCTCAACTCTCAGCCTGGCCTCACAGCAGAGGGCTTCCAGCCCTGCCAGCATT
This sequence comes from Melanerpes formicivorus, assembly GCF_026170545.1. NCBI lineage: Eukaryota > Metazoa > Chordata > Aves > Piciformes > Picidae > Melanerpes > Melanerpes formicivorus. The sequence continues at coordinate 904,329 of NW_027142443.1, forward strand.
GCTGTGGCCTCCTCTGGCCCTGCTCCGGCAAGTCCCTGTCTGTGCTGAGGACTCCAGAGCTGGTTCCAGCATTCCAGGCACTGGGCATATCTGGCTCTCCAGCCCAGGGCACTGCCAGGTGATGTGCCATGGCTGAGGGGCCAGGGCACTGCCAGGGTGCAGATGTTCCCTTCCTGGCAGGGGAAGGTGGTGCTGGTTCCCTGCCCTCATCTACGCTGCCTGCAGCTTCCTGAAGCCACGAAGCACCCTGTGCAGGAGGGTCCAGTCTGTGCCTGCAGCTCTGCCCCTGGCCACACTGGATGTCCCTGTCCCAGCCCAGGCCCCTCCTAACCCCGGCTGCAGGTCAGGACAGCCAGGCACAGGGTGCCCTCTGCACTGCCACCTCTCTGTCCCCCAGCACCCTGCAGCAGGTACCAGGGGTGCCAAACCACAGGCAAGAGGCACTGGGAAGTGAAAGGCACTGGGTTTATTTGCAGTAGAGCTGATGGCTAATTAATTAACAAGCTTTTAATGGGCAGTGGGGGCCAGGGTGGCCTCCAGGAAAGGGATGGACCTGATTGCCCAGGCCAGGCCCCCCCATGGCATACCCACCCTCCAAGAAACCCCTGCCCCTCACCCCTTTCCAGCCCCCCCAAATGCACCAGCAAACCCCAGCCATGGCCAACCCCCACCCTGGGGTACCAGAGATCCCCAACCCCCTATTAGAGCCACACACACACCATCCATCAGGGATCCTCACTCATGACACCTCCCACCCATCCCAAACCCATCCACCAGAGACCCCTGCCCCCTTAAGTCATTCCCCCCACCCCTGGATACCCCCCTTGCCCCTACCACAGCAGGGACCCTCAGTCACCATTCCAACACCCCCAAATTGACCCCACAGCTGCATCCTCCCACCTCTGGACACCTGAGATCCCCCCAGTGTCTCACCCGTGATCCCCCGTAAGCTCCTTCCCAGAGTTGAGCCCCACCCCCCTCCACCCCACCCCCCTCCACCCCACCCCCCCAACAGTCCCTGGCCATGTTGTCCCACCCCTGACCCCCCCCCATACCAGAGCCCTTCAGTCACACCCCACAGCCACCAAATCCCACTCCCTAGGGCCCCTCATCCAAATCCCCATACCAGAGGAGTGGCCCTGGACCCCCCATGCCAGCACCCCTCAGTCACATCTCCCCCCACCCCCGCTCCTCTCCCTAAGGACCCTCAAACCAAATCCTCACTCCCTGAGACCCCCAACCTCCCGCCCCTCCCCACACGTCCCTCCCATGTCAGGGAGCCCCCTACCCTGGGCTGGATCGCTCCAACCTCCCCCGCTTCCCGGGGCCACCCCAAGGCTCCCTCCCGGGTCCCCGGCACCCCACGGGTGCTGCCCGCTCCCCGCGATTTGTCCCGGGGCTGTCCTGTTCCTTTAAGAAGCTGCCTGCGCCCCAGGAGTGGCAGCGCTAGCAGCCAATCAGGCACCGGGTCTGGTGCCAGCGCTGCCCAATCGGGCTGTGGCCGGCGGAGCAGAGTCCCACCCCGGAAGCTGCGCTCTGAGGGAAGGGCGCGGCCAGGCCCCGCTCCCTCAGTCGCTGTCGTCGCTGTCGCTGCCCGCAGCCGCCTCCGGCTCGGCCTCATCCCGCAGATCGGCGAAGAAGTCCTCGCCGCTGCCCACCGCCTTGCCACTGAGAGCCCGCAGCGGGACCCCCTTCTTCTTCTTCTTGCGGTAGTCATCCACCACCATCCCCCCCAGGGCCGAGACGTCCCAGAACTTCACCTTCTGGTCGTGGGCGCAGCTGGCCAGGAGCTGCCCGCCCGGCGCCACGGCCAGCTGCTCGATGGGCTCGCCCAGGTGCTGCCCCACGCAGCCCAGCACACGGTTCGGCAGCACGTTCACCGCCCTGCGACGGGACAAGGGCAGTGATGGCCCTGCGGGGGCCTGCACAAGCACAGCTGCTCCAGCGGCCAACCAGAGACTGAGCTGGAAGGGACCTTAAAGCTCTCTCAGCAGGGACAGCAGAGCAGGCTGCTCGGAGCTGCAGACAACCTGACCTGCCGTGGTGCCAGCCACGGGGCAGCTGCCACCTCTCTGGGCAGCCTGGGCCAGGCTCTCCCCACCCTCAGTGTCAAGCATTTCTCCCTTCTCTCCAGTCTGAATCTCCCTCTTTGAGTTCAAACCATCCCCCCCTTGGCCCACCCTGCTCAAAACTCTGTCCCCAGCTTCCTGCTCGACCCCTGGAAGCACTGAAAGGCCAGCAGGAGGCCGGGTTTAGTGTCAAACCGTCACCCCTTGTCCTACCACTACACTCCCCAGTAAGTCCCTCCCCAGCTTTCCTCTAGGCCCTCTTTAAGCACTGTAAGGCCACCAGAAGGTCTCCCTGGAGCCTTCTTTATCCTGGGCTGAACAAGCCCAACTGTCAGAGCCTGGCTTCACTTCCAGCCCTGCCAGCATTGCTGTGGCCTCTGCCTCTGCTCCACCAGGTCCTTGTCTGTGCTGTGCTGAAGCCTCCAGAGCTGCCCCAGCACTGCAGAGGAGATCTCAGCAGAGCACAGCACAGGGGCAGAATGCTCTCCCTGCCCCTGCTGCCCTACACACTGCTGGGGATCAGCTCAGGGCTGGGCTGGCAACACTCACTGCTGGCTCACCTCCAGCACTCCCAAGTCCTTCTCCCCAGGGCTGCTCTCCAGCCCTTTAATTGCTGCCTGGGGTTGCCCCCAGCCCTGGTGCAGGACCTTGCGCCTGGCCTTGTTGAAGCTGGACACCATTCTCCCACACCTTGTCCATAACTCAGGCAGATCTCATCCCAGGCCCTCCCCATCTCACCCCGTGGCCTGACCTGATGACTCCATCCAGGGAGCCCACGCAGACGATGCTGTCTGTGACGGGCACCATGCAGTCCACGGACTCGGCCCTGAGCGCAAAGCGGTCGCTGGCGGCCCCGAAGCCATCCCAGTTGAAGAGGTAGATGGTGCCCTCGCTGGAGCCACAGACCACCTTCCTGCCCCTCTGGGCAGCGAGCGGCACAGTGAGGCAGGGCAGAAAACCCCGGGCCCGGAGAGGCAGCTGGGGCAGGGCCTGCCACTCACCTTCAGCAGCACCACAGAGGTCAGGTCCCCGTTCTGGGGCTCCGAGAGCAGCTCAAAGCGTCTCCTCTTCACGTTGAAGACGCCCAGGGTGCCGTCACCGCTGCGGAAGGCGGAAGGGGCACGTCATGAAGCGGGGAGAATGGCGCAGGACACTTCCCCAAGCCCTAAAGAGGGCTGAGGGGAGCTGCCCCCAGCGCCACGGAGCCTGCGGTACCTGGCGGTCAGCAGGATCTTCCCGGTGCCGTCCACGGCCATGGCGCTGATGTACTCCTCCTGCTGCTGGGCTTCCAGGATGGAGTCTCCCTTCCGCAGGTCCCACACCTTCAGCCCCCCGTTGTCATCGCCCGTGGCAAAGACGTGGGGGTCGATGGGCAGCACGCAGTTGAGGGCCGAGCTGCGGAGACCCCAGCCCCACACCGGAACTGTCGCAGCCACCACCTCCAGAGCCTGGAGGACAACGTTCTGGCCTCTGCCTCCCCGGGAGAGGGGAGGGGCCTCTGGCCCACGGGTGAGTGCCAGGGACAAGCGCCCACCCTAGACCTACCTGTGGGCCTTGGGGAAGCGCGTTTCCAGCCGTCCCTCCTCCACCGTCAGCAGATGGATGGACTTGTCCTTGGAGACGGTGAAAAGCTCTGGAGAGGAGCCTCAGCACCCCCAGCCCCGGTATCCCCCGCCGCGCCCCGGTGCCACCCCACGCTCCCCACACTCACTTTGCCCGTCCTGCGAGAAGGCCACGTCCCGGCACGACTTGAGGTGATGCCCCGATGACCAGAGCTGCCGGTTCTCCCCTTCGGTGCAGGAGTACGAGTACCTGCCGGCTCCAGGTCAGCCTCACCCGGGGGGATGGGGAGCCCCGGCGGGCGCTGCCCGGGGGGTCCCACACCCGGGACACCCCCCCCCTCCCCTCCCAATCCCGGCCCCACTCACAGGTAGACATCGCCGTCCACGTCCCCCGCTGCCAGCAGCGGGCGGGCCGGGTGCAGAGCGATGGCGTTGGCCGTAGCCTCGAAGCAGATGTCCTCGGGGGTGTCGCGAACCCGGGGCTCCCTCGTCTCTGGCTCCGATGATTCCTGGAGAAGAGTGGGGCCGGTGGGAGCGGCGGGGCCGGTGGGAGCGGCGGGGCCGGGGGGAGCGGCGGGGCCGCGCTGCCCCCACGCGTGCTCACCTCCTCCGCTGCCGCCATGGCAGCCATGCTCGTTCCGCGTAACCCCGCCCCCTAATTTCAATAGCCACTCCTTGTTTACATAGCCACGCCCTCGTATGCATAGTCCCGCCCCCGCCCGGCGCCCCCTGGCGGCTCCGCCGTGCCGCAGCGGTCGTGCCGCAGCTCTCCGAGCCCCTCGCATCCTGATTTGAGTTCGGTTCCCACAGGCCCGAAAACGGTCCCCGGGGCTCGTCCTTGCCGCCTCATTTCTTTTCTCCTGCTTTTCCAGGCGCGTCCCCAGACGAGCTCCTGCCATTACCCCACAGGAACACCGATGCCTCCTCCCTCCCTGCACGGGGGGCTGCCAGCGATCAGCCTGGCTCCGGCAGAGCAGCTTGAGGTGCGGCACAGGGCCACCAGCAAGGTCCCTGTCTGGGTCCAGAGGGGGTGCTCCATCTCCTTCCTGCTGGCCGTGCACCCTGGGGCTGAGCACTCCCCGGTGGTGGGAGGGACAAGTGCTGCTCCCACCTCTCCCCCCAGCCCCTGCTGCAGGGCAAGCAACTCATGGAATGGGCTGGGATGGAAACAACCTTAAAGCTCATCCAGTCCACCCCCCTGCAGCCAGCAGAGACAGCTGTAACTACAGCAGGATGCTCAGAGCTCCAAACAACCTCACCTGGAATAGTTCTGAGGAGCCTGGGCCAGGCTCTCAGCACCCTCACAGTGCACAATGTTTTCCTTCTAACATAAATCTCCCTCCTTTAGTTTCAAACCATCACCCCTTGTCCTATCACCACCCTCCCTGAGAAGAGACCCTCCCCAGCTTTCTTGTAGGCCCTTTAAACACTGCAAGGCCCCCAGGAGGTCACCCTGGAGCCTTCTCTTCCCCAGGCTGCACAACCCCACCTCTCTCAGCCTGGCCTCACAGCAGAGGGCTTCCAGCCCTGCCAGCATTGCTGTGGCCTCCTCTGGCCCTGCTCCACCAGGTCCCTGTCTGTGCTGAGGACCCCAGAGCTGCCCCAGCACTGCAGGGGAGGTCTCAGCAGAGCACAGCAGAGGGGCAGAATCCCCTCCCTGCCCCTGCTGTGGATCAGCCCAGGCTAGGGCTGGGCTGGCAGTGTCAGCTCCTGTCCAGCTTTGCACCAAGTCCTTCTCCCCAGGGCTGCTCTCCAGTCCATCATCCCCAGGCTGGATTGCTCCCAGGAGTTGCCCCAGCCCAGTTGCAGGACCTTGGCCATGTAGAACCTCATGGGCTCACCTCTCCAGCCTGTCCAGATGCCTCTGCTGCCCTCTCTTCCCTTCAGCACATCAACTGCACCACAAGCTTGGTCTCAACAGCAACTTTGCTGAAGGTGCCTCTAGCCCCTGTCCCCAACAGAGGTGTGAAGTACCACTGGGACCCACTCCTGATTGTCCCTTCCTTCAGGCTGTCCCCACACAGGGGTCCTCTTTCTTCCCCACAGACTGAGGCAGGAGCTGCTCAGCTTGGGTATTTCCCTCAACCAGCCTTGTTTGCTTGTTCAGCCCAGGGCTGGGCAGGAGGTGCCTCTCCCCGACCCCAGAAGGCTCCCCCAGTAAACAGCCTGAGCTGGGGCTGGCCCTGTGAGGGCCTAATGGGCCCCCTGCTGCCCTGACCCCAGCCCCCAAACCCAGAGCCTCATGAAGAGTTCATTCACTTTTATTACAGCTAAAACATGTACACAGCAAGGGGGGGAGTGGGGGCTCAGCACAGCCCCACAGCACAAGGCTGGCAGGGGACACAGCTGGCCCAGCCCAGAGCAGAGAGGTGTGGCCAGGGAGAGCAAAGCAGCAAGCTCCAGGAGGACAGCACCCAGCGAGCCAGGAGCTGCAGGAGATGCTGCAGGCTTCAGTACTTGGGACGCTTCACCTCCACCCTGGAGGAGACAGAGAGGCAGCAGGGTGGTGAGGACAGACAGCAGGCAGCTCCATCCCCTTCCCACCCAGGGCACAGCATGAAGATTCACCCCACAGAATGGTTAAGAGGTCCCCATGAGCTCCTTGGGTCAAGGAAGAGCTGCAGTGTCTGCTCCCAGCTCAGCACCCACCCCTGGCCCGGGGCAGAGCTGCCCTGCACCCAAACGTTCTCTGCTCTCCTTCCATGCCCAGACCCCTTGGGGAGGTCTCTGCCCAGCTGCAGCCTCTGTGTGAGGTGGCAGGGGACAGCCAGGCCCAGGAGCAGAAGCTTCACTCACCCATCAGCCTCCAGCTTCTTCCTCTTCTCGATGATCTGCAGAGAAAGCACAAAGTCCCCTTCAGCCTCGGGGCAGCTGCTGCCCCCAGGGGGCAAGATACAGCTGGGGAGAGCTGTGCCCAGCCCAGAGCAAGCTGAGGTGAGCTGCACCAAGTCTGCAGAAGCTTGGTCTGCTCCCCCTTTCCTCTAGCCACCAAAGGCCCTTCTCACCTTCCCCATGCCTATCCCATACTGTTGGGATGCTCCTGCCAGCTCACCCTGCCAGGACAGGCCCCAGCTCTGGCAGTTAGAGCAGAGGGAGACACCACACATGCCCTGTCCCCTCTAACCCCCTTTGGATGGCCCTGAGCTGTCCTTTTTGAACAGACACATCTGCTGCAGAGCCTGGAGGAGAAAGCCTCCAGCAGCAGGATGGCTTCCAGAGCTCCAAAAGCAGCTCCAGATGCTGCCACAGGCCTGGAGCCCCCTTCCCACTGCACAGCACAGCAGCAGAGCCCAGGACAGCAGAGACAAGAGGTGGTGGGAGCCCAGACCAGGACAGAAGGTGGTAGGGGCTGTGCTGGACTGCCCCGGCAGCCCCGGCCGGCAGCTCCTCCGCCCCGCCCCCGGCCGGCAGCTCCTCCGCCCCGCCCCCGGCCGGCAGCTCCTCCGCCCCGCCCCCGGCCGGCAGCTCCTCCGCCCCGCCCCCGGCCGGCAGCTCCTCCGCCCCGCCCCCGGCCGGCAGCTCCTCCGCCCCGCCCCGCCAGCCCCCGGGCCCTCACCGCGCTGATCTTCTTCCACTGCCGGTCCAGCTCGGCCTTGTCGTTGGTCTCCTTGAAGCGCCGAGTTTTGCGTCCCTCTGACATCTTGATCCCGTACTGGAAGGCTGCCCTGGGGAAGGAGACAGAGCTCGAGGAGGGGCCACCGGGCACAGGGAACCTCCACTTTGCCTTAAACTCCCTCAGGCCCCAGCTTTGGCCATCCCCACCCAGAACCACAGTGTAGGTTGGGTCAGAAGGGACCTTCAAGATCATCCAGTTCCAACCCCCCTGCCATGGGCAGGGACACCTCCCACCAGCCCAGGCTGCTCAAGGCCTCATCCAGCCTGGCCTGGAACACCTCCAGGCAGGAGGCAGCCACAGCCTCCCTGGGCAGCCTGTGCCAGTGTCTCCCCACCCTCATTGCCATGAATTTCTCCCTCATCTCCAGTCTCCATTTCCCCTCTCCCAGCTCAAAGCCATTGTCCCTTGTCCTGGCACTCCCAGCCCTTGCCCAAAGTCCCTCCCCAGCTCTCCTGGAGCTCTTCAGGTACTGGAAGGCTGCTCTGAGGTCTCCCTGCAGCCTTCTCTTCTCCAGGCTGAGCAGCCCCAACTCTCTCAGGCTGTCCCTACAGGGGAGGTTCTGCAGCCCTCTGCTCATCTTGGTGGCCTCCTCTGGAGCCTCTCCAGCAGCTCCAGCTCCTCCTGGTGCCATGGGCTCCTCGCTCAGCCCTCCCCAGGGCTGCACTCACTTGGGCAGAGCCTCTTTGTTGTTCATGTATTCGCTGTACTCCTCTTGCGTGTCGAAGTCCCAGCGCCCCAGGGGCCCTTTCTTGTTGCCCTGCAGAGGAAGGAGGACTCAGAGCAGCTCCTCAGCTGACACTGCCCAGGGCTTCTAATGCAGCCCTAGGGACCCAGGCAAGACCTCCACCTCCCACCAGCCCCAGTTCGATGGCCTTGTGTGCCTAGAGCAGCCTTGGCTCCAGGATTAGAGTCATAGAACTGTCAGGGTTGGAAGGGACCACAAGGACCATCCAGTTCCAAACACCCCCATGGCAGAGGGAAGTTGGAACCCCAAATCTGCCCCCAAACCCCAACCTGCCACTACAGCAGGCTGCTCACAGGCACACCCAGCCTGGCCTTCAAAACCTCCAGGCATGAGGCTGCCACCACCTCCCTGGGCAGCCTGTGCCAGGCTCTCACCACCCTCATGGGGAACAACTTCTTCTTGATATCTAATCTAACTCTCCCCTCCTCTAGCATCAATCCATCCTCTCAGTCCTATCACTCCCTGACACCCTACAAAGTCCCTCCCCAGCTTTCTTGGAGCCCCCTGCAGATCCTGCAAGGCCACAAGAAGGTCTCCTCAGAGCCTTCTCCTCCCCAGCTCTCTCAGTCTGTCTCCATAGCAGAAGAGCCCCAGGCAGGAGATTCAGTGGGCAGGCAGCTCAGATGGATGAGGACACATCCCCAGCACCTCCTGCTCAACTCCCAGCACCCCCTTTGCTCCCTAGACCACAGATGCCACTCAGAGGCAGGCACACAGCAGAGCAGCAATCCCTCAACACCCAACCCTGGGGCACTCAACCCCTCTGCTCCTCTGCCATGGGTTCCTCTCTGCCTGCTGTGCTGCTGATACCACACCTGGTCCATCTTGCTGTAGTCCACCTCTTCATCACTGTCCACAGCCATGTCATCCATCCTGGCCAGCAAAGAGAAGCAAAGAAAAAATCAGGAGTGGGTCCACAGGGCATGGATCAGGACCCTGGAGCCATCTCTAGAGGCCTCAGCTCCTGGCCCTCAGAGCAGCCCCTGCAGCTGCAGCCCCTGCAGCTGCAGCCCCTGCAGCTGAGCTGTGCCACAGGGGCACCCAAGATTCCAAAAGCTCCTCAGGTGGCTCTGCACAATGGAAGCTCTTCTGCCAAGGAAGCACTCTGCAGCCACAGCTTGAGGACATCACCCACAGGGCACCCAGCAGGCTCCCACCCACCTCCACCTCCCCTGGCACCGTGGGGCAGCAGAGCCAGGTGGTCACTGTCAGCAGGAAAGGCCAAGGTCTGCCAGAGCCAGGGCCCTGGGGAGCACTTTAACAGCAGTGGAACCCCAGGCAAGGCCAGGCCTGCTCCTCCCAGGGAGTTAGGGGGATGCTGCCCAAGCCCTGGCAGGCACAGCCCAGCAGCCTCTCGTGCCCCCTGCCCCCAGCCCAGCCGCTGGCAGCTTCCTTACGTGGCAGGGTAGCACTCGGCGTAGCTGTTGGACATGCCAAAGAAGTCCCCCAGCTGCTTCTTGTCTTCTGGCTTCTTCAGGGTGGCACTAGTCAAGGAAAGCTTCACCAGGTGGCCTTGCAGCTGAGACCTGAGCCACCTCCTGCCCTACCCCCATCAAGCAGGAGGCCACAGAGCTCCTGTCCGATGTGGGAGTAGCAGGGTCTGGGTGGCATTGGTCTGCCACAGGAGGAGAGCCACCCCCGGGCAAGGAGGGAAGGAAGGAAGGACAACCACATGGCCCTGCTTGGGCAGGGGAAGCCTGTCCCAGGCTGGGGGACAGTAAAGGATATGCCTCTGGTCCTTCCCAGCCAGCAGCTCCAGCAAACTTCTCGTTGATGGACTTGATGAGCTCCTTGGCTGAGCCAGGCCCTGGAGCAGAGAGCAGCAGGGGCAGGGTTGGGGGAGGAGAAGCTCACCGCAGCGCAGCTGGGGCTGGGCAGAGCCCTCCTGCACACACTGACTGGCATGGGGGCACAGGAAGAGGGCAGGCTGCAGGTGAGGGAGGAGCCAGGGCCACACCCAGCAGCAGCAAACCAGTCTCAGAACAGGCAGGGGTGGGCTGCTCCTTGGAGACCCCAACCCAGCTCACAGCCAGCAGAAGGTTGCTGGAGCTGCTCTGCTGCCAGGGAAGGATCTGCACCCCCAAACCCTCATGGCAGTAGTGCCCTCCCCACATCACCTCTGTGACAGCAGAGCTTACCCAGGCCAGCAACCAGACCCACCTCCAGCCCCCAGCCCAACCTCTAGCCTCTCCCATGCCTCCACCATACCTCCAACACTCCCCAGCACCCCTCCACCCTCCCCCACAGCCCCACCCATTTCCCTTCACCCTCCCCCATGCCCCTCCAGCCTCACTCTCACCCCCAAACCCTCACCCATACTCCTCCACCTCCATCCTCCCTCGTGCCCCAACCCATGGCCCTGCAGGCGCCCCCACGCCCCTCCAAGCCTCCCCCATGCCCCCACCCCTGCAACCTCACCTTTGTCAATGTCTGTGGGCTACAAAGAAGAGAGAGAGACACCAAAGTCAGCCAGGAGGACTGAGAGCTGGCAGGGGGCAGCTGCACAGCTGGCAGCTCCCCTTGGAGACTCTCGGTGGCCAGCACAAGGAGCTGCTGCCCAGTGGTGGCCCTGCCCTCTGTGCTGGAGGAGAGGACACAGGGCCAGACCCCCCAAGCCCCTGGCTGGACAGAGCTCAGCAAGAGCTGAACCTTGGCCTGTGGGGGAGCACAACCAGGGTGACCCCACAGCTGCACTGCCCAAAGGGCATAGTCACAGGTGGCAGCAGGCTGGAAGGGACCTTCTGAGGTCACCTTAGAACCACTGAATGCTCCGGGCTGGAAGTGACCTCCAAAGCTCACCCAGCCCAACCCCCTGCACTCAGCAGGGACATCCTCCACCAGAACAGGTTGCCCAGAGCCCTGTCCAGCCTCACCTGGAATATCTCCAGGGATGGGCCCCAACCACCTCCCTGGGCAACCTGTGCCAGCCTTGCCCTGCCCAAGCCTCCCCAGGCAGCAGGGGCAGCTCCAGCGAGAGTGGGCTGCCCAGGGACGCATCCAGGCTGCCCCCCAGCACCTCCAGGGCTGAGGCCTCAACCCCATCCCCGAGCACCACCAGCACCCTGACAACGCAGGGCTGCCTCCTGATGCCCAGGGAGCTGGGGTGGGGCTCACCTCATCGTCAGCCTTGGGCTTCTCAAAGTAGCTGTGCCTCTTCTTCTCCTCCTCCCGCTCCCGCTCGCGCTCCCGCTCCCGGTACCGCTCCCGCTCCTTCTCCCGCGGCACCTTGGCAGTGGAGGGCACGTAGTCCCCAATGTCCTCAAAGATGCTGCCAGGAGAGACAGAGCCTGCAGTGAGGCTGCTGCCAGAGCAGAGCAGAGCCCACCAGCTGCAGCCTGCTGAGGGAGCAACGCAGCAACACAAGCAAGCCCCGAGGGCACCTCCGCCCCCGGCTCCTGTGGGGGGCGAGAGGAAGGGACCCCAGGTTGCACCGAGGGAGGCTCAGGTTGGGTATCAGAGAAATGTCTTCACCAAAAGGGTCATCAGGAACTGGCCCAGGCTGCCCAGGGAGCTGGTGAAGTCACCACCTCTGGAGGTGGTCAGAAAACCTCTGGATGAGGAGGTCTGGGACATGGTCTAAGAGTTGTTTGTGTACAGGGAGAACCACAGCACGGCAGGGGCTGGAAGGGATCTCTGGAGGTCCTCCAGGCCAACCCCCTGCCCAGGCAGGGGCACCTAGAGAGGGTCACACAGGGACACATCCAGGGGGGTCTGGAATCTCTCCAGAGATGGAGACTCCACCACCCCTGTGGGCAGCCTGCTCCAGGGCTCCAGCACGCTTCAATTACAGAAGTTCCTCCTCATCTTCAGATGAGCTTCTGATGGTCCAGTCTGTGCCCACTGCCCCTTGGGCTGGCACTGGGCACCACTGAACAAAGCCTGGCCCCATCCTGCTGCCACCCACCCTTTGAGCATTGATCAGCATTGATCAGATATCCCCCAGGCTGCTCTTCTCCAGGCCAAGCAGCCCCAAGCCCCTCAGCCTCTCCTCAGCACAGAGAAGTTAGGTCATTGTTGGACTCAATCATCTCCAGGTCCCTTCCAACCAGGAGATTCTGTGCTGTGCAAATCCTGTGGTGATCTGGCAGAGCCATCACTGCATTCCTGCTCTCTCCTGCAGCCCAGACCTGCTGCTTCTGCTCCAGGACAAGAGAGCCCTTGGCTGCCTCAAGCCTACAATCAGACCCAGACCTTGTCTCCAAAGCACAGGTGCCAAGAGGCAGCTCTCTCCAAAGCACTGAACCCAGCACTGAGCCCAGAAGATGTTCCTTAGGTCCCAGCTGTGACCCCACAGCCTGGGAGCAAGGAGCCACTTACTTCATATCAGCTTCAGGAGGCTTCTTCTCATCCAGCTTCCCTGCAGGGACATCAGAGCAGTGAGAGCCACATTCCCCACCCTGCACTGTGCCCTGGCCCCAGCCTGCTTCCCTGGCCCCAGCAGTAGGACTGGAGGAGGGTCTGGGTTCTTCCTGGGCACCTCAGGAAACCCTTCTGTTCCCTACTCCAACAGGGGACATGTCCCCAGGGACACTGGGCCCTGCCCACGACTGGGAGAACAGCAGGCACAGACCAGCTGACCTGCAGTACATGGTGCCTGGGGACCTACAGGGAGCTGCTGGCCTCTGAGTCCCCCACCTCCTGCTGCCAGCCTTAGGGCAAACCCAAACAGCTCTCAAATAACCATGGAATGGGCTGGGTGGGAAGGGACCTTAAAGCTCATTTCACCTCCCACTCCCTGCCCTGGGCAGGGACACCTCCCTCCAGCCCAGGCTGCTCAAGGCCTCATCCAGCCTGGCCTGGAACACCTCCAGGCAGGAGGCAGCCACAGCCTCCCAGGGCAACCTGTGCCAGTGTCTCCCCAGCCTCACTACCAAGAATTTCTCCCTCATCTCCAGTCTCAATCTCCCCTCTCCCAGCTCAAAGCCACACCTTGGGGCTATGCTTCAAGCCCTCCCACTCAGCTCCCCCCAGCGGCTACCTTTGTCTTTCTTCTTCAGCTTCTTGTTGCGGGTCCCCTGCCTGAGGTAGGAGAGGATCTGGGTCAGCTTGCTGATGACGATGTCGTTGGTGGTCAGCGTGGTCTGAGCCTGCAAGGACATCAGCATCACAGCTCACAGCATCTTAGGGGTTAGAAGGGACCTCTGGAAACACCCCAGTCCAACCCCCCTGCCAGAGCAGGACCAGAGAATCCAGCACAGGGCACACAGGAACACATCCAGACAGGGCTGGAAAGTCTCCAGAGAAGGAGACTCCACAACCTCTCTGGGCAGCCTGCTCCAGGGCTCTGTGAGCCTCACAGTGCAGAAGTTCCTCCTCATGTTGAGGTGGAACCTCCTGTGCTGGAGTTTCCAGCCATTGCCCCTTGTCCTATCCCAGGGTGCAGTGAGCAGAGGCTGTCCCTGAACCTTCCTTCCTGACCCCCAGGCCTCAGCTATTGATAGACATTGATCAGATCCCTCTCAGCCTTCTCTCCAGACTAACCGCCCCCAGGCCTCTCAGCCTCTCCTCACCAGGCAGCGCTCCAGTCCCTTCAGCATCCTTGTAACCCTCCCTTGGACTCTCTCCAGCAGATCCCTGTCCCTCCTGAACTGGGGAGCCCAGAGCTGGATGCAATACTCCAGGTGAGGTCTCAGCAGGGCAGAGTAGAGGGGCAGGAGAACCTCCCTGGATGTGCTGGACACACTCCTCTGAATGCAGCCCAGGACCCACTTGGCCTTCTTGGCCACCAGGGCACATTGCTGTCCCATGCAGAGCTTGCTGTCCACCAGCACTCCCAGGTCCTTTGGGTCCAACCTCCCTTGCCAGAGCAGGACCACATCATCTAGCACAGGTCACACAGGGTCTTGAAAGCCTCCAGAGAAGAAGACTCCACAACCTCTCTGGGCAGGATGCTCCAGGGCCCTGCCACCCTTACAGTCAGGAAGTTCTCCCTCATGATGGAGGTGAAACTTCCTGTCCTGTAGTTTCTATCCCCTGCCCCTTGTGCTATGCCAGGGCACAAGTGAGCAGAGGCAGAACCTGTCCCTGTGCCTCCCTGCAGCCTCCATCCCCTGCCCCTTGTACTATGCCAGGGCACAAGTAAGCAGAGCCAGAACCTGTCCCTGTCCCTCCCTGCAGCCTCCAGCCCCGTGTGCTACCCCGGGGAGGCTCAGCCTCAGGCGGCCGGGGGCGGAGCTGCTGCGGGCGAGCGGTGGGGTGGGCAGGGCAGGGCAGCCCGAGGGGCGGTGCCGGGGGCGGCGCTGGGTACCTCCATGGTGGGGCAGTCGGCCTTGCTGCGGATGAGGGTGGTGGGGATGTCGGTGTCTGCGTACTCGTCGTCCAGGTCCACCACGTAGGCCATCCTGCCCGGCAGGAACAGCTCGTTGCGCTCATAGGCCTTGCTCTTGAACAGGATGCGGTAGATGTTGCGCCCTGGGGACAGGGGCAGGGCAGCTCAGAGCTGGACAGCAGGCTGCTTTCAGCAGCACAGAAAGTCCTCACCAGAAGGGAATCACAATTGTTGGAACCTCAAGGCTCAGCCAGTCCCAACCCCCCTGCCATGGGCAGGGACACCTCACACTACAGCAGGTTGCTCACAGCCACATCCAGCCTGGCTGCAAACACCTCCAGGGGTGAGGCTGCCACCACCTCCCTGGGCAACCTGTGCCAGGCTCTCACCACCCTCATGGGGAACAACTTCTTCCTCATATCCAATCTCAATCTCCCCACTTCTAGTTTTGCTCCATCCCCCCCAGTCCTATCACTCCCTGACACCCTACAAAGTCCCTCCCCAGCTTTCTTGGAGCCCCCTGCAGATCCTGCAAGGCCACAGGAAGGTCTCCCTGGAGCCTTCTCCTCTCCAGCCTGCGCAACCCCAACTCTCTCAGGCTGTCTCCAGAGCAGAGCAGCTCCAGCCCTCTGCTCCTCCTCGTGGCCCTTCTCTGGACACCTTCCAGCACCTCCAGCTCCTTCCTGGCACAGAGGCTCCAGACCTGGCCCCAGAGCTGCAGCTGTGGTCTCAGCAGAGTGGAGCAGAGGGGCAGAATCCCCTCCCTCCCCTGCTGGCCACACTTCTCTTGCTGCAGCCCAGGCTCTGCTTGGCTCTCTGGGCTGCAAGTGCTCACTGCTGGCTCCTGCTGAGCTTCTCCTCCCCCAGCACCCCCAAGGCCTTTTCTCCAGGCCTGCTCTCCAGCCAAACCCAGACCACCTGGCTGAGACCCAGGAATCCTAACTGCTAGCCAAAGAGAACAGATTGGCCCTTGGCTGATTCCTTTGGCATTAAATCCTTGCACCACTGCTCCTGACTGGTGCTTTGTATGTGACAAGCAAGGAAAGACAAGCCCCAAGGGCCTGCAGTTCTGATGAGTGCCATCTTCAACAGTCAGCTCCCAAGGCTGCCTGCTTGGTGACAAAACCTCATTCCCTGAAGGGGAGATGCTGAGCAGGGAAGAAATTGCCCTGGAGCAGTTTCCTCCAAGCATGCAAAGAGTAGCTGGCTTTGGACTTGGGGCTGTCTGCAGCAGGGAAAGCTGTGTGCATTTTGTGGTGTCAGGTTCAGAACTGAAGTTCAAAGGGGGTCTAGCTGTGCTCTGGGCAGCCTGTCCCTGCTGCCTGCAGGGGGGTTGGACCAGATGACCTTTGGAGGTCCCTTCCCAGCTCTGTGATTCTGTGACACAGCTGCTCCCAGCACCAGGCCACAGCCACCCCTGCAGCAGGCTGGCCTGAGGGGACCTTGCCCTAGGGGGTGCCTGGGGATAGGGTTTAGGGGTGAGGCTTGCAGAGCAGGGTCAGCAGTTGGGCTTGCAGAGCCCCAAAGGCCTTTTCCAACCTGAAGGTTTCTGTGATCTTGCTTGGAGCTGATGCTCTCCCAGGTCCCTTCCAAACCCCCACTGTGCTGGGCCTTTGAAAGCTCCTCCAGTCCAGGCCCTCTGCAGCCAGCTACAGAAGGGTGTTCAGAGCTCCAAACCTCACCTGCCATGGTTCCAGCCATGGGGCATCTCCCACCTCTCTGGACTAGGTTTGGCACTGAGGGTGGGGAGAGGCTCTCTCCCTTCTCAGCACTCTGAATCTCCCTCTCTCAGTCCAAACCATCTCCCCTTGTCCTGTCACAGCAGGCCCAGCTCAGAACTGTCCCCAGCTTCCTGACTGGCCCCTGAAGCACTGAAAGGCCACCAGCAGATCTCCCCCCACCCATGTTTCCTCCAGCCCTTAGGATGCCTACACCTCAGACTCTCCCTCTCCAATGCCTAAAGGGTCTCATTCCTCCAGGAGCCCCCTGGAGGCCCAAGAGGAGGTGGAGAGCAGCCACGGCCACCGAGCCTCACCCAGCCGAGTCTTGAACTCAATTTTGTTCTCAGGATCTTCATCCTTCCTGGAGGGAAACAGAAAGGGTTTGTCAGGAGGTGCCTGCTCTGTGTGCTGCTCCCAGCACAACCCAGTCCTCACCTACTCACTTGGTTTCCTTCTGGGGCTTCTCCATCATCTCTTCCTCCTCCTTCTCCTTGCTGGCAATCTCAGCTCGGACCTGGCCACAGAGCAAAATCCAACCCTCAGGGACCAGCCCCAGCCTCTGCTGCCCACCAGAACCACCTCCTGCAGCTCCCCAGCCCTCCAGCAATGCTTTCCAGAGAGAAATCCACAGCTTCACAGACTGCATCTGGTTGGAAGGGACCCTCCAAAGGTCCCCTTGTCCCACCCCCCTGCAGGCAGCAGGGACCCCTCCAGCCAGAGCAGGCTGCCCAGGGACACATCCAGGCTGATCCTGAATGTCTCCAGGGATGTGGCCTCAACCACAGCCCTGGACAGCCTGTTCCAGTGTCTCCCCACCCTCACTCTCAACAATTTCTTCCTCATCTCCACTCTCACTCTCCCCTCTGCCACCTCAAAGCCATTCCCCTCCATCATGACATTCCCAGCCCTTGTCCAAAGTCCCTCCCAGCTCTCCTGGAGCCCCTTCAGGTACTGGAAGGCTGCTCTGAGATCTCCCTGGAGCCTTCCCCAGGCTGCACAGCCCCAACTCCCCCAGCCTGTGCCCATAGCTGAGGTTCTCCAACCTTCTGATCATCTTTGTGGCCTATGTCTGGACACAGCCCTCCCCAGGGCAGAGAGGCAGGATTCCCTCTCTCTCCATCTCTAGCAAGGGGCACAGGCAGCCCAGAAGGGCCAGTGGCTGCCACTGGCCTATTGGGCTGCCAGTGCCCATTGCTGTTTGCTGTCCAACTCCTCCCCCAGGTGCCCACAGGGCAGGGCAGCAGCAGCAGGGTGCCATCTGTGCCCACCTTCTGCAGCAGGGCAAAATCCAGCCCCTTCACCAAGTGAGTGTGCTCCATGTCACCACCCAAGAACTTGGACTCCTGGATCAGCTGCCTCCTCTTCTCCGCCGCCGATTTGTCCCTGCCAGGGACAGAGGGAGGTCAGGGGCGGGGGGGCGGGAGCCGTCCCCGGGGCGGGGCAGGGCGGGGCTGACTCACGCCTCGGCTGTGGGCCCCACGGCTCGGTAGTTGGCCGTGGTGCTGATCAGTTCTGTCTCCTCGTAGTCCTTGTTGACTCCGTCTCTCCTCTCCTTGGCTCTGTCCCGGTACTTCTCGGCCAGCTCCCTCTCGCGTTCGATCTCCTGCTGCCGCAGCTTGGCGTAGTAGCTGCCGAGGGGGAGCAGAGCAAAGCCTCAGGGGACAGCCACAGGGCCCCCAGCCCTGCCCCTCCTGCCCCCAGCCCTGCCCCTTCCCCAGGAACATCGTCTAGGACAGGACACAGCCAAGGATGTTGTGTCCCTGCCTAAGGGACACCTCCTTGTATGCAGAGGGTTGGAGCACCTCTTGTGGGGACAGGCTGAGGGAGTTGGGGCTGTGCAGCCTGGAGAACGCTCCAGGGAGACCTTAGAGCTCCATTTCAGTATCTGCAGGGGAACCAGGAGAGCTGGGGAGGCACTTTTGGCCTGGGAGTGACAGGACAAGCTGGGAGAGGGCAGATTGAGACTGGAGAGGAGGAAGAAATTCTTGGCAGTGAGGGTGGGGAGACTCTGGCACAGGTTGCCCAGGGAGGCTGTGGCTGCCTCCTGCCTGGAGGTGTTCCAGGCCAGGCTGGATGAGGCCTTGAGCAGCCTGGGCTGGTGGGAGGTGTCCCTGCCCATGGCAGGGGGGTGGCACTGGATAATCTCTAAGGTCCCTTCCAACCCAAACCACACTCTAAGCATTTGGAGGACACAGGCCAAGGTGAAGCTGCTGCCCTGGGGCTCAGTTTGTCCTTCCAATGCAAAGGAGTCAGTGCAGCCCTGCTGTGCCCCCAGCTCCCAAAGACACAGGCCCCAGTGCAGATGTCCCACTCCTGCCCTGCTCCAGCAGAGCCTCTGCTGCTCCTTCCAGAGGCGAAGCCTCCCCTGAGTCCTGCTGCCTCCCTCCCACATCTGTTCCCACAAGCAGTCACAGCCACCCAGCCTGAGCTCCTCTCACTCTGCTTGGTTCCAGAGCCCCCAGAGCACTCAGGGTCCTCTTTAGCAGCCCAGCAGCTTCCAGGGGAGGAATGTGCTGTGTGAAGTCAAATCCTGACCCCTGCCTTTCCCCTCCTACCTTTTCTTCTTCCTCCTGCGAGCTGCTGGATCCTCATCTTCGTTGTACTCCCTGGGCATCCTGCAAAGAGGGCAAGAAACCATGAGCACAGCCTGCAGAGCCACAGCAGCAGCCACAGCAGGGGGGCCCAGCACAGCCTCATTTCACCCCACTCTGCCAGCTCCACTCTGCCAGAGCAGTAACTTCCACAGCCACATAACTAAACCCAGCACCTTCCAGCCACCCAGGACCAGCTCTGCTGTGCCCATCACTCCTGACCTACCTGCTTCTGCCCCTGCCACCCATGGGGACCCCAGCACACAGCAAGGCTGAGCTCCCTGGCTGCCCACTCAGAGACAAAGCTCCTTTTGCCCAGGCAAGCAGTGGCAGGACAAGAGGACACAGTCTCAAGCTGTGCAGAGGAAGTTTAGGCTCACAGTGAGGAGACAGTTCTTCCCAGCAAGAGAGACTGGCCCTTGGGATGTGCTGCCCAGGGTGGGGGTGGAGTCACCATCCCTGGAGGTGTTCAAGAGGGGATTGGATGTGGCACTTGGAGCCATGGATTAATTGTCAGGAGGTGCTAAGTGACAGGTTGGACTTGGTGAGCTCTGAGATCTGTTCCAGCATGGGTGATTCTGTGATGGGGCAGAGGAGGGGGGCAGAGGAGGGGGGCAGAGGAGGGGGGCAGAGGAGGGGGGCAGAGGAGGGGGGCAGAGGAGGGGGGCAGAGGAGGGGGGCAGAGGAGGGGGGCAGAGGAGGGGGGCAGAGGAGGGGGGCAGAGGAGGGGGGCAGAGGAGGGGGGCAGAGGAGGGGGGCAGAGGAGGGGGGCAGAGGAGGGGGGCAGAGGAGGGGGGCAGAGGAGGGGGGCAGAGGAGGGGGGCAGAGGAGGGGGGCAGAGGAGGGGGGCAGAGGAGGGGGGCAGAGGAGGGGGGCAGAGGAGGGGGGCAGAGGAGGGGGGCAGAGGAGGGGGGCAGAGGAGGGGGGCAGAGGAGGGGGGCAGAGGAGGGGGGCAGAGGAGGGGGGCAGAGGAGGGGGGCAGAGGAGGGGGGCAGAGGAGGGGGGCAGAGGGGAAAGCAGGCACCACTCTGTCCTACAGCCCTGGGACCCAGGCCCCACTCACTCATGGTGGCGAGACTTGGAGGGTGGTGCAGATGCAGGAGCAGCTCGTGGGGTCATGAGCAGTTTTCTGAAGTCTTCATTGGTCAGCTTGGACCTGCAAGGAAGAGAGAAATCAAAAGACATCATCAGCCAAGCAGCTCTGGCAGCCTGATGGCTTCTGAGGCAGCCCTGGGTGACAGAGCTGGACAGGGGGAGCTCCAAGGATTCACTGCACCAGTTACTGCCAGCCTCTACTGGTGAAGCAGCCTTGGCCCCAGGGGCCTGCCCCAGTGTGACACTCACTGGTGGAATGAGTGGGAGTCGTCCACATCGTGGCCATCAGGGGCCAGGGGGTTGGAGAAAGGTTCATCTAGGGGAGAAAAGAAAGCACTCAGAGTCTGCCTGCGTGGCTTCAACCCCCCCTGCAGCTCCTCAGTCCTCCCCACCCCTGCCAGCTGAACAGCCTCCCAGCACTCACCCAGCACCACGCCAGCGCTCTCCCCCTGGGCCACCCCGGAGCACCACCCCGGGACATCAGAGTACCACAGAACGGTTCGGGTTGGAAGGGGCCTTAAAGCTCATCCCCTACCCCACTGCCGTGGGAGCGCCTCCCACCGGGGCCGGCTGCTCACGGCCCAGTCCAGCCTGGTCTCAAACACTACGGCTCCCCAGGCTGCCGCAGAGCCCCTTCCCCAGCGGGGCTGTTCCTCTTGCCAGGCCGAGATGCGCCTGTACCCGGCCGGGGGCCCTCCCGCTCCCTCGGCGTCCCAGGCCTCGACTGGGCCTTCACCAGCCCTGCCCCCGAGCGGGCCGCGTCCAGAGTCCCCCGCTCCTGGGCCGGTCTCCTCGGCCCCCGCGATGTCCCTGAGCCCCGCGGTGCCCCGCGTCTGCCCAGCTCCGCTCACTGTCGCGTTCCGGCATGGTTGCGCCACCGCCGACCCCACCGCTCCGGACCGCTCCGCTCCGCTGCCTTCCGCCGCTGCTCTTCCCAGCAACCCCCGCGGCTGGCCGGCCCGCCCCCGCTCCGCTCCTATTGGTCGGCTCCAGGGAGACCACGCCGCGATTGGCGGAGGCTGTGCCCCCGGCTGGCGCCGCGATTGGCGGACGCCGAAGCCACGCCCCGTACTTGTGTCAGGTGCGGGCGGAAGATGGCGGCGGCCGCGGTAAGGGGCATCGGGGGCGGGCTGGGCCGCGGCCTGCGGGAGCTCCGTATCCATCTCTGCCAGCGCTCTCCGGGCAGCCGCGGCGTCAGGTGAGCCTGGGGCAGGGCTGCGGCCCGCGGGGGGTGCGGGGGACAGTGAGGCTCCTGCCCGCCCCGAGCCGCCCCGGCCCTGAGCGGCCCCAGCCACGGGGACCACCCCTGTGCCTCCTTCCTTCCGCAGGGAGTTCATCGAGCAGCACTACGTGACCCTGAAGAAGGCAAATCCCGACTTCCCCATCCTGATCCGGGAGTGCTCTGGGGTGCAGCCCAAGCTGTGGGCTCGCTACGGTGAGTGCCCGCGGGGCGGCGAGGGCCGGAGCCCGGCGGGCAGCGGCGAACGGGGGCTGGGGGGCGTCAGTGGTAAGGGGCCTTGATGGAAGGGAAGAGGCTGTCCACGAGGCGAGGATTGCCCCTTGGGATGGGTGTTCCTGCTGCGTGACCCGGTGGGAGGCAAAATGGGACGAGGAGGTGGTTTGGCAGCTTGTGGCTGTGACCTCCCAGCCCTGCAGGATTCCTCTGCAGAGGAGCCTGACTTGCAGGGAAACAGACCCCCTGCCCCCGGGGCTGCTGCAGGAGCAGCAGGCTGGGCAGCACCGTGTGACTGAGGTGTTGGTGAGTGCTGGATGGGAGCAGGCTGCAAGCCACCAGGTTGCCTCGGGATGGGGTGGCAGCCTCTGCCCCATCGTTGTGCAACAAAGATCAAGGGCTGGAACCCCTGGGCTGTGAGGCCAGGCTCAGAGAGGTGGGATTGTTCTGCCTGGGGAAGAGAAGCCTTTGGGGAGACCTTGCTGTGACCTTCCAGTACTTGAAGGGGACCTAAAAGCAGCCTGGAGAGGGCCTTTCTGCAAGGGCTTGCAGTGGTGGGACAAGGGGTGGTGGCTTTAAACTCAGGAAGAAATTCTTCACCAGGAAGGTGGTGAGACCCTGGCCCAGGTTGCCCAGAGAGGTGGGAGATGTCCCAGGGCTGGAATTGCTCCAGCTCTGGTTGGCTGGGGCTCTGAGCAACCTGCTCTACTTAGGGATGTCCCTGCAGTGGCCTTCAAGGTCTCTTCCAACCCGAAGCCCTGTGTGATTCCATGAAAAAGGTAACAAGAAGAAGGCAGGAGATGGATTGGGCCATGCTGGCTTCTCTCAGGTGCTGGGACACTGGTTACCCAGGGAGGCTGTGGCTGCCTCTTCCCTGGAGGTGTTCCAGGCCAGGCTGGATGAGGCCTTGAGCAGCCTGGGCTGGTGGGAGGTGTCCCTGCCCATGGCAGGGGGGTTGGAGCTGGCTGAGCTTTGAGGTCCCTTCCAAACCAACCTATTGCCCTTGGGCACAGGGAATGAGAGGTGGAGAGGGTGGTGATGGGAGCCTGGGCTGGGGGCTTGGGAAGCCTAAAGCAGGGCTTTAGGCTTGTCCCTTGCCCCAAGAGAGGACCAAGGCACCTCCCTGACCCTCTGCCTTCCCTGCAGAGTTTGGCAGGGAGAAGAGCGTGTCCCTGAACAACCTCTCAGTGGATGAAGTGGCCAAGGCCCTGGAGAATGTTGTGAAGAGCAAGGTGTGAAGAGAAGAAGGTGGCCATGGCCGAGCTGAGGCCTTGAGTGCTGAGCTTTAACGTGTCTGTGCCTGTACAACCTGTGTCTGTGCCTGGAGAATGGCATAAAGGAGCCCTGCTCACCCCCGGCCTCACCCCTGCCTGCAGAGCTGAGAGCAGCTGCTGGAGGGAGCAGCAGCTCCACCGGGGGTCATGCACCACCTCCCCAGCCCCAGCAGCCCAGCTGGCAGCTCAGCTCTGCCCCTCTGCCAGGCCCCCCAGCACTGCTGGGCAGAGCCCCCACAGGGCTTTGGAGTACAGTGGGAGGGCAGAGGGAAGGGAGGAGGGGTTGCCAGGAGCAGGGGGGCAGGGTGGTGTGTCAGGGGCAGCAGGCTGCCAGGGGTGTGCCCAGCATGCCCAGCAGTGCTCCTGCTCGCTCCTGGAGCTCTGGGCTGCTCTGGTGCCGCTCCAAGGCCTGGTGCCCACCTTGCCTGACGAAGTCCTCAGCAGCCTGGGGGAGAGGAGAGGGCTGGCAGCTGGCTGGCTGCCACAGCTGGTCCTGCCTGCCCACAGCCACCACTGCACAGCCCAAGGGGTTCTCCAGAGCCCTACCAGTCACCGAAGGCCCAAGCCAAGGTGGCTTCAGCCCTGCTGACTGCTGGCTGGGCATGCACAGAGCCTGATGTGGGCACAGCTGCCCTAGGAATGCCCCCATGATACCCTCAGAGGTCAGTAACGACCTCAGCATGCCCCAGACCAGTCCTTGGCAATGAGGAGGAGCTCCCAGAGAGGCAGGAAGGGCTTCCAGCCGTGGCAGCAGCCAAGTGCCCCCTGCAGCAGCTGGGAGCTGGGGTGGCACTGACTGAAGGCAGGGTTAGGGAGGTGCTGCCCACCCCCATCCCAGCTTCAGGAGCTCCTGCAGCAGCCACCCCTGGCCCTTACCTCTGGCCAGTGCAGGAAGAGGAGGTGCAGCAGCTCCAGGCACTGCCCCACCAGGCTGGGGTCGGGCAGCAGCAGGGTGGGCAGCAGCAGGGGCAGGGCCTGCTGCTGGTGCAGCTGCTGGCAGTAGGCTGGGCCCTTCCCTGCCACGTTGCACAGCACTGTCAGCACCTGCAGGGAGAAGCCAGCAGAGGATTCAGTGAGTGCTGAACACATCCCAGAAGCATCCCAGCTCAGGCTGGGCAGGGTCTGAGCTGCCTGATCTAGTGCAAGATGCAGGCTGAAGGTGAGCTCAGGGGGTGCCCAGGTGGGCAAGAAGGGCAGCAGCAGCCTGGCCTGGAGCAGCAATGGTGTGGGCAGCAGGAGCAGGGCAGGGATGGTGCCTCTGGACTGGGCACTGGGGAGGCCACAGCTTGAGTGCTGGGCTCAGTTCTGGGCCTCTCACTCCAAGAAGGACATTGAGGAGCTGGAGCAGGGCCAGAGAAGGGCAACAGAGCTGGGGAAGGGTCTGGAGAAGAGGGCTGGGGAGGAGCAGCTGAGGGAGCTGGGGGTGTTCAGTGTGGAGCAGAGGAGGCTGAGGGAGACCTCATTACTTTCTGCAGCTCCCTGAGAGGAGACTGCAGTGAGCTGGGGGTTGGGCTCTGCTCCCCACTCTCAGGTGACAGCTTTGTCATAGAATCAACCAGGTTGGAAAAGACCTCAGAAATCACCAAAGTCCAACCTATTCCCTATCACCCAACCCCTCCTGACTACTAAACCATGGCTCCAAGTGCCACATCCAGGCCTTTTTTGAACACCTCCAGGGATGGTGACTCCACCACCCCCCTGGGCAGCACATTCCAATGGCCAGTTACTCTTGCTGGGAAGAAATTTCTCCTCACCTCCAGCCTAAACCTCCCCTGGCACAGCTTGAGACTGTGTCCTCTTGTTCTGCTGCCTGGGAGAAGAGACCAACTCCCACCTGGCTACAACCTCCCTTCAGGGAGCTGTAGACAGCAAGAAGGTCTCCCCTGAGCCTCCTCTTCTCCAGGCTAAGCAACCCCAGCTCCCTCAGCCTCTCCTCACAGGGCTGTGCTCCAGACCCCTCCCCAGCTTTGTTGCCCTTCTCTGGACACCTTCCAGCAGCTCAACATCTTTCCTAACCTGAGTGGCCCAGAACTGGACACAGGACTCAAGGTGTGGCCTCAGCAGTGCTGAGCACAGGGCAGAATGACCTCCCTGCTCCTGCTGGCCACACTTCCTGATGCAGGCCAGGATGTCTTTGGCCTCCTTGGCCCCTGGGCCCCCTCTTCAGCTGGGAACACCCCTGGTCAGGGTGGGTGGATGGTGTCTCCCACAGCAGGAGACCTTTCCCCGGGCTGCTCCTACTGCCCACACCCAGCCTCAGCACCCTGCAGGCAGGGCCCACAGCCTGGAGCCCCGGGCTGGGGCAGGAGGGGAGGGCTCACCAGCAGGCCGGCCGGCTGGGAACAGGACAGCAGCTGCAGCAGGGCTGGCAGCAGGTCCAGGCAGAGCAGAGCAGAGCAGAAGAAGGGCTCCTCAGCTGGGGGGGGCAGAGAAGGAGCAGTCAGGGGGAGCCGGGACTCTGCGGGAGGTCTCTGCAGAGATGCCGCCAGGGAGGGCAGGGCTGGCGGCGGCGGGGGCTGGGGGCTCACCGGTGAGGTTGTTGAGCAGCCAGAGCCCCTCCTGCACCACGAAGGGCTGCTGCTGGTGGAAGCTCTGCAGGAGGAGGAAGAGGGCCACCAGCAGGCGATGGTCCTGGAGCCGGCCCTCGGCACCGCCCGGCTCTGCCAGCAGGCTGCTGAGGCAGCGCAGTACCGGGGACACCAGCTGGGGGGAGACAGAGCCCCTCAGCGCTGCCCCCTCAGCGCCGCCCCAGCCCCTCAGCACCGCCCCACCAGCACCGCCCCCTCAGCGCCGCCCCGCCCACAGGTGAGACCCAGCCCCTCAGCACCGCCCCCTCAGCGCCGCCCCGCCCACAGGTGAGACCCAGCCCCTCAGTGCCGCCCCCAGCCCCGCCCCCACAGCGCCGCCCCGCCCACAGGTGAGACCCAGCCCCTCAGCACCGCCCCCAGCACCGCCCCCTCAGCGTCGCCCCGCCCACAGGTGAGACCCAACCCCTCAGCACCGCACCGCCCACAGGTGAGACCCAGCCCCTCAGTGCCGCCCCCAGCCCCGCCCCCTCAGCGTCGCCCCGCCCACAGGTGAGACCCAACCCCTCAGCACCGCCCCCTCAGCGCCGCCCCGCCCACAGGTGAGACCCAGCCCCTCAGCACCACCCGGCCCAGAGATGAGACCCAGCCCCTCAGCACCGCCCCAGGGTCACAGCCAGCCCCTCAGCACCACCCCAGCCCCAGGGTCACAGCCAGCCCCTCAGCACCACCCCAGCGTCACAGCCAGCCCCTGAGCGCCGCCCCAGCCCCTCAGCACCACCCCAGCCCCTCAGCACCACCCCAGCCCCAGGGTCACAGCCAGCCCCTCAGCACCACCCCAACGTCACAGCCAGCCCCTCAGCACCACCCCAGCCCCTCAGTGCCGCCCCAGCCCCAGGGTCACAACCAGCCCCTCAGCACCACCACAACCCCAGGGTCACAGCCAGCCCCTCAGCACCACCCCAGCCCCAGGGTCACAGCCAGCCCCTCAGCACCACCCCAGCCCCAGGGTCACAGCCAGCCCCTCAGCACCACCCCAGCCCCAGGGTGCCCCTGAGCCCCCCACAGCGCCCTGCCCATGTGCTACCAGCTCCAGGCCCTCGGGAGCCTCTGGGGGGATGTCTGCGGCCAGGTGGAGCAGGAGCTCGGTGAGGGCAGGCAGCGCCCCCAGCGCCAGCAGCTCCCTGTTGGCTGTGTGGCTGCAAAGGGAACAGCACAAGGCTCTGGGTTGGGAAAGACCTTCAAGAGCATCCAGTCCAAGCCTGCTCTCACTCTGCCAAGGCTGGGGCTGAGCCACGGCCTCAGCACCACAGCTCTGCCTCTGGGTAACATCCAGCCACCTCCCTGGGCAGCCTGGGCCAGGGCTTGAGAATCCTTTCAGGGAAGAAGTTTCTTCTGATGTCCAACCTAAACCTGCCCTGGGGCAACTTGAAGCCTCTCCTTCTCTCACCTGAGACTAGGGAGCAGAGCCCAACCTTCACCTGGCTCCTCTCAGGGAGCTGCAGAGAGCAATGAGGTCTCCCTCAGCCTCCTCTTCTCCACACTGAACACCCCCAGCTCCCTCAGCTGCTCCTCCCCAGCCCTCTTCTCCAGACCCTTCCCCACCTTTGTTGCCCTTCTCTGGTCCTGCTCCAGCTCCTCAATGTCCTCCTGGGAGTGAGAGGCCCAGAACTGAACCCAGCACTCAACCTGTGGCCTCCCCAGTGCCCAGTCCAGAGGCACAATCCCTGCCCTGCTCCTGCTGCCCACACCATTGCTGCTCCAGGCCAGGCTGCTGCTGCCCTTCTTGCCCACCTGGGCACCCCCTGAGCTCATCTCCAGCTGCTGTCACCCAGCACCCAGCTTGGGAAGAGCCTCAGCCCTTCTTTCAGTGCCTCGAGAGCCCCTTCCTGGGGGGCTGCTGAAGGAGGTGGCACTAGGAGGAGCCACACCAAGATGGTTGGCAGCAGCCAGCCTGGGCAGGTGTCACTGGGCACACCCCAGAAGCCTGAGGGTTCAGGGAGCTGATCTTGGGAAGTGCAGGGAACAGCTCCAGCCATGGGAAGGTGAGTGGGGAGAGCTCAGAGGACTGGGAGCAGCCTCCTCAGGTGGATCATCTGAGAGGGAAGGTGGCAGCCCTGCAGACTGCACATGCTGGGACACAGCAGTGGCTGCCAAAGGGGCAAAGGGACACAAAGCAGGTTCCCAGTCAGGAGCCAGGGCCTCTCTGGCTGCCCCCAAGAGCAGACCCAGGTAGTTACCTGCAAGTGATGTAGTGCAGGCACCAGGCAAACTCCACAGCAGCTCCTGCCCCAGCCCCCAGCCTCCCCTGCAGCCAGCGCAGCATCTGCTGGGGCAGGGCAGAGCTCAGCACCAGCCTGGGGGAGAAGAGCAGAGTCAGTGCAGGCACACAGGCAGGACAGAGAAGGGTGCACAGGCCCTGGCCACCAAGCAGGGAGCTGCTCTGCCCTCTGATGGGAGACACATGCTCCAGAACCCCCCCTGGAAGAGGCTCTCTAGGAGCTGCAGCCTCAGCCCCACACAGGCTCACCACAAGCTCCCTGTGCCCAAGGCAGGGCCTGGGGCAGGACACCATGGCTGGGGGCCTGTTTGGGGGCTGTCACATGGATCTTTTCAGGAGGAGCAGGGACAGCCTGCCCCTGCCAACCTGCCCCTGCCAACCTGCCCCTGCCAACCTGCCCCTGCTCTGCTCTGTCCTTCTCTGAAGTTCCAGAGCTGTCTGCTTGGAGGAGGCTGAGGGAGGAGGGTCAGGTCCCATACCAGGCTCTGGCAAGACTCTGCTCTGAACCATCAGTGTCACTGGCATGCTAAGACCACACTGGGCTCCAGGGCCCATTCTGGAGCAAGATTCCAAGGCCTGGACTCACGGAATGATCTCCATGGGAGCTTCCTTGGCTTGGAGCAGCTGTGAGAGGACGTAGCCCACACCTTCCAGCACTGCCTCATGGGGGGACTGCAACCAAAGAGAGAGCAAAGCTGAGCCCCTGCAAGCACAGAGAGAGAGCAAAGCTGAGCCCCTGCAAGCACAGAGAGAGAGCAAAGCTGAGCCCCTGCAAGCACAGAGAGAGAGCAAAGCTGAGCCCCTGCAAGCACAGAGAGAGCAAAGCTGACTCTCTGCAAGCACAGAGAGAGCAAAGCTGACCCTCTGCAAGCACAGAGAGAGCAAAGCTGAGCCCCTGCAAGCACAGAGAGAGCAAAGCTGACCCTCTGCAAGCACAGAGAGAGCAAAGCTGAGCCCCTGCAAGCACAGAGAGAGCAAAGCTGACCCCCTGCAAGCACAGAGAGAGGCTTAGGTTGGAGATGAGGAACAATTTGTGCCCCAAAAGAGGCCTGGAAGAGGCTGCCCAGGGCAGAGGTGGAGTCCCCACCCCCAGAAGGTGTTCAAAACCTGTGGCCATGGCACTTGGGTTCATGGTTAGGCCATGGTGGGGTTGGGTTTCTGGTTGGGGACTTCATCTTCAAAGTCTCTTCCAACCCAAACCAGTCTGTGGTTCTGTGATTCTCATTGTCTGCAGCTGAAAGGATCCAGGGGCCCAAGCACAGCAGCAGCAGCAGCACTGCTCTGGGCACTTAGATCAGCAGAGAGCAAGGAAGCCCAGGAGATACCCTCTGCCAGCAGGGACTCAGCAGGCAGCTAGTCTCAAGGGTGCAAGTAGAGGCAAGCTCTGCCTGGGGCAGGAGCAGGGCTGAGCTGCTGCACTCACCTGGCTGCAGGAGGCCAGCACTGGGATGATGCCCTGGAGCAGGAGCTGTCTCCTCACAGCCTGGCTCTCCACCACCAGGTTCCCCAGCGTGTACAGACACAGCTCCTGAAACACAGCCCCGGGGAGCAGGTCACCTCCTTTGCCTCCCCTGGGGGCCCGCAGGCTGGGACAGGGCTCAGGCCTCCCTGAGCAGGACACAGCTGTCCCCAGAGGTGAGCACAGCTGGATGCTGTTGGGCTCTCCAGCTGCATCAGCTCCAACTTGTCCCTCTGCTGTCTGGCCCAGGTTGGGCTCTGCTCACTTCCACTCTGGGGGAGGCTCAGGTTTTGAGTTCTTGCTCTGGCATTGCCCTGAGACCCCTGGAGCTCCCCAGTAGCCACCTGAGACTTGGCACGTGCCACTGAAAGGCCACCATCACCCTGGGGGTGTGCCCAGCTTGTTCCTTAGGTGGGATCCTGTCTGCTTCTCCAAGCAGCCTGGAGCTGTTTGGGCCTCCCAAGCTGGACCACTGCTTGATGCATGAAGTGCAGGCCCAGTGGCTGCCCCTGCCCCTGCTCCTTTCCCTTCTCCAGCACCTTCGAAACTCCTAACTGCACCCAGGGCTTCTGCCTGGCCCAGCACAAACCAAGGGCCACCCAGGCCCAGCCAGAGGCCAGACCCAGCTCTACTGAACAACCACAGCCTGCAGGCTCTGCTTCCCCAGACAGAGCTTGGAACTGAAGAAGAGGAACCCATGGCAGCTGGGGTGAACCACTGCACCCTGGGCTGTGGCAGGAGAAACTGCCTGGCCCCCTGGGGGTATTTGCTACCTGGAAGGAGACACCAACAGGATGGAACCAAGCTCCTCCTGGTGCTGGGATGGGGCACTGTGAAGGCAGACTCCATATTCCTCTCCAAGAAGGTGCTGGAGGCCCGGAGCAGGCTGCCCAGAGAGGTTGTGGAGTCTCCTTCTCCCACCCCCTGGCCATTGTGCTCCTGGGCAAGCTGCTATGGGTGCCCTGCTGGGGCAGGGGTTGGACTGGATGATCCCCAGAGGTCCCTTCCAACCTTTCTCTAGAGAGCTTCCAACCCCCCTGGCCATTGTGACCCTGGGCACCCTGCTGTGGGTGCCCTGCTTTGGCAGAGGGGTTGGGCTGGATGATCTTGAGGCCCCTTCCAACCCCACCACACTGGCACTGGGGCTCTGTCTGGTTTCCAACATCTGGCCAGACAAAGCCTCCCTGCCTTGGGCCAGCCCCGGGGACAGTCCTGCTCCGGGTTGAAGCTGAGATCCCCTTCCCAGCAGCCCTCCCCCATGAGCCAGGCCAAGAGCAGCCAACAGCTGCCCAAGGACCACTGGGTGCCCAGGGCCTGGCAGATAGCAGGTGTGGTCTCACCGTCAGCTCCAGGCTGTGCCCTGCGAGGTAGGTGAGCAGGTAGGGGGTGAAGGGCAGGCAGGCCTCGGCCACGGGGGGGTCTCCGCAGGACAGCTCGTGCAGACAGCGTGCAGCCCCCAGCTGCAGCTCCCCCAGGCTGCTGGTGAACAGCCCCACCAGCGTATGGATGCTGCCATCCAGCCTGCAGGGACACAGAGAGTGCTGTCTCCTCCTGCCAGCCCAGCCCGGCCCGGCCCTGCCCACAGCGGCTCACCCGCTCCGGTGCTGACCTGACAAACCTCTGCTGGCTCTCCCTGTGCCGCAGGGCCCGGCGCAGGCGGCCCAGGCAGCTCCTCCTGTCCTCAGAGCCCTTCTGCAGCCCTCGGAGCAGCTCCAGGGCCTGGCAAAGCAGGGAGGGAGGGGAGAAGGGCAAGCAGGGACTCAGGAAACAGTCACAGAGGGCATCAGGTTGGAAGAGACCCCCAAAGGGCATCCTGTCCAACCCCTCTTCAGGCAGCAGGGACATCTCCAACCAGAGCAGGCTGCCCAGGGACACAGCCAGGCTGAGCCTGAATGTCTGCAGGGATGGAGCCTCAAGCACCTCCCTGGGCAGCCTGTTCCAGTGTCTCCCCACCCTCCCTGTGCAGAACTTCTTCCTGATGTCCAACCCACGTCTGCCCTGCTCCAGTTTCACACCACTGTCCCTTGTCCTATCCCCACAGAGTCTTCTGAACAGTCCCTCCCCAGCTCTCCTGGAGCCCCTTCAGGTACTGGAAGGCTGCTCTAAGGTCTCCCCAGAGCCTTCTCTTCTCCAGGCTGAACAGCCTCAACTCTCCCAGCCTGTCCCCATAGGGGAGGTTGTCCATCCCTGTAATCATCTTCATGGCCTCCTCTGGACACTCTCCATCAGCTCCAGGTCCTTCTGCTATGAGGGGTCCCACGCTGTACTCAGCCCTGCAGGTGAAGTCTCCACACAGCAGAGGGACCATCTCTGGCCATGCTGCTTTGGATGCCCTCCCAAGCCCACCGCCACCCATGCTCCCCAGGCTGGGGAACACCCCAGGGCCCCCCAGGACAAGGGGGACGGAGCCTCACCCCCTGGGCTTCACCTCATCCTCGGAGAGAGGGTCGGGCGCAGGCTCCGCTTCGTCCTCGCCGTGCTCCGCGGCGCTGTCCTCCCGCAGCAGCCTCTTGCTGAGCAGCTGCTCCTGCCGCCGGGCCCTGCGCAGAGCTGCAAGTGCCGCCGGTCACCCCCTGCCGCCCACCCCCTGCCGGCTCGGCAGCCTGCCCCAGGCCACCCAACAGCCTCCTCCTGCCCACCGCCATGCCTTGACCCTGGCACGGTGCAGGGTGTGCTTGAGGTGCAAAGCTACGGCTGGGCACACCGGCATGGCACCAGGGCAGGGGCACCAGGAGAGGGACCACCAGGGCAGGGGTGTGGGGACCTGCATGGCCACCACAGCAGGGCCCTGAGGCTAGTTTGATACTGGCAGGACCTTGGCAAACCCAACCTGCAGCGAGGGGTGGGTGAGGACATGGCACCAGGACAGGGCAGAACTCCTGGGCAAAGGCTGTGCCAGCTTTACCCGAGTAGGCAGGGAGCACACAGGAGGCTACCCGCTCTGTGCCCCCTCAGATGCCACCCGGCAGATGCCACCCACCCCGTGTCCCCTCGGGTGCCAGTCGGGGCCGGGGCCCTGTCCAGGTCCCGCTGCAGGGCAGCGCTGGGCGCTCCCATAAACGGCTCTAGCACCCTCGGCCCCGTCCGGCCGCATTGCCCCTTCCCGCCCCGCGCCCCGCTCCCGGCGCGGACCTGCCTCCCTCTCCCGCCGCCGAGCCCTCAGCTCCTCCACACTGCTAGGCCCCGGCCGCTGCCGCCGCCCGCCCCACATGGCGCCAGGGGAAGGAGGCGGTGGAGGCAGGGGCAGGCCCGAGGCGGGCGGCAGGGAGAGGGCCCGGGGCGGGCGGCAGGGGGCGGGCTCGGGGCGGGCGGCAGGGGGCGGGCCCGGGGCGGGCGGCAGGGGGCGGGCCCGGGGCGGGCGGCAGGGGGCGGGCCGGGGGCGGGCGGCAGGGGGCGGGCCCGGGGAGGGCGGCAGGGGGCGGGCCCGGGGCGGGCGGCAGGGGGCGGGCCCGAGGAGGGCGGCAGGGGGCGGGCCCGGGGCGGGCGGCAGGGGGCGGGCCCGAGGAGGGCGGCAGGGGGCGGGCCCGGGGCGGGCGGCAGGGGGCGGGCCCGGGGAGGGCGGCAGGGGGCGGGCCCGGGGCGGGCGGCAGGGGGCGGGCCCGAGGAGGGCGGCAGGGGGCGGGCCCGGGGCGGGCGGCAGGGGGGGCGGTGTTGCCGGGGCCGTGTTGCCGGGGCCGTGTTGTCGGGGCCGTGTTGCCGGGGCCGTCGCCGCCTGTCCCCGGGCCGCGGGCGCTGGGTGTTGGTGGTCCCCAAAGCGAGGGCAGCCCCGCGGGATGGCGCCCGGGCACCTCCCGGCCTCCGCAGCTCCCAGATCGGAGACTGTTTGTCCGCCGCTTGGCCTGGCTGCCCCTCAGGGCTTCCAGCGCTGCCCCTGGGCCGGGCACGGAGCGGTGCAGTGCAGGCAGCTCCAGGGGGCTCAGCGCTGGGCCAGGTCCCTTCGACACCTTCAGCAGGGAGCTGGGGGAGGGGAGCCAGGCACCCTCGGGCGGTCTGCAGAGGACACCGAGTTGGGTGGGAGTTGATCTGTGGGTGGGTTGGGAAGGTCTGCAGAGGGACCTGCCCAGGCTGGACCCATGGTTGAGGGCCGTAGGAGGAAGACTTGCAGCATGAACTCTTAACACTCATCCCAGGGAGAGAGAACTCTGGATGAAGAGGCTGTGACAGAAAAGTGGAAGTGGAATAGAGGGGCTGGGCTGTGTCAGGTTACACCACCCTTGGAGGGGGGATGAAAAGAACCCAGCCCTCAGGTGGGCAAAAGAAATCTGATCCAGGTGGGCAGAGAGAGAGACTTGGGTTCTCCCCTCCCAGGGGTGGGGTCCCCTGGCTCAAAGGTCTATTCCACGCCCCCATCCTGTCCTGCAAAGCCTATTTAAGGAGGGCCGTTGATGAGCTCTTTCTTTGCCGTGCTCTGTGCCCGAGGGGTAGAGCTCTCTGCTGCTCCTGCTTCCTCTGCCTTCCCTGCATGCTGTTTCCAGACTTGTAAAGAGCTGCATCCAAGCTGCATCCATTTGCATCAAGGGAATCCAGCCCCAGCTGGGCCTGGTTTTGTACATGTTTGTATTTACCCTTCCCCTTATGCCTTTGTAACTTCCCCTGCTACTCCAATGCTAGATCTGTTTTGTTTAAAAATTGCCTTTGTACCTCCATACCGATTCCAGACCATTCCTGTCGTGATTCTACCTCTCCTTTCTTCTGCCTAAGTTGCTTTACCAGGGGGAAAAAAAGAAAAGAGAGGGGGAGGCAATCTAAATCTGTTCCTTCTGGGCTTCTGGACTCTGGGTAAAGCTCACACCACAACAGGTTCAACAAGGCCCAGGGCTGGGTGCTGCACTTGGGGCACAACAACCCCAGGAAGGCTTCAGACTGGGGGCAGAGGGGCTGGAAAGTGCCCAGCAGAGAAGGCCCTGGGGGTGCTGGGTGACAGCAGCTGGAGAGGAGCTCAGGGGGTGCCCAGGTGGGCAAGAAGGGCAGCAGCAGCCTGGCCTGGAGCAGCAATGGTGTGGGCAGCAGGAGCAGGGCAGGGATGGTGCCCCTGCACTGGGGAGGCCACAGCTTGAGTGCTGGGCTCAGTTCTGGGCCTCTCACTGCAAGAAGGACATTGAGGAGCTGGAGCAGGGCCAGGGAAGGGCAACAGAGCTGGGGAAGGGTCTGGGGAGGAGCAGCTGAGGGAGCTGGGGGTGTTCAGTGTGGGGAAGAGGAGGCTGAGGGAGACCTCATTGATCTCTCCAGCTCCCTGAGAGGAGGCTGGAGCCAAGTGGGGGTTGGGCTCTGCTGTGATGTGACAAGAGAGAGCACAAGAGGCAATAGCCTCAAGTTGCCCCAAGGCAGGTTTAAGTTGGACAAGAGGAACAATTTCATCTCCAAAAGGGTGACCCAGGCTGCCCAGGGCAGTGGTGGAGTCCCCATGCCTGGAAGGCTTTCAAAGCTGTGGAGATGTGGTGCTGAGGGCCATGGTTTGGTGGTGCCCTGGCAGTGCTGGTCAGTGCTTGGACTCAATGATCCTAAAGGTCTTGTAGAGTAGAGTACATAGAGTAGACCAGGTTGGAAGAGACCTTTCCTACTAAAACCATTCTAGGAGGACCAGGAGGAGGCCTTCCTGGAGCAGGGTCTTGGCTGGGCATCCTGTGCCATCCTGGCCTGCATTCAGAGGAATGTGTCCAGCAGATCCAGGGAGGTTCTCCTCCCACTCTAATCTGCCCTGGTCCTGCTCTGCCAGGGGAGGTTGGACTGGAAGGTCCCTTCCAACCCCTAACATCCTGTGATCTGGGACCCTGTCCTGAGGGGACACAGCCAGCCCTGTTGCATGGCTGGCACCAACAGAGCCACCTGGCTGGTTCACAGGGAGCACAGAGTGACCCTTTTAGGTGCTGTGACCCTCTGCGGTGCTGCCAGTGGTCCCAGCACTGCCTCCAGGGGTGGGGGGCAGGACCTGCACACAGGGACACAGACACAAGTGTGTTTGGGGGGGGCAAAACAAAGCAGAGGCTGGACCCTGCTGGGCTGCAGCCAGCAGCTCCTGCTCATTCCTGAGCTGAGCTGCATTGGGTGAAGCTCCACAAGCCCAGAGTTTCACCAGGGACATGAGGCACTGGGGCTTGGATCTTTCACAGGGGTGAGAAGAAGGAAGTCATCAGCTAAAAGATGGTTCCAAAAAAACACTTCTCAAGTTGAAGCAGGATGTGGCTGGCCCCTGAGGAGGCAGAGGAGCTTCCTCTTCAGCAGAAGGCAGCTGCTGGGCAGCAGTTCAAAGGTCCCAGGCACAGGCAGAGCTCTCTAACTGCCTGGAAGGAGGAGTGAGGAGAACTCAGCAAGGCTGCTATGATCCCAGATAAAAAGGTTACCCAGGCCTGGCCAGGTTGCCCAGGGCAGTGGTCAGTCCTCACTTCTGGAGGGGTTTCAAAGCCCTGGAGGTGTGCTGAGGACCATGGCTCAGTGGTGACCTCCAAGATCTCTTCCTACCAAAACAATTCTGTGACTCTGAGGTGGCCAGGACCACTCCAAACAAATCTTTGCTTGCAGATGCTCTGTGCTTGCTGCTGCTCAGAGCCCACAGGGTGCTGAGCACCAGGCAGGAGGTGATGCAGAAGGCTATGGGATTGTCACACCCTGGCACCTAGAGCATTCCCAGCTGCCTGTGGCCCAGGTGGGAGGGGGACAGGAGCAGTTCCCAGCTACCATGTGTGCAGCTCTGTGCTGTGAGGGACACTCCTCCCCTCAAGGCTGCCTTCCTTGGCAAGGTGGCTCCTGGGCTTGGCTCATGCTCCCTTGGCAGCTGGAGGCTGTGCCTATGCCAAGGTCTCCATCAGGGAGTGGAGGCCACCAGGCATTTGGAAAGACCTGTCAGGGATTTTTCCTTCCCTGGGGATTTCCCTGCCTGGGTTGGGTCTCAGGCAAGGAAACTGCATGGCTGGAAGGTGCAGTTCCCAGGGTGGTGCTGATGTGACATTAGGGACTTCACCACAGTGTCCCCACAGCTGGGGCAGGAGCTGCCTGCCCAAGCTGCTTGCTGAGGTTACTTCTCCTGCAGTTCCTCTTGGTGTCTGCAAAGCTTTGCTGCCTTTGCCCTCAGCACCACCTCTCCACAGCTTGAAACCCCTCCAGGGAATTCCACCACTCCCCTGGGCAACCTGTCCCGGGCTTGACAACCCTCAAGGGGAAGAAATTGTTCCTCATGTCTGACCTAAACCTCCTCTGGGGCAACTTGAGAACACTTCCTCTCAGCCTATCACCTACTACTAGGTGGCAGAGCCCAACCCCCACCTCATTGCAGCCTCCTCTCAGGGAGCTGCAGAGAGCATTGAGGTCTCCCTCAGTCTCCTCTGCTCCACACTGAACACCCCCAGCTCCCTCAGCTGCTCCTCCCCAGCCCTCTTCTCCAGACCCTTCCCCAGCTCTGTTGCCCTTCTCTGGCCCTGCTCCAGCTCCTCAATGTCCTTCTTGCAGTGGGGGGCCCAAAAGTGAGCCTTGACCACGCCCTCTTCCTCAGCCTTCCTGGGGCTGGGGGCAGCACTGGGCACTTCCACCAAAGCTCTTCCCAGCCCACAGCCTTGGGTGGCCCCAAGAGCTCCTTGGTGAAGAGAAGTGAAGCAGAAGTGCCTTGGGTGGCTGCCCATGGGACATGTTGCTTCCTGTGGCCCCATCCTGATCAGGAAGTCATGCAGCAGCCAGCAGGAGCCAGGGCAGTGCCTGGGAGCCTGCCTCCAGCTGCCCACCAGCCCCCGGATCTTGAAGTGGGCAGGAGAGGGCTGCAGAAGCCCCAAGGGCAGCTGGAAGATATCTGCAGGCACTTGAGGTCTGCTCCAGCTGGAGGCCTCAGCAAGGGAGGCTCCAAGGCAGGAGAGCTGAGCCCTTGCCACCTCAGCCTGGGGTTTGGCAGCAGCTTGAGGAAGCTGCAGTGGGGAGAAGGAAGGTCCTGGTGAGGGCTGGCTGGTGACTCACTGGCCACTGGTCACACCAGCCCCGTTTGGAGCTGCCCCTCCAGCAAGGGGACTTGGAGGAGAGCTGCTCCCCGGGAGGATGGAGCAGCCCCACGGCAGCACAGAGAGGTAGGGAGAGCTCCTGGCAGGGTTTGGAGACGGGGGCAGAGCAGAACTGTGGCTGCTGGGGACAGGTGCTGGCAGTAGAGCTGCTGGAAGCAGGAGGTTGGGCTGCAGACCCCCAACAGCTCCTCACCACCAGCCCAGCTGCGTGCTGGGACAGCTGAGTCAGCACAGGCTGGCAGCAGCCCATCTGTGCCCTGCCAGCAGCTGGGCAGCAAAGCTCGGTGCTGAGAGAGACCTCTGCAGAGCCTCACACAGTCCCCTGAGGGTCCCCTTGGAGGCTGGGGGTGAAGCAAGGCACAGGGGGACAGAAAGGACAACCTAGTGCCAGGTCTGGGGAGGGGGGGGACAGAAAGCACAACCTAGAGCCGGGTCTGGGGAGGGGGGGGACAGAAAGCACAACCTAGAGCCAGGTCTGGGGGTGACAGAAAGGACAAGCTGGAGTCAGGGCTGTCTGTGGAGGACAGAAAGCACAACCTAGAGCTGGGTCTGGGGGTGACAGAAAGGACAAGCAGGAGTCAGGGCTGTCTGTGGGGGACAGAAAGCACAACCTAGAGCCAGGTGTGTGTTGCAATTTCCTGCCCCAGGGCACAGCAAGCGCTGCAGAGGTGCACAGACAGAGCCCAGCCTGTGCTCAGCAGGCTCTGCCTGGCTCCTCCGGCTGAGGCTCTCCGTGTCTGGTGTCTCCTGACGCCTGCGACTCACTCGGGGACAGGACCCAGGTAGGAGACCTTACAGCTGCATTTCAGTGTCTGAAGGGGACCTGCAGGGAGGCTGGGGAGGGACTGTTTGAAAGGGCTTGGGGTGACAGGACGAGGGGCAGTGGTTTGGAGCTGGGGCAGGGCAGGGCTGGGTTGGACATCAGGAGGGAGTTCTGCACAGTGGGGGTGGGGAGACACTGGCACAGGCTGCCCAGAGGAGGGTGAGGCCCCAGCCCTGCAGACATTAAGATCAGATTTGCTGTGGTCCTGGGCAGCCTGCTCTGGCTGGGGGTGTCCCTGCTGCCTGCAGGAGGGCTGGACAAGGTGAGCTTGGAGAGTCCCTTCCAACCCGATGCAGTCTGTGAAGCTGTGAAAGCACAGAGCCCAGCAGCTGCCCTGACCTGCCCTGCCCTGCTGGCACTTTGGGGTGGGGTGAGCCCGGTGCTACCAACTCCCTGCCAAGGTGGCACAGCTCTTGGGTGGTGTCTGCCTGGTGTTTGTCGTGGCTGAGCAGCCAGGTGAGTGCTGCTGGGGTGTGCTGGACCCACGTGAAGGGTGGTTGGGCAGGAGGGATGAGGGCAGAGCTGTGCCCAGGCTGACCCTGCCCGAGCCACCCTCCTGCAGGTCCCCTCAGCTGCCATAAGAGTGCTGCTGCCTCTCACCATTGATGATGGCACAGCAATGTGCCCTTGTGGGCAACAGAGACAATGGGGTGCTGGGGTGCAGCAAGCAAAGTGTGGCCAGCAGGGCTAGGGAAGTTCTCCTGCCCCTCTGCTCTGCCCTGCTGAGACCACAGCTGCAATCCTGGGTCCAGTTCTGGGCTCCCCAGCTCCAGAGAGACAGAGACCTGCTGGAGAGGCTGTGAGGATGATGAAGGGACAGGAAGATCTCTGCTGTGAAGCAAGGCTGAGCCCTGGGGCTGTTCAGTGTGGAGAGGAGAGGGCTGAGAGGGGATGTGATCAATGTCTATCAGTATCTGAGGGCTGGGGGTCAGGAGGAAGGGGCCAGGCTCTGTTTGGTGGTGCCCAGTGACAGGGCAAGGAGCAATGGGCACCAGCCTCACCTCAGCATGAGGAGAAACTTTGGGGTGGGGCTGCTGGAGCCCTGGAGCAGGCTGCCCAGAGAGGCTGTGGAGCCTCTTCTGGAGGCTTTAGAATCCTGCCAGGATGTGTTCCTGTGTGCCCTGCCCTGGGTGATGCTGCTTTGGCAGGGGGCTTGGGCTGGATGAGCTCTGGAAGTCCCTTCCCACCCCTCCCATTCCCTGATCCTATGAATATGCTTGCACTGAGCTGCAGCAGCTCTGCTGTGCAGGAGGGGCTGTGTAACACCCCAGGGAAGCTTCTAGGGTGCCTGTTAGGGCTGTGGAGTCTTCTTCCCTGGAGACTTTCAAGCCCCACCTGGATGTGTTCCTGTGTGCCCTGCCCTGGGTGATGTTGTTCTGGCAGGAGGTTGGGCTGGATGATCTCTGGAGTTCCCTTGCAACCCCTACTCCCACTCTGTGGTTCTCTGATCTTCTGGTTTCCAGGTTGCTCAGGATGGAGGTGGCTGTGCTGCTGTTGCTGGGGCTGCTGGAGGCAGAGGGCAGATGCTTCTTCAGCCGCACCCAGGAGCACTGCACCTGCTACAACCTGTCTGAGGAGAGCTTAGGCAGCATCATCCAGTGCCTCCCAGCCACTGTGGTGGAGTTCTGGGGGGGAGAGCTGCAGAGATACGTGGCCCTCCCCATCACAGACCCGGACCCCTCCACCATTGACATGCTGGGCTCCCTGACCATCAGGAAAATCGTCTTTGGGGATCTCCTGGTGCCCGAGGTACTCCTCGCCCGAGTGCTCAGGTTCTTCTCCTACACCCAGGTGCAGGAGCTGGCGTTCGAGAACTGCACTTTCGAGGGGCAGGGCGACTGGCAGCAGATGGCCGGCCGGGAGCTGCCCATCCTGTCCCTGCACTTCCACCAGGTGAGCTCCTCGCCGCTGGCCGGCCGGGAGCAGGAGCTGCGGAGCCTGAGCCGCTGGCTGCGGGAGCTACGGGAGCTGTCGCTCACCGCCTGCGGCGTCGCCAGCCTGCCCTGTGCCATCGGCAGCCTCTTCGCAGCCCTGCGCTCGCTGGACGTGGCGCACAACAGCCTCGGGGACGAGAACCTAGGGGCTGCCTTCTGCCCGGGAGCTTTCCCTCGGCTCCAGGCGCTGAGCCTGCGGCACAACCGCCTGAGGTCCTACCACGCCGCCTGCCAGGGGCTGCGGCTGCTGCCCGAGCTCCAGCACCTGGATCTCAGCCACAACGAGCTGCTGGTGGACCCCACCTCCTCCTGCCGGTGGCCACAGTCCCTCCGAACCTTTAACTTGTCCAGCACCGGCTTGGATGAAGTCCCCGCCCCTCTGCCTCGCAGCCTGGAGGTGCTGGACCTGAGCCGCAACCACCTCCGTGCCGTAGACCTCTCCCTCGGCTCCCTGAAGAAGCTCTTCCTGAGCCACAACCTGCTGCAGGCTGCCCCCCCGCTCGGGCAGTGCCCCATGCTGGACACCCTGACCCTGGGCAACAACTCGCTGCGGGAGCTGCCCTGGGCCGAGGTGAAGCAGCTGCGGGAGCTGGCAGCGCCTGCCAACCCCTACGACTGCTCCTGCTCCGGCGCCGGGGGGCTGCAGGCGCTGGCGGGCAGGGGGCAGCTCGGGCAGGGCTGGCCCCAGGACTACGTGTGCCAGGCCCCGCCTGGCTACCAGGGCGTGCC
Organism: Melanerpes formicivorus; assembly: GCF_026170545.1. Taxonomy (NCBI): domain Eukaryota; kingdom Metazoa; phylum Chordata; class Aves; order Piciformes; family Picidae; genus Melanerpes; species Melanerpes formicivorus. The sequence continues at coordinate 944,453 of NW_027142443.1, forward strand.
GGTGGCGGCCGTGCCGGTGTCGGTGCTGCGGTGTCAGCCGGCTGCGGTCATCGTTCCCTGCCTCATCCTCGCCCTGCTCGGCGCCGCCGCCGCCGGCGGCTGCCTGCTCAGAGCCAGGGCTGGGCTCGCCCTGCCCTGCCGCACAGCCTGACCTGGAAACAGCCCCACCAGGGCTCCCCTCGGGGGGCTGCCCGGCCAGGATCTCCCCGGTGAGGCTCACAGGACCCCCAGCTGCTGGGGAGGGGCTCTCTCGGTGTCCCCTGGCCACGGTCCCTGGCTGCCCAGGGAGGTGCTAGTATCGGCATCCCTGGGGGGGATGTTTAGAAGAGGTTTGGGTGAGGAGCTTAGGGAGTGAGTTATGCACAGGGAGATGTTGGGTGGTGGTTGGACTCCTGAGGTCTCTTCCAGCCAGGCCAGGCTGTGATTATGCCTCAGTGGCTGTGGCTTTGCCTGCCCAAGCTTGGTGGAACCCCCTCAGGCAAAAGCCCCTTGCCATGATCTGACCAGAGAGGTTTTCCTTGGGGCCAACCCTAACCTCTCAAGGTGCATCCAATGCCCCTGGGATGTCTTCTGCCCTCAACAAGAGGACTTCAGCTCCACCACGTTTGCAGCACTGCAAGCAGTGCTCAAGTGCCCTAAGCCGCACAGGGCCCCACCCAGGGTCCCTCTCCCACCTTGCAGCCCTGTGGCTCCCCAGGCACAACCTTCCTGGTGGCCTCCACAGCCTCTCTGCTGAGCTGGCCCCAGCCAGGCTCTGGCTGTGGGGATGGCTCTGAGCTGTGGCCCAGCACAGGACCAGCACCACAGAAGGCAGGAAGCTGAGCAGAGGACCTTGAGGTCGGCTGGGTGCTAGCAAAGGCTCAGCCCAGCTCTGCTTAGCCTCCTGAATCCCAAGTGTCTGCAGCCAGGCCTTGGTGCTCAGCCTTGCTACCTGGGCACAGGGAGCAGCAGCTGCTGCCTGATGGATGAAGAAAGGAGAAATCCCTAAGTGCCAGGATCCAAGCAGGGTCCTTCCCTTAGCAGCACCCAGCTGAATGAAGCACAACCCCAGCCCTGGCTCTGCTGGGCCCTGGGTGCTGCTCAGCTCCATTTGTGAGGGCAGCTCATGCCCAGCCTGGCCAGAGGAAGTTTGGGCAGGCAGGGGCTGAGCCCAGGGCAGCTCAGTGCATGGTGTGATGGTAGGAGGCGGGGGACACACCTCTGCATCTCCTCACTCTGCCTGCTCCTGTACAACTGTGAGGGGCAGGGGCTGGCTGGGGCCTCTCTCCTATCCCCCAGAGCAGAGGGCTCCTCAGCTTCAGCCTTTCCCTTGCTGCTGCCTTGGCATGACTGAGTGCCAATAAAGGTCACTCTGTGCCTGCTTCTCGTCTCTGGAAAACCTTCACCCTGGCTCAGGTTCCCTCAGCTGCCCTTTGAATCCTGCAGATATGTCCCTCCTGGAGCCACCACCCCATGGCTCCAGGCACCCCCTTACCCCCATGGCCTCACTGACTCAGCCCCCAGGCTCTGGTGGTACCAGGCTGTGCCCAGCTGTGCCCGGCCGTGCCCAGCACCCATGAATAATGCAGGGGAACAGAATCCCTCCTCCTGTAACCCCATCCCCTGCCCTGCCCAAGACCTCACAAGCTGCTGCTCCTCAGCTGGCCATGGACTCCGGGCAGGTGAGTGCCATCATTGGGGGAGCCCCCAGAGGGTGGTTTGGAGGCATCTGTGCCCTGCCTTCTGTGTGGCATGGCCAGGCACTGCCCAGCTCCCTGGGAGGGTGCTGGGGGTGTGTGGGAGACCCTGGCTCAGGGTCCCTCTGCCTGGTGTCCCTGCAGGAGGTCTGTGCAGGAGCAGCTGTGGGACTGCAGCAGGCAGCAGGTAGAGAGGGAGCCCAGGACACCTTCCCCAGCCTGGTGCCTCCAGCCCCAGAGCAGGGCACCAGGCTGCCCACAGCCAGGGTGGCACTGGGGCTCTGCTCACCTGCTGAGCCTGAGTCAGGCAGCAGTGCCCTCACCCCTGGTGGCTCTGCTGGCTGTGGTCACAGCCCTGGGGAGCCCTGGGAGCCAGCCCCAGGCTGGGGGGCAGGACAGCAGAGCTGGGACAGGGGTGTCCCCCCCAGTACCCCACACTCGGTGTTTGCAGGGCTGGGGCAGAGTGGCACAGACCTCCTGCAGCTCCTCCATGCTGGGAAGCAGCCCCAGGTGAGCCTGGCAGAGATCTGGGCATCAGTGGGGTGCTGGGCACCCAGAGAGGAGCATGGGGCTCTGTCCCAGCCCCCTGTCACCCTGGGACCCTGCTGGGTGCTGAGGGCTCGTGCTGACCCTACCCGTGCTGTGGGCCCCTCTCTTGTGGGGGGCTCCTGGGGGTCACCAAGGGAGAGGGTCTCCCCCTCACCCCTGCCTGTGCCAGGCCCTCCATGCCACCCCTGCCAGCTCCATCCCTGGATGCCCTTTACCCTGCTCTGGTCATACTGGGATGGTGGGGGGAAGCTGAACCCTCCCTCATGCCAGGGCAGCTGCTTGGCTGTGGATGGCATCTTCTGCTTGGAGGCAGGACAGGTATGGTGGTGCCTACAGCCTCCTCTGGCACCCCTGTCCCCAGCCAGCTGAGCCAGAGCCATGCTGGCCATGGGCTGGGGCATCCAGCTGTGGGCCTGGGTGCACTGGGCACCACTGCAGTGCTGGGCACACAAGGCTTGGTCCTGTGTGTGGCTCTGATGCTGTCTCTCAGCCCTTGCCTGTTTCCTTTTGGGTGCTGTGCCATGCTGTGCCATGCTGTGCTATGCTGTGCCATGCTGTCTGTGCCTTACTGCCCCTGTCCTGCTCTCTCTGGCATGCTGTGCATTACTGTGCCATGCCATGCATATGCTCTGCATCTACCCTATGCCATCCCCCCATGCTGTGCCAGCTGTGCCATGCTGTCTGTGCTCTGCTGGCTTATCCATGCCAGTGCCCTCTGTGCTGGCCCACCTGCAGCATGCTGGCTGTGCTGTGCCATGCCATGCCATGCCATGCCATGCCTGCTCTCCTGGCTGTGTCTCTCCTCCCAGGAGAAGGTGCTGGAGCTGGCAAGGCCCCAGCTGGCTCTGGTTCCCCTTGGCTACAGCCTGACCCTGCTGCTGTGGCACCCCCACGGTCCCCCCACCCAGCTGTCCCTCCAGAGCATCGCCTGGCAGGTGAGGGCACAGGGCATGGTGGCAGGCAGAGGTGATCTGGGCTTGTCCAGCTGTGCCCAGTGCAGCTGGCATGGCTCAGAGCTGGTCTCAGGTGGCTCCTGGAGCCTGCCTGGCTTGTCCCCAGGTGGTCACCACCATCTTCCAGGAGCTGGAGGCGCTGGGCAGGGATGAGCAGGGCCTGCAGACTGTCAGCCTGGTCCAGGTAGGACAGGCCAGGGCTGGCCAGGGTGCCCTGGGGGGTGGGGGTGCAGCTCCTCCTGTGCCAAGGAGCAGACACTGCCCCAGTGCTGGCACCCAGTCCCGTACCCTGCGGGGGACAGGGGCTGAAGCCCTTCAGGTCCCAGCCTTGCTCAGCTCCCTCCAGGGCTTGCCAGGGCTGGGAATTCATGCAGCCAGGTGGGAGGAGAGCAGCTCTCCAGCACCTCCCCCCTGTGCCCTCAATGTCCCTCCAGAGTGCTGGCACACTCTGACCCTCCCTTGGTTGGCACAGGAGCCCCCAGGCTGGACCTTGCTCTTTGGCTCCAGGGTGCCCTGCCAAGCTCCACACAGGACTTGGGCACTGCCAGGGCTCTGCCTTTGCCTGGTCCCAGGGCTGGAGAAGCTGGGAGTGGCCCTGAGACTTTTCCCTGCTCAGCCCTTCCATGTGCTTAGGCAGGAGGAACCCCGAGGTGCCAGCAGTGCCCCCTCTCTGTGCCCCCTTCCAGCTCTGTGCCCACGACAAAGCCTGGGACCTGCTCCGCCCCGACGGCCGAGCCCTGCAGGTGCTGGATGTCCCCCCCCTGGGCCTGTAGGTACTCAGGGCCCCACGGCTGGCTCTGGGGGGCTGGTACCCCAGCACTGGGCAGGGAGCAGGTGCCCAGCCAGAGGATGGCCAGGGACATCCCCCAGGGAGCCCAGGCACGCAGAGGGGGGTTGGGCATGGCCCTGCTCCCTCGCTCTTGTCTCCCTCTGCCTTCAGGATGGTGGAGGAGGCCACAGAAATCCCTGTGCCCGATGCCCAAGCTGCCATCAGCATCTACAGCACCGGGCTGGGTGCCATGGTGGCACTGCCCCAGGGGTGAGCACAGCAGCCCCCTGCAGATGGGCACTTGGCTGGGCTGGGGTGAGGGATGGGGGGGGGCCATGGGGCACTGGGGCCGGCTGTGGGCACTGCTTAACACCACTGCCATGCTGGCCTCTCCCCAGTGCCAGCAGCCTCTTCACCCTCACCCTGGAGTGGCAGCTGGCAGGGGGTCGGCAGCAGCGCTCAGCCCTCAGGATCCTGGCAGCTCCTGGCACCACAGTGCCCTGCCCTGAGCCGTACGTATCAGGCTGCAGCTCCGTGCTGGGGCTGAGCCACAGCCCCTCCTGGCACCCTCTGAGCTCAGGGGGACATGGAACCCATGGAGCAGGTCCAGGGGAGGCTGCAGAGATGAGCAGAGCCTGGAGAACCTCCCCTGTGCGCACAGGCTGGGAGAGTTGGGGCTGCTCAGCCTGGAGAAGAGAAGGCTCCAGGGAGACCTCAGAGCAGCCTTCCAGTACCTGAAGGGCTCCAGGAGAGCTGGGGAGGAACTTTGGACAAGGGCTGGGAGTGCCAGGAGGAGGGACAATGGCTTGGAGTTGGGAGAGGGGAAATGGAGACTGGAGATGAGGGAGAAATTCTTGGCAGTGAGGCTGGGCAGAGACTGGCACAGGTTGCCAAGGGAGGCTGTGGCTGCCTCCTGCCTGGAGGTGTTGCAGGCCAGGCTGGATGAGGCCTTGAGCAGCCTGGGCTGGTGGGAGGTGTCCCTGCCTATGGCAGGGGGTTGGCACTGGATGAGCTTGAAGGTCCCTTCCAACCCAACCCATGGGTTCATGAGTTGGTGCCCAGGGGTGAAACAGGAGGGGTCCTGAAGCCTCAGCAGGAGTCTGTCCCTGGGAGCCAAGGGGCTGCCACCAACCCCTGGGGTCAGGAGCTTGCTCCCAGCAGGGCCAACTCCTCCTGTGGGACAGTTTGGTCTGCCCAGGTGTGGGTCCCAGCCCCATCCTCTCCCAGGGCTCTCTCACCTCACACACAGGGCTCCTGCTGCCTGCTGCCTGCCCTGGGTGGTGGAACAGCTCCTGCAGGGGAACAGCCTGAGCCTGCTGCTGCTCTGGGTGACACTGCCAGGTACCACAGGATGGGGACACCACTCTGGGCTGGCCCCTCCCTGAGCTTCCCCCCAGTCCCTCCCCACGCCTGGCACTTGTTCCCTGGCCACTGCCTGGGGACATCCACAGGCACTGGAAGCCAGGCTCTGGCTCCACTCCTCCTCCTCAGCCTTGCCCCTGTCCCCACGCTGGCGCCCCCTGCCCGGGGCTTGTTCCTCCCCTCCAGACACCTCCCGAGAGGAGCTGCTGGCAGCCCTAGGGGTGGCCGAGCGAGTGAAGGGCTTGGCCAAGAGCATCTCGGCCACCTCCTGGGACCCTGCGCAGGAGCTGGCGGCGCGGCGCCGGGAGCTGCGAGAGCTGCGCCGGGAGCTGCTGGCTGCGGCTGCTGCCCCCCGGCAGAGGGTGGCCCTGGCACAGCTGCGGAGAGCCCTGAGGGAGCTGAAGGTGAGGCAATGCCCCTGGCCGTCAGATGGGACCGAGCTGGCACCGACCCTCCCACGCCAGTCGGAGGAGGTCCAAGCTGCACCCTGGTGCCAGCAGCCTCGCAGGGCAGGGGCTGGGGGCTGCCTGTCCCAGGGGACGGTGTGTGTGATGTGTCCCTGGAGTTGTGCCACGGCTGGAGGTCCCCAGCAGCACGGAAGGGACCCTCAGCCTCCTCCTCCAGGTGCTGAAGAGCCAGAGGTGGGAGAAGAAGCAGGCAGCAGCTGAGGCACTCAGGGCAAGGCAGCTGCAGCAGCCCAAGGCTAAGGTGGGCATGGGGCAGGGCACAGCCTCCTCGTCCAGGACCCTGCCAGCTGCAGGAGGAACCCTGGCCCCTGGCTGCATCCCCACAGCATCTCCTCCTGCTCTCACAGGACCAGGCCTCCACAGGGAACACAGTGCAGGACCAGCAGCCTGGGACACAAACCCTGCCTGGTGCCAGCCTGGAGTGAAGAGGGACAGGGCACGGGGGCAGGGCTGGGCCCCAGGCCTGGGTGGCTGAGATGTGGGCAAGGAGCATCGCGTCCCGCGGTGGGAAAAGGATCTGCTAGGGCTGGGAGAGGCTTCCCTCCCTCCCTCCCTCTCCCCCTGTCCCCAGCCACACCTCCTCATGCTCCTTCTCCTCCCCCCACCCAGGGCACCCTGCCGGCAGCCGGGCAGAGGGCAGCCGAGCGCCAGCCAGCGCAGGGCAGGGGCAGCTGGAGCAGCCCTTGCCAAGCAAAGCAGCACAGCCAGGGGCACTGCCCGGGGCTGGCACGGTGAGCGACACCCCAGCGGCCCCCTGCTGCTGCCGGGCAGGGGCAGTGCCCAGGGCCTGCAGCAGGGCCCCCAGGTGCTGCACAGACCTACTCTGCTTGTGCCAGGCAGGGAGACGGTGCCCGCCGTGCCCGTCCCTGGGGGCGCAGCTCGCCCTGGCCAAGGCACAGAAGCAGCAGCTGCGGGCTCGGCACTGCCTGCTCCTGCACAGCCAGCTCGGGCACGGGGCAGTGCCAGCCCAGGAGGCCAGCAGCGAGGTGGGCATGGGAAGAGAGCCCAGCCCCCTGGGCTGCAAGCTCTCCTCCTCCAGGCAGGGCGCCCCAGGGGGCACAGGGCAGCCCAGGGGGCAGAGGGCGGCCCAGGGGGCAGAGGGCGGCCCCGAGCTGCCCTGTCCTCTGCAGCGGGGCACAGCTCGCTGGCAGCGGGAGGTCCCGCCCTGGGGCTGAGGACGGAGGCAGCGGGCAGGGAGCGGGAGGCAGCCGAGTGGCACCTGGAGGCCTTGCTGCAGAACCACCGGCAGTAGAGGCAGGTGGGCATCGAAGGGCTGGGCACCTCCCGGCTGCCGGAGCCGTGCCAGGCAGCCCCGGGCATCCCCGCAGGCGCTCCAGGAGCGGCAGCAGCGGCTGGCCCGGGAGCGGAGGGAGGCCCTGGAGCACCGGCACCAGGAGCTGCCGCAGGACACCGCGGGGCTCGCTGGGCACGGCCGAGGGCTGCCAGCTGCTGCCACCGCACAGACAACCTGAGACAGCTGCCCCGGGGCAGGGGGTGGGGACAGGGACCCTGGCAGGCAGCTTGGGGGTCTTAGAGGGTAGCATGGGAGCCCTGGCAGGCAGCTTGGGGGTCTTGGGGGATAGCATGGGAGCCCTGGCAGGCAGCTTGGGGGTCTTAGGGGGATAGCATGGGAGCCCTGGCAGGCAGCTTGGGGGTCTTGGGGGGTAGCATGGGAGCCCTGGCAGGCAGCTTGGGGGTCTTGGGGGATAGCATGGGAGCCCTGGCAGGCAGCTTGGGGGTCTTGGGGGGTAGCATGGGAGCCCTGGCAGGCAGCCTGGGGGTCTTAGGGGGTAGCATGGGGGCCCTGGCAGGCAGCTTGGGGGTCTTAGGGGATAGCATGGGGGCCCTGGCAGGCAGCCTGGGGGTCTTGGGGGATAGCATGGGAGCCCTGGCAGGCAGCTTGGGGGTCTTAGGGGGTAGCATGGGAGCCCTGGCAGGCAGCTTGGGGGTCTTGGGGGGTAGCATGGGAGCCCTGGCAGGCAGCTTGGGGGTCTTGGGGGGTAGCATGGGAGCCCTGGCAGGCAGCTTGGGGGTCTTGGGGGATAGCATGGGAGCCCTGGCAGGCAGCTTGGGGGTCTTGGGGGGTAGCATGGGAGCCCTGGCAGGCAGCCTGGGGGTCTTAGGGGGTAGCATGGGGGCCCTGGCAGGCAGCTTGGGGGTCTTAGGGGATAGCATGGGAGCCCTGGCAGGCAGCTTGGGGGTCTTGGGGGATAGCATGGGAGCCCTGGCAGGCAGCTTGGGGGTCTTAGGGGGTAGCATGGGAGCCCTGGCAGGCAGCCTGGGGGTCTTAGGGGGTAGCATGGGGGCCCTGGCAGGCAGCTTGGGGGTCTTAGGGGATAGCATGGGGGCCCTGGCAGGCAGCCTGGGGGTCTTGGGGGGTAGCATGGGAGCCCTGGCAGGCAGCTTGGGGGTCTTAGGGGGTAGCATGGGGGCCCTGGCAGGCAGCCTGGGGGTCTTAGGGGGTAGCATGGGGGCCCTGGCAGGCAGCTTGGGGGTCTTGGGGGATAGCATGGGAGCCCTGGCAGGCAGCTTGGGGGTCTTAGGGGGTAGCATGGGGGCCCTGGCAGGCAGCCTGGGGGTCTTGGGGGGTAGCATGGGAGCCCTGGCAGGCAGCTTGGGGGTCTTAGGGGGTAGCATGGGGGCCCTGGCAGGCAGCCTGGGGGTCTTAGGGGGTAGCATGGGGGCCCTGGCAGGCAGCTTGGGGGTCTTAGGGGGTAGCATGGGAGCCCTGGCAGGCAGCCTGGGGGTCTTGGGGGATAGCATGGGGGCCCTGGCAGGCAGCCTGGGGGTCCTGCCACCTCAAAGCTGGAGGAGGCTCCAGAAGGCCTTTTGTTGGCCTCTCAGTGCCCAAAGGGGTCTCTAAGAAAGCTGGGAGCAGAGTTTGGAGCAGGCCCTGTTGGGACAGAACAAGGGGGGAACGGTTTGAGCCAAAAGAGGGAGAAATGTTTGACACTGAAGGTAAGAAGAGCCTGGCCCAGGCCGCACGGAGGGGTGGGAGCTGCCCCATCCCTGGCACCATGCCAGATGAGGTCATTTGGGGCTGTGAGCAACCTGCTCTGGTTGGGGATGTCCCTGCTGGCTGCAGAGGTCGAGACGACCTTCAAAGGTCCCTTCCCACCCAACCCAGTCTGGGATTCTCTCCTCCACCTCCCTCCCTGCAGAGCCATGAGCCCTGATGCTGGAGACCAGGCAGGGCAAGGCCCCAGGGCCTGGCTGCTGAGAGCTGCTCCTCACAGAAATCTGTCCCCTGGGAGGGGGCTCCACCCCCTGGCCACCCCCCAGGGAAGGCCTTGCCCTGCTGCTGGGCACCTGCCTGCAGCAGCAGTGGGCAGGGTGGGAGAGGTGGTGGCCCCTCACCTGCTTCCAGGTGCAATAAAGCGAGTGTCACCTCCTCAGCCACTGTCACCGGGCCTGGACATGCCCCAGCCTCTGCCTGCCCCCAGGGTGCACAGACACACAGACCCCTTCTCCAAGGAGGACAGACAGACAGCTGCTGCTGAACCACAGCTTTACTAACCCCAGGCAGAACCAGCAGTGCCCACAGCTCACCAGTGTGGGCACAAACATGGGATGCCAACTCCCTTCTGGGAAGCAGGTGGCAGAGCTCCCCCCCTCCCCCCACTGCCCAGGGTGAGGTCACCACCCTCAGAAGGGCAAACAGGGCCCAGGGACAGCAGCAGCCCAGCAGCCAGTGGCTGGGGCCAGGCTGGGAAGCTGCCTCTGGCCACAGTGAGGCTCTGCAGGCAGTCCTGTGAGGACAGCTGCAGGAGCACCATCCCCAGGATGGAAGAATGGCACGAGCCAGAGCCGGGCATGCAGCAGGGCAGAGCTGGGCACTGTGGCACAAGTCAGGGGTGCTCTGTGTGGGGAAGCATCTTGACACACCCCAGGAACAAGGTGCTCAGAACCCCTCCTCCAGGCTGAGGAGGTCCCAGCTGCCTACCCTGGGAATGGGCACAGGGCACTGCCCCCTTGGCACTGCTCCTGCAGGCTGTGGGGTACCAGCACCAAGGCCCTGCAGGGAGCTGGGCAGGGAGGCCACTGGCACCAGCACTGCTGCCAGCCCAGCGCTGCCACCCCCAGAGGCACGAGAAGAGGCTGCCCCAGAGCAGGCAGGGCAGGAAGGCAGCAGCTAGGGGAGGCCATAGTAGAGGTGCATGGCAAGGCCAATGCAGGCCACGGCCACGAAGAAGAGCGGAGTGAGCTGCAGGCTGAAGAGGGCCACGGAGAGGAGGGCATTGGCCAGGATGGAGCAGGAGATGACGAAGAGCCTGGTGATGTTGCTGCTGTGCTTCATCACCACCGACATCAGCAGCCCATTCAGGGCCTGGCTGAGCACCACCAGCAGCAGCCAGGGGGAGAAGCCCTGCAGGAAGCCTCCCTCGGCGCCCTGCCAGAAGTAGCCCAGCAGGTTGAGCAGCACCCCGAAGGAGTAGAGGAAGAGGTTCTGGAGGCCGAGGGGCAGCGCCTGGGCCTTAAGGATGGCTTCTGTGTAGACAGCAGAGAGGCCTGAGACCAGGCAGTAGACGGAGAGCAGCAGCAGGCCCGGCAGGGTGACGTGCAGCCGCGTCCCCGAGGCGCCGCCGGGGCCCCGCAGGCCGCCCCAGCTGTAGCTGAGCCCCGCGGCCAGCAGCAGCCCCAGCCCCAGCCACTGGCGGCTGCTCAGCCGCCGGCGCAGCAGCAGGCTGTAGAGCAGCGCCGTGCTCAGCACCTTCAGGTTGCTCAGCACCTGGAAGGTGCTGGGGTCCATGAAGAGCTGCATGTGCACCACCAGGTTGTTGTTGGCGGCGTAGAGCAGGGCGGAGAGGGCGAAGGGAGCGGCGTGGCGCCAGGAGACGTGCGGCGGCGGCCGCTGCTGGGACAGCGGCAGCAGCAGGAGGGACAGCAGCAGCTTGGTCAGCTCCACCAGAACCACCACAGCCGTGGAGCTGAAGGGGATGGCCCCATCCACCTTGCAGAGGGCGAGCAGGGGGGCGTGGGAGCCGTAGATGGCCACAGAGAGGAGCAGCGTCAGCACCCACAGCCCCCTGCGCAGCAGCCGGGTGGCAGGGCCGGCAGCGGTGCCTGGCATCGCGTGTCCCTGGCTGGCCTGCCCCGGGCACTCCTGCTCGCCAGGGGGCGGTGGGCTACGACGGTCTCCGGAGGTCCCTTCCAAGCCCTCCCATTGCTGTGATTCTCAGGTGGCAGGCAGTGAGGGGCAGGTGCTGTCAGTGCCGGGCAGCCAGGCAGGCAGCCTAGAACAGTCAAGGAGAGACCAAAGACCACGAATTTAATGAGCCTGGGTAAAGCAGGGCACTGCCTGCTGCGCTTCTGCTGCGGCAGCAGACCAGGGGGGTGTCCTTCCTTCAGGATGAGCACTGCCAGCCCCCCAGGGAGCCACACCAAGCGTGTTCCTAGAGCAAAGCCTCAGTGGAAGGGCGGCAAGCACGGTGACAGGTGACAGGCAGCCTTCCAGTGCTCCCAGCGCCGCGGGGAGCGAGGTGAGGGGAGAGGGGCAGCGGGCAAACCGTTGGCTGCTGGTGCCTCCAAGCTGCCGTGGGTCAGCGATCCCTGCTGCCGGGGGGCTCCAGCAGACACCCCGCTACCTGCGGTGACACGGCGTGAAGCCCTTTCCAGCCGAGGAGAGCAGCGGCGGTGCCTGAGCACCCTGGGAGCCTTCAGTGCCTGCTAGCTACGGAGCAGCAGCAGCCCTACAGTCCGTGCACACGGGGCTCCCGGCTAGTCCCGACCTTTTCTCAGGGAGTTGATATAGTCCCGGACTGTCCTCTCCACGTTGGGCACGGCGTAGTTCTGCGCGGCGTAGATGCCGGTGCAGGTGCCGGCCACGAAGCCCAGCACGGCCGAGAAGCGGAGCTTGGCGATCAGGTAGCCTGCCACAAAGCCTTTGAGGAAGGGTGAGGCCAGCAGAGAGCCATCCTGAGGAGAAGAGCCAAGGATGAGGCGAGCAGGCAGGGAGTCAGAATCACAGAACTACCAGGCTGGGAAGGGAGCTGAAGGCTCAGCCAGTCCCAAACCCCCTGCCATGGGCAGGGACACCTCACACTGCAGCAGCTTGCTCACAGCCACAGCCAGCCTGGCTGCAAACACCTCCAGGCAGGAGGCTGCCACCACCTCCCTGGGCAACCTGTGCCAGGCTCTCACCACCCTCATGGGGAACAACTTCTTCCTCACATCCAATCTCAATCTCCCCACTCCTACTTTTGTTCCATTCCCCCCAGTCCTATCACTCCCTGACACCCTAAATAGTCCCTCCCCAGCATTCTTGTAGCCCACTTCAGATACTAGAAGGCCACAATTAGGTCTCCTGGGAGCCTTCTCCTCTCCAGACTGAGCAGCCCCAACTCCCTCAGCCTGTCCTCATAGGAGAGGTACTCCAGACCTCTCATCATCCTCGTGAGCCGAAGGCAGCGCAGGGCCGTGCCCAGGGCCTGATTCTCACCAAGCCCCCTCAAGAGGGGAGCCCTGGCCGCCCCCAGCACCGGGGCCGGGGGACGCGCGTTACCTGCCCCACGCCGGCGTGCACCTCGTCCTCTACCCTGCGCTGTAGGCTCTCAAGCTGGTCCTTCAGGAAGGCGAGGTCCTTCAGCTTGGGCAGCGAGTCCTGGGGGAGAGACGCGGGGATGAGCCCCGGGAGCGGCAGCCAGCTCCCGGAGGCGGGGGCAGAGGCAGAGCCGTGTCCGGCCCCGGTACTCCCCGGGCGCTGTCCCCGCGCGGCCCACCCGCGCCCCGCTCACCTTATCGTCCGCCATCTTAGCGCGCGCGCCGGCCGCCGCCCATTGGACCGCGGGTGGACCACGTGACGCCACACGTCGCCGATTGGGCCGCGGGCGGACACGTGACGCCGCCCGTCCGTCCTCCACCGCCCTCCCGCCCGGCGCCATCTTGAGGCGGGGCGGGGGCCGGCTGCAGGCTGGCACCTCCCCCCGAGGCCCGACCCCGCCCCGGGGGCGGAGTCAAGGAGCGGCTGAGGGCAGGCTCGGCGATCGCTGCGTGAGCGGCGCGCTTGAGAAGGCTGCAGGACGGGATGGGTGGCAGCCAGGGAAAGCTGGGCAGGCTGCAGGAGTGGGCCGAGGAGAGCCTCAGGAGGGTCAATAAGGCCAAGGGCAAAGTGCTGCACCTGGGCCAGGGCAATTCGATATCAAGCCAGGCTGGGAGATGATGCAGCCCTGCAGAGAAGGCCTTGGGGGTGCTGGGGGCGGAGAAGCTGGGCAGGAGCCAGCAATGGGCACTGGCAGCACAGAAGGCCAAGGGCTGCCTGGGCTGCATCCAAAGCAGTGTGGCCAGAGCTGGAGAGAGAGGATCCTGCCCCTCTGCTCTGCTCTGTGAGACCTCACCTGCAGGGCTGGGTCCAGCTGTGAGACCCTCAACACAAGAGAGATCTGGAACTGATGGAGAGGGTCCAGAGGAGGCCATGAAGATGATCAGAGGCTGGAGAACCTCTGCTACAAGGACAGGCTGAGAGAATTGGGGCTGTTTAGCCAGGAGAAGGGAAGGCTCCAGGGAGACCTTCCAGTACCTGAAGGGGAACTAGGAGAGCTGGGGAGGGACTTTGGACAAGGGCTGGGAGTGCCAGGACGAGGGACAATGGCTTTGAGCTGGGAGAGGGGAGACTGAGACTGGGGATGAGGAAGAAATTCCTGGCTGGGCAGACACTGGCCCAGGGAGGCTGTGGCTGCCTCCTGCCTGGAGGTGTTCCAGGCCAGGCTGGATGAGGCCTTGATCAGCCTGGGCTGGTGGGAGGTGTCCCTGCCCATGGCAGGGGGCTGGCACTGGATGAGCTTTGAGGTCCCTTCCAACCCATTCCATGGCTCTGTGATTGCAGTTTCAGGATCTGCAGCTGCAGTGTGCCACTCCTCTGGGGGCCATTGTTGCTTGTATCATTATTATGATTACCAATTCATTTGATTCACTTTTATTTCAATCCTTCATAAAATCACAGAGTTGTTGTGGGGTTGGGAGAGACCTTTAAGATCATCCAGTCCAAGCCTTCCCCCAGCACTGCCAGGGCACCACCAAACCGTGGCCCTCAGCACCACATCTCCATGGCTCTGAAACCTCTGCAGGCATGGGGACTCCTCCACTGCCCTGGACAGCTTGGGCCAGGCCTTCACAACCCTCAAAAGGATGAAATTGTTCTTCATGTCCAACCTAAACCTGCCCTGGGGCAACCTGAGGCCATTTCCTCTTGTCCTGTCACTTGTTTCTTGGGAGCCCAACCACCACCTCACTGCAGCCTTCTCTCAGGGAGGTCTCCCCTCAGCTTCCTCTTCTGCAGACTGAACACCCCCAGGTCCCTCAGCTGCTCCTCCTCAGCCTAAACTGCTTTTATCTCAACCCAGGACTCTGCTCACCTCTACCCCTCCAATTCTCTCCCACATCCCCTGGGGTGGGGAGAAGGTGAGTGAGTGAGTGGCTGCTGGAGCTTGGCTGCCAGGTGGGCTCCCACCACAAGAGAGTGTCAGGGTGACTTTGCAGCTCTTGGGGCAGGGTGGGGAGCACACAGACAGCTGAGAACACTCATGGTGAGCCAGCTCTGGGGGTGACTCTGCCATCAAAAGAAGCCATGGCAGCCAAGGTGTGCTCTTGACACAGGCCTTCAAGGCACAGCACATAGCAGTTCCCAGGAGTGCCAGAAGAAAGGAGCCAGCTCAGCACCTTTTCCAGGATCAGTCCCTACCCACCCCCATCACCAGATGCTCTCCAGCAGCCTCTGCAGAGCTGAGGTCCCAGCAGCACAGCCAGCAGGGTGGAGAAAGCCAGCATCTGGCTCAGCTGCCCGGGGTCAGTGGTGCCCAGACATGGGACAAAGGGCAGTGGGCAGCACCTGAGGACAGAGAAGAGCTCCTTGGGCTCTGGAGCAGTAAAGCTGTTGGGGAAACATCTTCAGCAAAGCCACCCTGCTGCTGCTGGGGCTGGTGGTTGCCTCTTGCTCGGGTTTAGCTCCTTGAGGCCTGTGTGCCTGGCACACAGCAGGGCTGGTTGGTCAGCTAAGCTCCACATCCTGTTCCTCCCCCCCATCCCCTCCCCACTCCATCCCTTCCCAACCCATCCTATCCCTCCTGTCCCCTTCCATCACCTCCCACCCCACCCCATCCCTGTGAGGGGAAGCTGTGGGGAGAGGAGAAGGTCCCCAGGAGCCAGGGTCCCCCATGCTGGGTCCCGCTGTGAGCTGTCCCTGCATCAGGACTGTTCCTGGGCTGTCCCTGTGGCTCTGTGCTTGCCCTGGTGCCAAAACAGCCCCGGGGCTCCCAGCCTGTGCCAGGCAGCTCTCGCTGCAGGTGCAGAGGCTGAGCTCAGCCCTGTGCCCTTCCCTGGAAGCTCAGCAGGTGCCTGCAGCCTTTGCTCTGTGCCCATGGCACCAGGATGGGGTGGGTCAGGCCCTTGGGGGCAGCACTCCAGGGGGTGCACCCAGGGGTTGGTGTCTCCTGCCATGGGCAGGGACACCTCCCACCAGCCCAGGTTGCTCAAGGCCTCATCCAGCCTGGCCTTGAACACCTCCAGGCAGGAGGCAGCCACAAGCTCCCTGGGCAACCTGTGCCAGTGTCTGCCCACCCTCACTGCCAGGAATTTCTTCCTGCTGTCCAGTCTCCATCTGCCCTCTCCCAGCCATGCAGGGCAGCAGGCCCAGAGGAGCTGCTGTTTGTGGTGGCCTTTGCTGTGTCCTCCCCCTCTGCACCCCTCTCATCTGCCTTTGTGTCCCTGGCACAGCTGCAGGGCCCAGAGCTTAGGCTGCAGATTAAGGTTTTACTGAAGGCTGGAGTGGGCTCCACTGCCAGCCCCAGGGGCAGCCAGAGCTGCTCTGCCAGCTGGAGCTGGGCAGGGCTGCCTCCTGCCACCTTCTGCCACAGGGCAAGGGAGATGGAGCCCTGAGGGTCACCTGGGCTGCTCTGCTGAGGGGCAGCTGCCAGGGGAGAGCAGCTTTGTCCTGGGAAGAAGAGCTGGGGAGGGCTGGATGGAGCTGGAGCTGTTTCCTGATTGGCTTTACATGAGAGAGGACTAAGCTGATCCTGCTTTACTCCAGGGCATGCTGGGGGCAGCGGGTCTGGGCACAGAGTGCACTTCCAGGTCAGGAGAGTGGCACCAGCCTCTGAGGGCCAGCAAGCACTGTCCTGCAGAGCTCCCTGGCACCCCTGCAGTGCTGCCTGGCATCCCTGCAGCCTCCCCACTTGGGCACAGTGTGAGGGGAAGGGTGCAGGTTGTGCCAGCACTGCCCCTGCCCCTTGCCCAGAGCCCCAGGGGCTCTGCCACATCCTTTGGGGCTGGAGGAACCCCTCTGGGGAGTGCTTGGGAGGGATGTGGCCAGGAAGGGCATCAGCAGGCCCTGCAAGTGGCTCTCAGTGTGGAGTACTGCTGGAGGGGGACTCCTCCTGAGGGTGTGTGGAGACAGGCCAAGGGGGGATGGTTGAAGGGGAGGGAGAGCAGGGTTAGACTGGAGCTGAGGAAGTTCTTCAGTACCAGGGTGGGGAGACTCTGGCACAGGCTGCCCAGGGAGGCTGTGGCTGCCTCCTGTCTGGGGGTGTTCAAGGCCAGGCTGGATGAGGCCCTGAGCAACCTGGGCTGGTGGGATGTGTCAGCTGCTGGGAGGTTGGAACAGATGAGCTCTGAGGCCTCTCCCAACCTGAGTCATTCTCTGTCCAGAGAAGGGCCACGAGGATGAGCAGAGGGCTGGAGCTGCTCTGCTCTGGAGACAGACTGAGAGAGTTGGGGTTGCGCAGGCTGGAGAGGAGAAGGCTCCAGGGAGACCTTCTTGTGGCCTTGCAGGATCTGCAGGGGGCTCCAAGAAAGCTGGGGAGGGACTTTGTAGGGTGTCAGGGAGTGATAGGACTCGGGGGGGGTGGAGCAAAACTAGAAGTGGGGAGATTGAGATTGGATGTGAGGAAGAAGTTGTTCCCCAGGAGGGTGGTGAGAGACTGGCACAGGTTGCCCAGGGAGGTGGTGGCAGCCTCATGCCTGGAGGTGTTTGCAGCCAGGCTGGATGTGGCTGTGAGCAAGCTGCTGTAGTGTGAGGTGTCCCTGCCCATGGCAGGGGGTTGGGACTGGCTGAGCCTTGAGGTCCCTTCCAGCCCTGACACTTCTGTGATTCTGTCCGTGGTGGGAGCAGAGGCAGGGAGGTCTCCTGTGCTGTGGGACCACTGAATGTCAGAGTCCCCCAGGCCTGACCTCCTTTTCCACCTCCTCATGGCCAGTGGGTGGAAAGTGAGGATCTTTGGCCTCTTCTCCCAAGGAACAAATGACAAGACAAGAGGAAATAGCCTCAAGTTGCCCCAGGGCAGGTTTAGGTTGGACGTGAGGAACAATTCTTCCCCTTGAGGCTTGTCAGGGCCTGGCCCAGGCTGCCCAGGGCAGTGGTGCAGTCCCCATCCCTGCAGGGGTTTCACAGCTGTGCAGCTGCGGTGCTGAGGGCCATGAGTTGGTGGTGCCCTGGCAGTGCTGGGGGAAGGGTTGGACTCAGTGATCTGAAAGGTCTCTCCCAGCCTCCAGAACTCCACGGTTCTGGGTTCCATGATCAGAGCAGATGGAGCACAATTGACTTAGAGAATGACACACAAGAGACTCAGTAAGTTTCTCGTATTATGCTTCTATTCTGGTGCGCCTGACACAGGTAGAAGCATTTCAAAAGACCTGTGTGCCTTCAGAGAGTTTTGGGCAAGCTTTTATACAAAAAGTTATCTGTCTATAATGACAGAGGTCCAGATGCTTCCTATCTATACAAAGCTTATCTATCTAAAAAGAGCAGAAGTATACATATCATGCAGGTGTCCTTTATCTTATACAAAAGATCATCTTGTCCAAGACTAACAGAAGTACTGCTATTCCTTATCTATCCAAAGGCTGTCTGCCAACCCCTCTCCCCCTCCCTGCATTCCAGCATTTCAGCTAACAAGCAGAAAATTCTTATCAACTCTGTTATTCTGTTAATGAGACTTTTCTGTTCATCAATTCCCCCCTTTCTTACAGCCAACAGTATATTCCTATACTATATTTTCTTAAAAGAATGTCCTGTTTCCAGCTCATGCCTGAGTTTATAATTTTTATACTTCTGGTAGGATTCTACACCACTCTTTCCAGTACACATAATTATCTTAATCAAAACTAACAGTAGTATTATCCAACAGTTAGGGAGATTAGTTTACAAAGCCAATTCTTGACTAACATTTCAGTACCTATTTCCTTCCCATCCCTCAATAGTATCAACCAACAAACAAATCACAATTATCGATACAGCTTGAGCTTCAGGGGTCCCTGGGATTCAGGTTTCCTTTCTTTTGCTGAAGTCTTCTTGACTCTGGTGTGGTGAATCCAAGCAGCTTGTTCCTTGATTTTGATGGCTGTGAAGGATGTCAGTAACACCTGATATGGTCCGGTCCACTTGGGCTCCAGAGGGTTCTCTGAAAGAGATCTGTTCAACCGTGGTGTATAACTTCCGTGCTATACACTCCTGAACCAATTTTCGATACAGGGCTTCTGTTCCCCAGTGAGTCTTTGCCTGTTCCATCTCTTCTCCTGTAGTTACAGCGTACCCAGCTTTTCTTTCTCCCTGGATCACAAAACTGCTTCCATCAGTGTACCAGTTATGGTCTGCCTTTTCTAGGGGTTCTTCCTTCAGGTCAGGTCTGCTGGAATAAGTGGCCTCAATTGGTTCCAAACAATCGTGAATAACTGGTTCTCCATCACCACCCTGGAGGAAAGAGACTGGATTGACAAAGTTAGCAACTTTAATTTCTACATCATCCTGCTCCACTAGGATGGCTTGGGATTTAAGAAATCGTTGTGGAGACAGCCAGTGTCCTCCCTTGGCTTCTAGAACAGCAGAGATGGTGTGTGATACTAGGACTGTGATCTTCTGCCCCATTGTGAATTTGCGAGACTCTTGAATGTTAATTGCAACTGCTGCCACAGCCCTCAGGCATCCTGGCCATCCTTTGCTTACCTCATCCAGTTGTTTAGAGAGGTATGCCACCACCCTTCGGCAGGGTCCTAAGGTTTGTGCTAGGACTCCGAGTGCTATCCCTTGGCTTTCATGGGAATACAATCAAAAAGGTTTAGTGACATCAGGTAGGCCTAGTGCTGGTGCCCTCATCAATTCCTTCTTTAAGGTACGGAAAGCTTGTTCAGCTTCTCCATTCCATTGCAAGTCCTTATCAGTCTCTTTCAATAATTCACAGAGGGGTTTCACAAGCAGGCCATCATTATAAATCCACAACCGGCACCACGCTGTCGTTCCCAAAAAGGTTCGGAGTGCCTTTACTGTGTTTGGAAGTGGAATAGAACAGATGGCCTCCTTTCTTTCAGGGCCCAGCACTCGTTGTCCTGCTGTTAATTCATATCCCAAGTAGGTTACTTGCTGCTGTACTATTTGGGCCTTCTGCAGGGAAACTCGGTACCCATGAAGTCCCAGGAAATTCAGCATGCCAACAGTCCAGCTTTCACATTCCGCTCTGGTCTGGGTGGCCAGCAGGATGTCATCTACATACTGTAGCAGAGCTCCGTTGCCTTCTGGCCTGTTTCACTTCTCTAATTCTTTTGCGAGCTGATTTCCAAATAGAGTAGGGCTGTTCTTAAATCCTTGGGGCAAGACTGTCCAAGTTAATTGACACTTTCGGTTAGTTTCTGGGTTCTCCCATTCAAAGGCAAACAGTGGCTGGCTCTCAGGGGCCAGGGGTAAACAGAAAAAGGCATCTTTTAGATCCAAGACGGTAAACCATTCTAATTCTGTCCTCAATTGAATCAAGAGGGTATATGGGTTTGCCACCACAGGATGGATATCCTTTGCTATTTTATTTATAGCCCTTAGGTCCTGCACTAACCAATACCCTCCAGCTGGTTTCCATACAGGTAAAATTGGAGTATTGTAAGCTGATTCACACTCTGTTAGCAGCCCATACTTTTAAGAATTTTTCTACAATAGGCAAAACTCCTTCCCTATCTTCTTTCCTTAAAGGATATTGTTTTAATCTAACAGGTTGAGCTCCAGGCTTAAGATCTATTATCACAGGTAGGGCATTTTTGGCCCTTCCAGGCTGCTCAGTGTCCCAAACCCCAGGATATACTTGATCTTTTATGCTTTCTTTTATTCTGTTTTTCTCTTGTTGAGGGCTCATTAATGCAAGACTTAAAACCTCAATCAACTGTTCCTCCCTTACTCTGAATTCTACCTTCCCCTTATTAAATTTAATTTCAGCTCCCAATGCTTCCAACAAATCCCTCCCCAGCAATGACTTTGGGGCATTTGGCATCTATAAAAATTTATGTAAGCCCCAAGTTTTACCATATTTATATTTAAGAGGTTTAAAAAAAATATGCCTTCTCAGTTTGACCTGTAGCCCCTACCACAGAAACATAGCTCTCATCCAGAGGCAGAAGTGCTTGATTTAAGACTGAAAAGGTTGCTCCTGTGTCAACTAGGAATTCCAGTTTATTTTCTTGTTCCCCTAGCTTCATTATAACCAGAGGATCTGCTGGGGTATTTATAGTCTCCTCCGCTCCTCCCTAATCATCCTCTTCTAGTTGTGCCTGTATTCTACTTTTCTTGTTCCTCTCTGGACATTCTCTTTTCCAGTGTCCCTTCTTTCTACAAATCGCACACTGATCCTTTTCCAACCGCACTCTATTAGTCCCTTTAGTCTCCTTACTTTTCCTGCAACGCTGCTACCAACATTCTCTTCTCTTTTCTCCTACTTTCGTCTTCCCTGTTAGAAAATACTCTCCATGCTACATCCAAAAGTGCCTCTAAATCCCTTCCCTGCGGGGGTGACAACTTTTGCAGCTTCTTTCTGATATCACTAGCAGATTGGCCAATAAATAGGGATACCAGTTGTTGTATACCTACTTCTGATCCGGGGTCAAGAGAGGTGTTTTTCCTCATGACTTCCCTCAGCTTATCTAAAAATTCTGAGGGTGATTCACCAGGTCCTTGTCTGACTGAGTATAACACAGACCAGTTAATTGCTTTCGGAATGGCTTTTTCTATCCCCCTGGCTACAAACTCCCGGTATTCCTCCAATCTAGTCTTTTGCAGGGCATTGTTCGTATTCCATTCCGGATTTTGGAGTGGAAATACATCTCCAATGTTTGCCCCCCCTCCCCGGGTTTGAATTCTTTCTGTTGAAAGCTCCAATCCATGTTTTTCAACTAATTGTTTCTCTGTTTCAGTCATTTGTTCTAATAATAACTGGATATCGTCCCAGTCTGGATTGTGCTGCCTAACCATGAATCGAAAATGTGTAATTTTTAGCCTTTTCTCTCCAACTATCCAAATCATGACTTGTAAAAGGCACCTTAATCCAGACTGGGTCCCCCTCAGGCCCTACTGCTTGTCGCAGGGGGGCTTGAATGAGTACCTGGGAAGCCGGGGCATTTGCTTGCTGTCCTCGGGTCCTTCTTGCCACTGGGCTTCCCTGAGCATAGCTCTGGGAACTGACTCCAGTATCACTCTCTGAATCGCTGCCACTCCCAAAACCTCCGACATTATTTTCCGAACTCTCTGTCACTACCTCTTGCAATTTTCCTGGAGATTGATAAAATTCAGGCAGGTCTTTTATTTCCTCAAGTTTAAGACACCTCTGCCCTATGCTACACGCAGAGCAACACCTTTTCAACTGTGTCTGCCTCTTATTCTTGGCCTTGTTTTCTTTTTCAAGGGCCAAAACCATTGGATCTGAGGGAGCTCTAACACCACAGTCCCTTTGAAACTCCAGATGCTCTCGGAGATAGAAAAACATATCAGCATATATTGTCTCATCCCATTTCTTTTCTCTTCTTAAAAACAACATCAATTGCAATAAAGTATCATACTCCAGACTCCCATTTACAGGCCATTTCTCTCCACCATCTAATTTATATAATGGCCACCACCGGGTACAAAATTTAATTAGAGTCTTTTGATTTGTTGACCCTCCTGGGGGGCCTCCAATTTCCCCCCAGTGGGCTAGTATACAACCAAGTGGGCTATGTCTTGGGATCTCACTACTTTGTCTCCCTCCCATTTTACACAATACAACACAGTACTTTCTTTTTACAGCACACAGAACACAAAACAAATACAAACACAACTACAACAATAATGACCGGTCCTTAGCACACAGTTATTGGCCACACACACTCAGTCACACATTCAAAACCTCGAGTACTTTATGTTCTTTAGGGACCCTCTTGGCCCCTCACACACTTAAACGATACTTATCATTCCCTTTGGGACCCCCCTGGTCCCACACTACAAACAATGTTCATGATATATAAACAATGCTTATAGTTACCTTTGGGACCCCCCTGGTCCCACACTACAAACAATGTTCACAATATATAAACAATGCTTGTAGTTACCTTTGGGACCCCCCTGGTCCCAACCCAAGAGCTCTTTTACCTAGGGGTGCAATAAATGCCTCTCTCCCGCGCAGGGCGTCCCCTCGCGACTTACGGAGCTACCCCTGTTATAGAAGCATACCTTCTCTGTGCTGGCAGTCTTGTCTGTTCCTGCAGCGATCTGATGAGCAGCGGAGCTCTCCTCGAGAGTTTCTCGGCGGGCCCTGAGAGGTCCGGCTCCTCAGCAGGTCCTGCAGCCAAACAGAGTCGTCCTGCCACGGTCGCCAAATTGACTTAGAGAATGACACACAAGAGACTCAGTAAGTTTCTTGTATTATGCTTCTATTCTGGCATGCCTGACACAGGTAGAAGCATTTCAAAAGAGCTGTGTGCCTTCAGAGAGTTTTGGGCAAACTTTTATACAAAAAGTTATCTGTCTATAATGACAGAGGTCCAGATGCTTCCTATCTATACAAAGCTTATCTATCTAAAAATAGCAGAAGTATACATATCATGCAGGTGTCCTTTATCTTATACAAAAGATCATCTTGTCCAAGACTAACAGAAGTACTGCTATTCCTTATCTATCCAAAGGCTGTCTGCCAACCCCTCTCCCCCTCCCTGCATTCCAGCATTTCAGCTAACAAGCAGAAAATTCTTATCAACTCTGTTATTCTGTTAATGAGACTTTTCTGTTCATCACAACCAGCCCAGAGCAAGGGGAAGGGTGTCAGGGGGCTGAGTCACAGCATCACAGTGTCAGCTCCTTCCAGCAGCCACCGGGCACAGGAGGCTCTGCAGCGCCGTGGAGCTGGCTGGAGGAGGAGGAGGCTGCGGGCAGGACGGTGCCGGCGCCGCAGGGGGCTCAGAAGCAGTCACTGCGCAGGGGCAGCGGCAGGTCCTCCTGGCTGATCTGCAGGTTGAGCTCCGTGCTGGCCAGGCTGGCGGCCGGGCTGGGGGCTCTGCTCTCCCACAGGCTGTACTCCTCCTGACACTGCTGCCGCAGGTGCCAGAGGAGCTCCCGGGACAGCAAGTGAGGCTCTGCCTCTCCCGGCTCTGCAAGGGAAGAAGGACAGACCCCACCCTCACCGGCCCGGCCACAGGCAGGGGCTGGGCAGCAGCAGAGGCTCTGGGAGATGCCTCCAAAAGGATCTCTTCAGCAGCCCAGAGAGGGCTCCCATGGCCCCCCCAGAACCAAAGCAGGGAGTGCAGGCAGGGGAATCAACCACAGGCCCCTGTGCTGGCCTCCTGCCAGTGGGGCTGGCTGTGATGGGAGCTGCCTCCTTGGGTTGGGCTGCTTCTCCCTAGCAGAACCTGGGCTTCCTCTGAAGGCACCAAGATTCATCTCTGCAAGAAGCAGAAGCTGCTTCCAAGTCCTGCAGCTCTGGTGGAGGTGAAGGGAAAAGAAAGGAAGATGGGAAGAAGAGAAGGAAGATGGGAAGAAGAGAAGGAAGATGGGAAGAAGAGAAGGAAGATGGGAAGAAGAGAAGGAAGATGGGAAGAAGGGAAGGAAGATGGGAAGAAGGGAAGGAAGATGGGAAGAGAGAAGGGAAGGGAAGGGAAGGGAAGGGAAGGGAAGGGAAGGGAAGGGAAGGGAAGGGAAGGGAAGGGAAGGGAAGGGAAGGGAAGGGAAGGGAAGGGAAGGGAGATGGGAAAAAGGGAAAGAAAGATGGGAAGCAGGGAAGGCCTCACTCCCCATCACATCGGCACACTTCTCTGCTGGGGACGACTCCACAGCCTCCCAGCACCAGCAGCAGGGCTGGCCTGGGAGCTGCCCCTTCCCCTGGCAGCTCACCTTTATCTTTAACCCTTGAGGGCCCATCCTCCCTGCCCAGATGCTGCTGAGGATGGCCCCTCAAGGATGAAAGCTCCACTACTTGCCCCAGGTGCCTTCAACAGCCCAGCAGCTCTGGCAGCATCCCCCTGCTCCTCTGAGCCCCTCAGCAAGGAGCTCTCCTGTGTCAGGAGCCAGCCCCTGTCTTCCACCCCCGCAGGGACCCCTCCTGGGCACCAGCATGGGGCTGAGGTCACTGCAGGGGCTTGAGGGCAGAGCCACTCCCCCAGGCACCCCTGCCCTCACTCACCCTGGTAGGCAATCAGCCTGTAGGTGCCCCTGCACTCCTTGGAGCCCCTCAAGATCTCCTCCAAGGTCCTGTAGAAGAGCTTGGCCTGCTCCAGCCGCTCCTCCCGGCTGAAGGCAGCGCAGTCGTCCTGGGACATGGCGTAGAGAGACTGCAGGGGGGCGGCAAACTCCACCACACAGTGCCAGGGCTGCAGGGGGCAAGGAGAGGACGTGGGGCAAGGCAGACCCAGCAGCAAAAGGCTGCCAGGGCACTCTGCTGCTGGGCACAGCCCTCGAGAGCCCTCGGCCTGCCCTGCACTGGTGCTGTGCACTGGAGCACCAGGACCCCAGTGTGCCCTGCCCTGTGGCAGTGCCATGTGCTGGAGCAGTTTGAGAGGGACACTGCTTGTGGCCCCAGTGTGCCCCTGCCCTGTGCAGCAGCCTGCACCCATGGGGCCCCAGCTGCAGCCACTGCCTGTGGCAGGGCTCCCAGGCTACAACTGCCAGGGGAAGGATTGTACATGGATTTGGTTCCCTGTGGAGACCCCCTTGAATGTGTCCAATCACACCTCCCTGGGGGCTTTTCTGCTAGGCAAGAGGAGGTCTGAGTGAGCTGATGGAGAGGAGCAGGAGGGAGAGGGGAAAGGAGAGGAGGAGAAAAGAGGGGAGAAGGGAGAGAAGGAGAGAAAGGAGGAGGAGAAAAGAGAAGGGAGAGGAGAAAAGAGAAGGGAGAGGAGAAAAGAGAGGAAGATAAGGGAGAGGAGGAGAAAAGAGAGGAAAAGGGAGAGGAGAAGAAGAGAGGAGGAGAAGAGAGGAGAAGAGAGGAGGGGAGAGGAGAGGAGAGGAGAGGAGAGGAGAGGAGAGGAGAGGAGAGGAGAGGAGAGGAGAGGAGAGGAGAGGAGAGGAGAGGAGAGGAGAGGAGAGGAGAGGAGAGGAGAGGAGAGGAGAGGAGAGGAGAGGAGAGGAGAGGAGAGGAGAGGAGAGGAGAGGAGAGGAGAGGAGAGGAGAGGAGAGGAGAGGAGAGGAGAGGAGAGGAGAGGAGAGGAGAGGAGAGGAGAGGAGAGGAGAGGAGAGGAGAGGAGAGAAGAGAGGAGGAGAGAAGAGAGGAGGAGAAAAGCGAGGAGGAGGGAGAGGAGAAGAGAGGAGGAGAAAGGAGAGGAGGAGAAAGGAGAAGAGAGGAGGAGAAAAGAGGGGAGGAGAAAAGAGAGGAGAAGGGAGAGGAGAAGGGAGAGGAGGAGAAGAGAGGAGGAGAAAGGAGAGGAGAAGAGAGGAGGAGAAGGGAGAGGAAGAGAAAAGGGAGGAGAAAAGAGGGGAGGAGAAGAGAGGAGGAGAAAGAAGAGGAGGAGAAAAGGGAGAGGAGGAGAAGGGAGAGGGGAGAGGAGGAGGAGAGAGAAGATAAGGGAGAGCAGGAGAAAGCAGAGGACCTCTGCTGAACTTGCCCCATCTGCAGTGATGAGAGGGGACAGGGTTGGGATGTGAGGCCAGGAAGAGCTTCAGGCTGATGTTCTCCAAAGGCTGAGCCCAGCCTACCTTGCTGTCCTCATCCTTGATGGCATAGAGGCTGTGTTTGTAGACCCTGTTCTTGATGCCAGCTTTGGTCAGGATGGTCTCACTCAGGTCTGTCAGGTACTGGATGTTGCTGTCAGCCTTCTCCAGGTCATCAATGATATCACAGCTCAGAGGCACCAAGATGTGGAGCTTCCAGGTCTCTCTACGTAGCAGCATGGTGGGGTTGGCTCTTCTGAACTCCTCCATGATCTCTTTCATCCCTGGTGGAAGACAGCAGCGGGCAGAGGGCTCTGGTGGGGCTGCTGGGTGCAGGTGGCACCAGGCAGGGCCCCAGCTACCTACGTGGCAGGACTATTTTGAGGTACCCAACGTAGTAAGACCAGGCAAGGCCATGGGCAACGTTCTGCTTGGACCTCTCAGCCAGCTCTGACATCTCCACTGCTGAGGGCTTCTGTGGAGGGAGGGAAAGAGAGAGCAGCAGGGGTGGAAGCAGCCACCTGGGCTGTGCTGCAGCAGAGGGGTCTGGGGAGCAGAGATCTTCTCCAAAGGGAGCTGGAGAGTGAGCAACCCACCCTGTCCCCTCCCCCAATCCCCCTGTCACCTCACACCAATCCACCCTGTCCCCTCACACCAACCCATCCTGTCCCCTCACACCAACCCACGCTGTCCCCTCACACCAACCCACACTGTCCCCTCACACCAACCCCCCTGTCCCCTCACACCAACCCACCCTGTCCCCTCACACCAACCCACCCTGTCCCCTCACACCTACCCCTCTGTCCCCTCACACCAACCCCCCTGTCCCCTCACACCAACCCATCCTGTCCCCTCCCCCAATCCCCCTGTCCCCTCACACCAACCCATCCTGTCCCCTCACACCAACCCACGCTGTCCCCTCACACCAACCCACCCTGTCCCCTCACACCTACCCCTCTGTCCCCTCACACCAACCCCCCTGTCCCCTCACACCAACCCACCCTGTCCCCTCACACCAACCCCCCTGTCCCCTCACACCAACCCACCCTGTCCCCTCACACCAACCCACCCTGTCCCCTCACACCAACCCATCCTGTCCCCTCACACCAACTCATCCTGTCCCCTCACACCAACCCCTCTGTCCCCTCACACCAACCCCCCCTGTCCCCTCTCCAAACCTCCCCTGCCCCCTCCCACCAACCCCCCTGTCCCTTCCCACCAACCCTCCCTGTCCCCTGGGTGCAGCCCCCCAGGCAGCAGAGCCAAGCCCCCTGTAGCCCCCTGAGCTGCTGTGGAAGCTGCTGCTGCTGCAGAAGCCGCTGGGGTGAACTGGCCTCGTTTTTTGCTGCACCCTTGCTTGGCATCAGGTGTGCCAGTGCAGCTTCTGCCCCTGCCCAGAGCCTCCAGCACGCAGCAGGAGGCGTCCCAGCAGCTGCTGGTGGCACTGACAGGGCCACCCAGCGTCCCCTGCCGGCTCTGGCTCTTCCTTTGGGCACCCAACAGCTGCCCTCCCCACGGCACCTCCCTGCAGCCTGGGCGACCCCAGTGCCCTTCCCAGCTCCCAGAGCCCTCCCGGTGCAGCAGAGCCCCCTGGGCCTCGATGATTAACCCTTCGGTGCTCACCCAGGCTGCCCCTGGCCCTCAAGCAGCAGCTTTGCTGCCACCCCAGCAGCAAGGCTGCTGCCAGCACCCATGGGACACCGTGCCCAGGCCCAGGCCCCCGTGCCAAGCATGCCAAGGAGCTCAGCTCCTCAGGGTTGAGCTAAGCAGAGTGCTTGTGCCACCCCCCAAGGGCTGTGTGTGCAGGGCCAGGTCACCTCCACTCCCTGTGAGTGCTGAGGGGAAGCCACCGAGCCAGGGGTTGGCGGTGCCTTACGTGGAGCCCCAGGGCAAGGCTGAGGAGCTGGCACAGGCTGGCCAGGCCGAGGTGCAGGCTCAGGAGCTGCTTCTCTCCATCCAGAAGAGCCACATAGGCCATGGCACAGATGAGCAGCGTGGGCCCATGCCAGCGCCACGGGAAGCAGGCGCCCAGCGCCCTCCAGAAGCTGCCCTGGTACCTGGGGAGTGACAAGGACACACGGAGGGGCTGGGGGCACGGAGCCTGCCACCCATGGGGCACTGGCCAGAGACTGCTGACTGCTAGAGCAGCTCCAGAGCTCCTGCAGGGAGCCCTGGGGGGCCCTGCTGAGGGCATCCTGAGTGCCCCCAGCCAGGACAGGGCTTGGGTCCCATGGAACCCTGCTGAGGGCATCCTGAGTGCCCCCAGCCAGGACAGGGCTTGGGTCCCATGGAACCCTGCTGAGGGCATCCTGAGTGCCCCCAGCAGTCCTGTGCCCTCAGCACTGGGCAGTGGAAAGGCTGTGGCCAAGCCCTGTTGCCCAGGCAAGGGGCACACTAGGGGAGGAGGGGTTCATGAGGCAGCTGGGCAGGCAGGAGAGGAGAAGAGGAGGGGGAGGAAGAGCTGAGGAGGCAGGAGGCTGCAGGGGAGCCTTGCCCACAGAGGGCAGGCTGGGGCACGGCGACAAGCAGCAGAACCTCCCACAGCACCCAGAGCCTGCACTGTTCCCGTGCCCGGCGCAGTGCCAGGACACAGCCACCCCGCCGCCGGCTTACCTGGACTGCAGATGGAAGACCTCCTCTGCCAGGCAGCAGAGGCCCCTCAGCAGCGCCCCGATCTGCAGGGCCCCGACGTGCAGGGTGAGGCTGCGGACGGTGGGCACCAGGGGCTGCCCGGCCAGCCAGAGGGCGGCGCCACAGAGCGCCAGGAGCAGGGCCACGGCGACCTGCGCCCGCCGGCCCCGGGCCTCGGGGATCAGCGTGGCGCTGGGGTGGCTCAGCTGTGCCCGGGACATCTGCGGCACACAGGCAGGGCTCAGCCGCCAGCCCTCTGCCCGGCACCTGCAGCAGCGCCGTGGGGGTGGCGGCAGGGGGGCAAGGGCACAGCCGGCGCCCACCGGGCACCCCCCGGCAGGCAGGGAGCAGAGCTGATGAGACAGGGACACCTCTGGGGAGGTTCTGAGAGTCACAGCATAGGTTGGGGTGGAAGGGACCTCAGAGCTCAGCCAGCTCCAGCCCCCTGCCATGGGCAGGGACACCTCCCACCAGCCCAAGCTGCTCAGGCCTCATCCAGCGTGGCCTGGAACACCTCCAGGCAGGAGGCAGCCACAGCCTCCCTGGGCAACCTGTGCCAGTGTCTCCCCAGCCTCCCTGGAAAGAATTTCTTCCTCATCTCCAGTCTCAGTCTGCCCTCTCCCAGCTCAAAGCCATTCCCTTCCATCATGACACTCCCAGCCCTTGTCCAAAGTCCCTCCCCAGCTCTCCTGGAGCCCTTCAGGTACTGGAATGCTGCTCTGAGGTCTGCCTGGAGGCTGACCAGCCCCAACTCTCTCAGCCTGTGCCCACAGGGGAGGTTCTCCAGCCTCTGATCATCTTGGTGGTCTCCTCTGGCCCCTCTCCAGCTCCAGGTCCTTGTGCTGGGGGCACCACAGCTGGAGGCAGTGTTGCCGGTGGGGTTCCTTTGGGTGCTGCCCGGGTCACCCCGAGGCTGCTCCTACGCCCAGATGGGATTGGCAAGGCAGAGCCTGGCTGGCCACCCTCCCCCCAGATCGATGCCAAATCGATGGCACCCCTCCCTGCCCCGCAGCCAGGGGCTACCACACCTCCTGTCACACTCACCGGAGCAGTCTGCTGCCCGCAGGCTGAGGCTGGCTGGGTCCCTGGCTGCTGTGCTCCAGCCACAGAGCCGGAGCCTCGGCACCCTGGAGGCTCCTGTTGGCACGGTGGGCACCTTGCAGGCTGTCGGTGGCAGGGTGGGAGCTTCCCAGCTGCCAGCAGCCAGAGAAACGAAACTGAAAGGAAGCGTGGTGGCTGCAGGCAGGCTGCAGAGCCCAGCAGAGCCCCCCCCGCAGGGCAGCAGGCAGGAACTCCAGACCCTGCTGCTCACTCGCTGAGCTCACAGCTCGGGGAAGCTCCAACGCCTGGGCCAGGGCATGGCGGGGCTGAGCCCAGCTGGAGTGAGGAAGGAGCCCAGCATTTGGGGATTTCAGCACAGCAGCAGGGGTCAGACACTGACTCTATAGAGCCAGCAGCTTTCCAGGGCCCAGACAGCAACAGAGTCCTGCTGCCAGGGAGCACAGCACAGCACACTGCGTCCCCACATCCCACATGGCTCCAGGAGGTGCTGGGTCAGTGCCCAGGGGCTTCCTGCAGCCAGGCTCCTGCTGGCCAGAGGTCCTCAAAGCTGTCAGGACTTCGTCACCACAGAGCCAGAGCAGCCAAGGTGCTCAAAGCCTCCTTTGGCTCAGTTATTACTGCTGAGGTTTGCCCTCAGACCTCCCAGCTCCTAGCGGCAGAGGAGTTGGACAAGGTGACCTTTGAGGGTCCCTTCCAACCCCTTCTGTGATTCTAAATCGTGGCTGCCCCCTCCCTGGAGGTGCTGGAGGCCAGGCTGGATGAGGCCTTGAGCAGCCTGGGCTGGTGGGAGGTATCCCTGCCCGTGGCAGGGGGTTGGAGCAGGATGATCTTGAAGGTCCCTTCCAACCCATTCTATGCCTTAGGACACAGCTGCACAAGTCCATAGTGTGAGAAATGAACTCACTGCTGAAAATTTATAACCAGTTTATTACAAAATAAAGGCAACACAGCGCTGGGCGCAGAGGGAGCTTGCTAGAGGCGCACCCCCACAACACGAGGTGAACTGATACAGACGGCAAACAGACATTCATATATTAAACCGTACGTATTCATATAGTCCCCAGCACGCTCCCACCCCTCTCCATCAGGACAGACAAAACCGGCACCCTTGACCTGGCCGGTCTTCAGACCCGTTGGCACCTCCCCTTTCTCTCCCAATACCCCACACAATACAGACCCATCAGCCCAACGATCCAGGCACAACGATGGGGCCCGCCCGGTCCCCAGCAATTCCCCCTGCGAAAGCCAAATACTATAACCAGTTTCTCACAATAGGAGCAGGGGGGATGAGCTGGAGGATGCTGAGGGAAAAGGTCGATGGCACGGCAAGGCTGCACCCTGATCCCTTTGGAAGGTCATGGCAAGAGGGATGGATGGCAAGCATCAGACACAGCTCCATGGCACCAAGTGCCACATCCAGTCCCCTCTGGAACACCTCCAGGGCTGGGGACTCCACCACCTCCCTGGGCAGCACATCCCAATGGCCAACAACTCCCTCTGGGAAGAACTTTCTCCCCACCTCAGGCTAAGAAGGGCAGGGTGATGGGAGGCAGCCCTCGGGGCAGGTTTGACGGACACTTTGGACACACTCTGCTCAGCCACCCGAGGACAATTGACCTTTTGGCCCGCGGCAGTGCCCTCCGTGGGATGCTGGATGGAAAGCTGCTCGATTTCCACCGGTGGCCGCCAAGGTGCCAGCTGGAGAGCCTCTGCCTGCCTGCCCGATGCGGCAGGTCCTCAGCTCCCCCGCGCTCCCCGCGGCGTTTGGGGCGCTGCTGTCTCGAAAGCCTCTCCGATGCTTCAAATCTTTATTGCCCAGCCTTGCTCTGATCTACTCCAGGTACTTTGTCCTGGGCCTAACAACGAAGCCCCGGGAGCCAGCCCCCCGCCGCCGCTGTGGGGAGGGCTGCAGGGGCAGAGGCCACCGGCGGCCGGCACAGGGTCACACCACGGCGCTCGGTGCCGCTTAACCCCTGCCGGGAGGGCCTGGCCCGGCTGCCCCCTAGGGAGGATGGAGGGCCCGCCCGCCCGCGCAGGCCTCGGCTCCCCGCTGGGAACAGGCCTCGGGCCCTTCGCGGACGCATCCCGGCGTGAGCCGCTACGGGCCGGGGGCGCGGCGGGAGGCAGCAGAGGCCCCCCCCGGGGGGGGGCGCCCAGGCCTCCCCACGGCCCTGCGAGGCCGCAGGCCCCATGGCGGCGGCGCGGCCGGGACTTCTTCCCGCGTGCCGCTCTCGCGAGAGGCTGCGTCACTCCGGTGCCCCATCGCCCACGCCTTACGTCGCCGTATCCTTCCGCGGGCTCCCCCTCCCCCTTCTGGAGAGTTCTGCACGGCGGCCGCAGCACAAATAGTTCCCGCCGAGTCCCGCTCCTCCTCTCTCTCGCCCGGCCCTCCCACTCCGCTCCCGGCACGGCCTAGGCACCCGCGGCGGCGGGCCGCCTCCGTGCCCGTCAAATCGTACATCAAGGCGGCGGCCGAGGAGAGAGAAGGGGAGAGAAGCCGCCGCGGCAGCGGAGTGATACGCGGAAGGCCGGCGAGGAGGCGCCAGCGCATAAAGGGGCGGCGGAGGGATGCGGTAGGAGCTGCGGCAGCGGCAGCGAGCTCCAGCCCAGCGGCGCCGCTCCGGGCAGCCCCGCGCCAGGCCCGCAGGCCCCCGCGCCGCCGCCACCACCTGGGGGGGGGCCCTTTCCCGTCCCTCCTTCCCTCCCCCTCCCTTTTCACTCTCTCCTTCCCCTCCCCCTTTCCCCTCCCCCTCTCCTCGCTGCTGCCGCTTCCTCCGCGCCGCCGCCACCTCCGCGCCGCTCCTCCTCCCCCCCCTCCCCCTCGGAAAATAGTCCCCGCGGCTGCCCCCTCCCCGCCGCCCCTCCTCGCCGCCTCGCACACACAATGGCGCTGAAGAGAATCCACAAGGTAAGGGCAGGGCCTTGCGCCGCACCGGCCCCGCCGCGCCGGCCCCGGCGCCGCCGCCTTACATAACCGGGGTAGGCCCCGTGGCCGCCCCGGGCCTGCGGGGAGCGGGGTGGGGAGAGGCTGGGCCGGGCCCTGCCCTGGCGGAGCCGCACGGCCTCCGCTGCCCGCTTTGGGCGAGCCTCGCCGTGCGGGGCTGAGGCAGGAGGGAGCGCAGGGGAAGTTCTGCGGCCGCCCTCGGCAGGCCCGCCCGTGGCGGTCGGAGCGGGCCGGGGAACTGCGGGCCGGGGAGCTGCGGGCCGGCCGGCCGGGCGGGCCCATCCTTCCGATCTCCCGGGAAGGGCCTGCCTGGCCTGGCGGCGTCCCCCCGCGGCTGGGGAGACCGGGCCCCGCACCCGGGACGGGGGGCTCAGAGCTGAGGCCGCGGCGGGCCGGGCCCGGCCGGGCCCCTCCGAGGCAACGTGGCCCCCGAGCCCCGGGCCGCGAGGGGGCGCCGGCGGCGGGGCCCGGGCGGGCGGCGAGCGGCGGCGGCCGCAGGGGCAGCCCCGGGAAGCCCCTGGCGGGGCG
This sequence comes from Melanerpes formicivorus, assembly GCF_026170545.1. NCBI lineage: Eukaryota > Metazoa > Chordata > Aves > Piciformes > Picidae > Melanerpes > Melanerpes formicivorus. The sequence goes on from NW_027142443.1 coordinate 977,243, forward strand.
GCGGGGAGCCCGGCCGCCGCTCCGGGGGGAAGGGGCCCGGAGGAGCGAGGCCGGGAGCTGCGAGCTCAGGGCTCGGCGGGGAAAGGCGCTGGCGCCCCAGGGAGCCTGGCCGGTGTGGGGCACCGGAGCGCCGGGCGCAGTCCGGGCGCGGTGACCTCGGCGCGTTCGGCTGTCGGAGCGGTGCGAGTCCTTGTCCTGCTGGATCTGCCCTACAGCCTGAGTCATTGGGAGGCTTGCAGGCAGAGGCGTGCGAGGCGCCTTCCCCTCCCGGGCAGGCTGTGCGGGCTGTCTCGGCCTTCCAGATAAACACTACGGAATGCCTGCAGCCTTGATCCGTGCTCTGCTCGATCGTCGCAGTCCCCTTTACCCGGAAGAGTGCGAAGGTTCCTGAAGTATCCCTTGGTGACCTTAGCGAATCAGGCAGGGGATGTGTGTCCTTTCCTCAGCAAAAGGTGTAGCTGTCAGTTTGGAGTCTCCCCAGCAGGTCCAGGTGTAGGAGCCTGTCCTCCTGTACGGCTTCTGCTCTCCAGCCCCGTGTAAATCTGATTTCTGCCCAGAACCAGCTGGGAGCCCTCTACCCAACGTTGGAGATCAGCTTGCTGGCCTCAGGCTTGGGTGAGGTGTTAACATCTTCACTTCCCAGGCTCTCTCGGAGCTTTTGTGGGGCTCCCTGTGTCCTGCTGCTCAAGATGAAACGTGAAGTGAATCAAGGAGAGCTGGAAGCCTCGTGTGTGCTCCTGGGTTAGGCAGGGCTGGGGAGGGGTTTTGGGGATGGTTTGAGTTGTGTTGTGGCTCAGCCAGAAGTGCTCCCAGCTGGGGGCACAGGGCTCTGCCCCTGGCTGCCGCTGAGGAGGCTGCCCCGTGGCGTGGCTGGCGGCTTGCAGGGGTACAGCTGGCAGCCAGCAGTGTCCCTGTGGCTGCTGGGGGGGCAGGCAGACAGCACAGGGCCTGCTGTGTGCTGGGGAGAGCTTTGGGGGCAGCAGGGGAGGCTGCCCTGCTGAGGCTCAGCGCCCAGCACCTGGAGCACTTCTGCTGGCAGGCTGTGGTTTTTAGCAGCAGGGCAGCTGGATGTGTTGAGCCTTTGTTAGTGTTGGGTGCTTCTGGCCTGGCTTCTCATGCTGCTTGTCAGAGATAAGGGATCCCAGGGGGACCGTGTGGGGCTAGGGGAGACTTCAAAGCCTGGGGAAGCAGCGAGAGCATCCCCACAGCAGCGTGGGTGAGGTGCCAAGGGTCTGCTTTGGGACAGAGCTGGGGAGGGGGGAGCTTGGGGCTGCAGGCAACACTTCCACCAAACAAAGCCTGTGAAGGGAGGGAAATCTGCTGCTTGTGGCAGCCCAGGTGCTTCAGAATTTAGGTGGGGGGCAAGCTGCCCTGGGAGCTGCTGTGGCTGCCCCCCTTCACCACTGAGCAGCGGCCACTGCCTGTTTGCTGTTGTAAAGCCCCCGGAGGCTCCCTTAGCGGCTGGGGCTGCCCTGGGCAAGGCAGCTGTGCCCTCTGAGGGGAGCCAAGTCTGACCTGACCTTTGCTGTTGCACCTTGGGGCCAGAACAAAAGCCTGAGGAATGTGGATGGAGCTGGGATAATCCTGCTGGGCTCCAGTACAAAGGAGGGATGGGCAGGGAGGCTGCTGCCGAGGTGCTCAGGGAGGCCTGCGGGTCTCCAGCTCGCTGCTGCCTTCTGTGCTCAGCAGTTTGGGTTCCTGTTTGTCTGTAGCCCCCCCCAGAGTTTTGTGCCCTTAGCTAATAGAGGGATGAGGACTTGGGGAGAAGCAGGAAGCCCCAGGAGCAAACCTTTGGTCAGGATGTCAGGAGTGTTAGCTGAGCTAGGCTCTTGCACGCTGAGCTCTTCTGGGCTGGGCGAGCCTGGAGGCCTTGCAGGGGGGGTGAGGGGTGCTGGAGCCCAGGGAGCTGCCCCAGGCCAGCCTGTCTCTGGTGGGATGCTTGCTCTGGGGGTTGCCCAGAGCCTCGAGCTGTGGTGGGGGTTCTGCACAAAGCTGGCCTTTAAGATGCTCCCAAACAGCTGAGGGCTGAGCCCTGCTCCCAGGCTGCTGCCTGTGGTGATGTTCTGACCCTCCCTGAGGTGCTCCCTGCCCTGGAGGCTGGGATCCTTGTGAGGAGCATTGAGGGTGTGAGCAGTGCCACCAGGCAGAGGCCTCTCGAGTGTGGGGGTCACACTGGAGTGGAAGAGCTCCACTGGCAGGTTTGGGTGGGTAGCAGTGGTCTGGTGTCATGGGTGGGGAGAGGGCAGGGGCCCTGGGGGGCAGTGACAAATGGCTTCCATTGCAAGGTCTAAGCTGCATGCAGCACTTGGGGCTCAGCCTCGTCCCAGCTGCGGTGCTGATCCTCAGGCAGTGGCAGCAGCTGGGACGTCCCTTGGAGCTCCTGGAGTGGGAGGGCAAGGGCAAGGTCCCTTGGCTGTTAGGGGTTCTCTGGGTGAGCTCCTAGGAGATGCCTGCAGTGAGAGGGGAGGGAAAGCAGGAACTGGGGGGGATGCCTCTTAGGAGCAAAGACTGAGAGCCCTGGGGGTGCTGAGCCTGGAGAAGGGCAACCCCAGAGGGGAGCTGAGCAATGCTCAGCAAGAGAGAAAGGAGCTGGGGGGGGCAAGAGGCTGGGGCCAGACTCTGCTCAGTGGTGCCCAGGGGCAGTGGGCACAGACTGGCACCCAGGAGGTTCCACCTGAAGAGGAGAAGAAAGTTGTTTGGTGTGAGGGTGCTGGAGGCCTGGAGCAGGCTGCCCAGAGAGGTTGTGGAGTCTCCTTGTGTGGAGAGCTCCCAGCCCCCCCTGGGCATTGTGCTGCTGGGCAAGCTGCTGTGGGTGCCCTGCTGGGGCAGGGGGGGCTGGGCTGGCTGATCCCCAGAGGTCCCTTCCAGCCCCACCAGGCTGGGAGGCTGTGGCAGGGAGAGATTGGGCTGTAGCAGAGGGATGGTGACTGGTGGGGGGCAGAGCCCACAGCTTGGGGGGGTTTTGCAGAGCTGCATTGGAGAGTCCCTGCTGGTGTCCCTGGTCAGCTGCAGGAGAGCAGGAGGTGCCTGTAGCCCAGAGCTGTTTGACCTCCTGAGGTGTCTCAGTGTCCCTCCAGCCCAAACAAGCCTCCCATGGATCTGAGAATGGTTTGGGTTGCAAAAGCCCTCCAAGATCGTCCAGTCCAGCACCAACCCAGCCCCACCATGGCCACAGGGCTCCTCAGCACCTCCAGGCATGGGGACTCCACCACCTCCCTGGGCAGCCTGTGCCAGTCCCTGCTCCCTCTGGCAGCAAAGAAACTTCTCATCTCCAACCTGAGCCTCCCCTGGCACAGTTCTAGGCCATTGCTTCTGCTCTAACCTGACACCAGGCAGAAGAGCCTGACCCCACCTGCCTGCAGCAGGGTGTGCTGGGCTGGGGGTGCTGGGCCTGATGGGCAGAGCTGTGTGTGGTGCCTGAGCTGGGCAGCCCTGGGGTGGTGCCAGGCTCAGGTCCTGTGTGCTGGGCAGCCCTGGGGTGGTGCCAGGCTCAGGTCCTGTGTGCTGGGCAGCCCTGGGGTGATGCCAGGCTCCAGGCTCAGGTCCTGTGTGCTGGGCAGCCCTGGGGTGGTGCCAGGCTCCAGGCTCAGGTCCTGTGTGCTGGGCAGCCCTGGGGTGATGCCAGGCTCAGGTCCTGTGTGCTGGGCAGCCCTGGGGTGATGCCAGGCTCAGGTCCTGTGTGCTGGGCAGCCCTGGGGTGGTGCCAGGCTCAGGTCCTGTGTGCTGGGCAGCCCTGGGGTGGTGCCAGGCTCAGGTCCTGTGTGCTGGGCAGCCCTGGGGTGGTGCCAGGCTCAGGTCCTGTGTGCTGGGCAGCCCTGGGGTGGTGCCAGGCTCAGGTCCTGTGTGCTGGGCAGCCCTGGGGTGGTGCCAGGCTTCAGACTCAGGTCCTGTGTGCTGGGCAGCCCTGGGGTGGTGCCAGGCTCAGGTCCTGTGTGCTGGGCAGCCCTGGGGTGGTGCCAGGCTCCAGACTCAGGTCCTGTGTGCTGGGCAGCCCTGGGGTGTGCCAGGCTCCAGACTCGGGTCGTGTGTGCTGGGCAGCCCTGGGGTGGTGCCAGGCTTCAGACTCAGGTCCTGTGTGCTGGGCAGCCCTGGGGTGATGCCAGGCTTCAGACTCAGGTCCTGTGTGCTGGGCAGCCCTGGGGTGGTGCCAGGCTTCAGGCTCAGGTCGTGTGTGCTGGGCAGCCCTGGGGTGGTGCCAGGCTCCAGGCTCAGGTCCTGTGTGCTGGGCAGCCCTGGGGTGGTGCCAGGCTCCAGGCTCAGGTCCTGTGTGCTGGGCAGCCCTGGGGTGATGCCAGGCTCCAGACTCAGGTCGTGTGTGCTGGGCAGCCCTGGGGTGATGCCAGGTTCCAGACTCAGGTCGTGTGTGCTGGGCAGCCCTGGGGTGATGCCAGGCTCCAGACTCAGGTCCTGTGTGCTGGGCAGCCCTGGGGTGATGCCAGGCTCCAGACTCAGGTCCTGTGTGCTGGGCAGCCCTGGGATGATGCCAGGCTCCAGGCTCAGGTCCTGTGTGCTGGGCAGCCCTGGGGTGGTGCCAGGCTTCAGACTCAGGTCCTGTGTGCTGGGCAACCCTGGGGTGGTGCCAGGCTCCAGGCTCAGGTCCTGTGTGCTGGGCAGCCCTGGGGTGGTGCCAGGCTCCAGACTCAGGTCCTGTGTGCTGGGCAGCTCTGGGGTGATGCCAGGTTCCAGACTCAGGTCCTGTGTGCTGGGCAGCCCTGGGGTGGTGCCAGGCTCCAGACTCAGGTCCTGTGTGCTGGGCAGCCCTGGGGTGGTGCCAGGCTCCAGACTCAGGTCGTGTGTGCTGGGCAGCCCTGGGGTGGTGCCAGGCTCAGGTCGTGTGTGCTGGGCAGCCCTGGGGTGGTGCCAGGCTCCAGGCTCAGGTCCTGTGTGCTGGGCAGCCCTGGGGTGTGCCAGGCTCCAGACTCAGGTCCTGTGTGCTGGGCAGCCCTGGGGTGGTGCCAGGCTCCAGGCTCAGGTCCTGTGTGCTGGGCAGCCCTGGGGTGGTGCCAGGCTCCAGGCTCAGGTCCTGTGTGCTGGGCAGCCCTGGGGTGGTGCCAGGCTCCAGGCTCAGGTCCTGTGTGCTGGGCAGCCCTGGGGTGATGCCAGGCTCAGGCCCCAGGGCGGTGTCAGGCTCGGGTCCCGGGCGGCCCTGGGGCGGTGCCAGGCTCTGGGCTCGGGCCCTAGGGCGGTGCCAGGCTCCAGGCTCAGCTCCTCTCTGCCCTTCTGCCCGTGCTGTGTGTGGAGCTGGCAGTGCTGCCCATCTGTGACAGGGGCTGCTGCTCCCTCTCCTCAGCCTGTGACACTCCGGTGCCCCCCCAGGCGGTGGCTCCGCTGTGGTCCCCCTGCGCTTCAGGCCTTACAGCACAAAGCTGAGAGGCGCAGCAGAGGGGTTTGTGCCCTGTGCCTGGGGTGCTCCTGGCTTTCCCCCTCCCTCCTGCTGCTGCTTCCTGCTCTGCTTGCCCTGAGCTGCTGCAGGCTGGGCAGGAGGCAGTCCGTGAGCTGAGCCGTGAGAGCCTTCGGCCAGCAGCTCCTGTCCAGAGGGAAGGATCAGGTGGCCTGGTGCAGCCCAGCAGGCAGCTGTGTGCTGGGCTGCAGCCAGAGGAATGTGGGCAGCAGAGGGGATTCTGCCCTTTGGCTGAGACCTCCCCTTCCATCCTGCCTCAAATCCTGGTGTCCCCAGCAGCAGGACACAGAGCTGCTGGAGCCCGTCCAGAGGAGGCCACCAAGATGAGCCAAGGGCTGGAGCAGCTCTGCTGTGAGCACAGGCTGGGGGTGTTCAGCCTGGAGAGGAGGAGATGTCAAGGAGACCTCAGAGCTGCCTGCCAGTAGCTGGAGGCATCCCACAGGAAGGCTGCAGAGAGACTTCTGAGGGTGTCTAGAGCCAGGCCAAGGGGGAGTGGCTTGGAGGTGAGGGAGAGCAGGATCAGCCTGGAGCTGAGCAAGAAGTTCTTCAGCAGGAGGGTGGGCAGACACTGGCACAGGCTGCCCAGGGAGGCTGTGGCTGCCTCCTGCCTGGAGGTGTTCCAGGCAGGGCTGGATGAGGCCCTGAGCAGCCTGGGCTGGTGGGAGGTGTCCCTGCCCATGGGGTAGATGATCTCTGGGGTCCCTTCCAAGCTGAGCTGGGTTGCATGAAATCCTCCTGAAGATCCAAATGGCTGTGTTCAGCAGGGGCAGGGGTGGGGGGGTGGCAGTACTGTGGGGCTGCACAAGTCCTGCAGCCCAGGAGAGCCCCTGTGGGTGCTGCAGGGGATCTGGCCTTGCTGGGAGTGCTGCTTGCTGGCTGTGGCCAAGTGAGATGTGTGCTGGGTGTGGCTCTGACCCCTCAGCCTGCACAGCACCTTGGGTGGAGCCTGGTGGCCTGAGGAGCATCCTGTGGGCTGTTGGGTCCATGCTGGACCTGTGCAGGTCCCTGGCAGGCTGTGGGCCTGGTGCTGAGGCAGGGCAGAGGGCTGTCAGAATAGAACCAGGGAATTCTTTGGCTTGGAAGAGACCTCCAAGATCATGGAGTTTACTGCTAACCCAGCCCCAGCATGGCCATTAAACCATGTCCCCAGGTGCCCTGTCACAGGTGTCTTGAACACCTCCAGGGTCGTTTGGGCCTGGGCCCTGCTGCTGTGGTGCTTGGCACTGCTCTGCCTGCTGCTGCTCACAGCTCCTGGCTGAGTGGCTGCAAGGTGTGGGCAGGAAAGCCCTGGGCTGCCTGTCACAGAGGGGCCAGGGCCTGCACCCCAGTCAAGCTGCTAAGGCTGCTTCACAGAGCCAGAGGATGTTAGGAGCTGGAAGGAACCTCTGGAGATGGAGTCCAGGTCACACAGGAGCACATCCAGGTGGACTCTGAAGGGCTCCAGAGCAGGAGGCTCCACAAACTCTCTGAGCAGCCTGCTGCAGGGCTCCACCTGCTTCACACCAGAGGTTCTCCTCAGAGAACTGTCAGGGCTGGAAGGGAGCTCAAGGCTCAGCCAGTCCCAACCCCCTGCCATGGGCAGGGACACCTCACACTACAGCAGGTTGCTCACAGCCACATCCAGCCTGGCTGCAAAAACCTCCAGGCATGAGGCTGCCACCACCTCCCTGGGCAGCCTGTGCCAGGCTCTCACTACCCTCCTGGGGAACAACTTCCTAACACCCACTCTGATGTTGAGGTGGAGCCTGCTGTGTTCCAGCTCATGTCCACTGCCCCTTGTCCAGGACCCCAGTGGGAAGGGCCTGGCCCCTGCTTGACCCCCACCCCTCAGATATTTCTAGAGCACTCTGAGCCTTCTCCAGACTCAACAGCCCCAGGGCTCAGCCTTTCCTCCTCACAGAGCTGCTCCAGTCCTTCAGTCATCCTCACAGTTTGTTTGACTCTCTCCAGCAGCTCCCTGTCCCTCTTTGAACTGGGGAGCCCAGACCTGGCCACAGTCTTCCAGGTGTGGCCTCCCCAGGGTGGAGCAGAGTGGGAGGAGACCCTCCCCAGCCCTGCTGGATGCCCCCCAGAGCAGCAAACATTGATCAAGCTCCTGAGGGGAGCAGCCAGAGCAGGGAGCAGAGCCCATGGAGTCCCACCTGAAGGGGCTGCTGTGTGTGGAGGGCCCCTCTGGTGTGCTGGGGGCTTGAGGAGCTCAGTGGGGTCCCCAGGCTTGGCAGAGCTGCTGCTGCCTTGGCAGTCTGCTTGGGTGCTGCCAGCTCTCTTGGTGTGCCTTCCCCAGGGCTGGCTTGGAGGCTTGTCCTGGCCAGAACAGCTGTCCCCAGGAGCACCTGAGGCTGGGGAGGGAGGTGCTGGCTAGAGGGATGGGTCTGCCCCTGACAGACCTCTCTGGGCTCTGCAGGCACAGGTCAGGAGCTTGCAAGCTGTGCAGGGTGGCACTTGGAGGTGAGCCTTGAAGGGCTCGTGCTGGGCAGGGCTGCCAAAGCTGCTCCTGCAGTTTGGGCACCCTCTGGCCAAGATGCTCCCCCCTGGTGTTGCAGCTGCTGGGGCGCAGGCTGAGAGGAGGAGGAGGCTGCTGGGGTGCTCCTGGGCAGCCTCATCCTGCTGGGGGTGGCCCTGCTGTCTGCAGGGGGTGGATGGTGCCCTGTGAGGCTCCCCTCTGACCCCATGCAGTCTGTGGCTCTCTAGGTGGGACTTGGGAAGCCCCAGGGGGAGGGTCTGGGCTGTCAGCATGTTCCCCCCCTCCTTCCTTCAGCCACCCACCCAGGGGCTGCTTGGGTTGGGAGCTGATGGCCACAGATCTGCTTTTGGAGCCCTCCTGTGAGGGTTTCCTTCAGCTTTGCCCTGGGGCAGGGCACCTTGAAGTTGGCTCTGCTCTGTGTCACACTTCCCTGCCTGGTTGCTGAGGAGCTGGTGAATGCTGCTGGCTCTGGCCCAGTCTGCATGGGGGGCCACCCCCCAGGAGGGTTGTGCTGCAGGGAGGCTGGCAGGAGCCTGGAGCTCTGGCTTGGCTTTGCAGCTGGAGGCAGGTCCTGGTGGGGTGGCCTCCTGGGAGCTGTGTGACTCAGCCTTCAGCTGAAGGCTGCCTGAGCTCTCCCTTCCAGCTTCCTAAAGCAAAGCCCCCTGGGCTGAGCTGAAGGAGCAGCAGCTGCCTCAAATGGTAAGCAGCTAAGGCCTCCCTTCAGCTTTTGGTTTCAAATCAGCCTTGCCCATTGCCCAGCAGCTCCTCCCAGGGCAGCAGCTGCCTTGCAGCCTGGCTCTGCTAGCCCTGGTGGTGGTGGCAGGTTGGGGATACCAGTCCCTCTGGAGTCCCACCCTCATGAGACCCCCAGGGGCACTTCTGCTGTGGCAACCCAGCAGCTTCTCAGTCTCCCTCAGCAACAGCTGGGAGCTGTGACCACAGCTGGCTCTGGGGTTGTGCTGGCAGTGCCTCAGGAGCTGCAAGGGAGTCCTCAGAAGGCAGAGTGAGCTGGGGGCTCATCACTTGCATCCTCTCTGGGTAGCCACAGCTGTAGGTAGAGCCTGTGTTCTCCTGGCCCCAGCCTCTGCTTCCCTTGCCAGGGAGGGGTGGCAGCCTCACTGCTGTGGGCACCCTGAAGGGAACAGCCTGCCAGGAGATCCTCTCCTGCCTCAGCCCTCTCCAGCCTGCAGAGCTGGCAGGGGGCTCCTGCAGCTGCTGGCTGTGGTCAGAGGGGTCCTGCTGAGCTTCTCCTTCCTGACTGCTGTCCCAGCTGGTGTCCTGCAGGAGCTGGCAGCTTTGGTTTTGCAGGGACTTGACTTGAGATGCTGCTGGATTTCTCCAGGCAGGAGGAGCTCACATGTGGCTGTTTGCAGGGACTGCAATCTGTGAGGCTTCCCCCTCTGGAGTCATGGAGCAGGACAGCAGTCCTCCAGGACCTGAAGGGCTCCAGGAGAGCTGGGGAAGGACCTGTGACAAGGGCTGGGAGTGCCAGGATGAGGGACAATGGCTTTGAGCTGGGAGAGGGGAGACTGAGACTGGAGAGGAAGGAGGAATTGTTGGCAATGAGGCTGGGGAGACACTGGCACAGGTTGCCCAGGGAGGCTGTGGCTGCCTCCTGCCTGGACGAGTTCCAGGCCAGGCTGGATGAGGCCTTGAGCAGCCTGGGCTGGTGGGAGGTGCCCATGGCAGGGGGCTGGAGCTGGCTGAGCTTTAAGGTCCCTTCCAACTTCTCTGTGGAGTTCTGTCTGGTGAGGGCTGGGAGCATGCAGGGGGAGTTTTCCTTCCAGGGAGGTGCTGGACAGAGCTTCAGGAGCCCCTAGTGCTCCTTCCAGCTGCAAATGGAGATGGCAGAGAGTGCTGGGGAGCAACCTGCCTGCTGCCAGCTGAGCTTTGTGGTGTCCCTCACCTGCTGGGAAGCTGCTCCCCTCCTGGCAGAGCTGTGGTGTGATCCTGTTGGGTGCAGAGGGGCTCCTGAGCAGCTCTGGAGCTCTCTGTTCTCCTTGCTGGCTGAGGCTGCTGAAGCTGCAGCCTGTGTGCAGCTGAGGTTCTTGAGTCCAGTCCAGTGGTCATGCATCCCCATGCATGGATTGGAACAGTTGTGTTCCTTCTGAGCTGATGGGGAGTGCTGAGGAGGACTTCAGGTGGTTCCTCTCAGCAGCTGTTGAGGCCTCTGAGCCCTGCCTTGTGACATTGCCTTTCCTGCTGGTGTTGGGCAGTGGATTACACCGCAGGCACCTTCAGAGAGAGGCTGTGCTCCTGGCCCTTCCTGCCTGTTCTGCTCACCTGGGCTCTGGAGACCCTCTGCAGCCCTGACCAGGCTGACCAGAGGCAGCTGTGTGGCCCTTGGGTGCCCCGGAGCTGCAGGTGGCTGTGTCCCCCTGCTGTGCTGGTGGCCCCAGCTGTCTGGGCTGGCTGCTGAGCAGGGTACGGTGCAGGCTGCTCAGTGGTGCTCAGCCTCTCACCAGCTCCCTGCCCTTGGTCAATCTGCAGGCAGCACTGAGTTGGGTGGCAGTGCTGACCTGCTGGAGGGTCAGGAGGCTCTGCAGAGGGACCTGGCCAGGCTGCATCCATGGCTCAGGTCAGAGGGGTGAGGTTCAACCAGGCCCAGGGCTGGGTGCTGCACTTGGGGCACAGCCACCCCAGGAAGGCTCCAGGCTGGGGACAGAGGGGCTGGAAAGTGCCCAGCAGAGAAGGCTCTGGGGGTGCTGGGTGACAGCAGCTGGAGAGGAGCTCAGGGGGTGCCCAGGTGGGCAAGAAGGGCAGCAGCAGCCTGGCCTGGAGCAGCAATGGTGTGGGCAGCAGGAGCAGGGCAGGGATTGTGCCTCTGGACTGGGCACTGGGGAGGCCACAGCTTGAGTGCTGGGTTCAGTTCTGGGCCTCTCACTCCCAGGAGGACATTGAGGAGCTGGAGCAGGGCCAGAGAAGGGCAACAGAGCTGGGGAAGGGTCTGGAGAAGAGGGCTGGGGAGGAGCAGCTGGGGGTGTTGAGTGTGGAGAAGAGGAGGCTGAGGGAGACCTCATTGCTCTCTGCAGCTCCCTGAGAGGAGGCTGCAGTGAGCTGGGGGTTGGGCTCTGCTCCCTAGTAATAGGTGATGGTATGAGGGGAAATGTTGTCAAGTTGCCCCAGGGCAGGTTTAGGTTGGCTATGAGGAGCAATTTCTTCCCCAAAAGAGTTGTGAGGGCCTGGCCCAGGCTGCCCAGGGCAGTGGTGGAGTCCCCATCCCTGAAGGGGGTTCAGAGCCCTGGAGCTGTGGGGCTGAGTGCCATGGCTCAGTGGTGCCCTGGCAGTGCTGGGGGAAGGGTTGGACTTGTTCTTAAAGGCTCTCTGGGGTCGAACCAGGTCTCATTCTCTGCCATCTCAGTGCACCTCTGGCTGGAGCTGCCTTCTGCTGCTCAGGATGCTGCTCAACACATTTGCTGTGCTGGGGGGGAGGGAGAGCAGGGTCCTGTCTTTGTCCAGCTGATGCCTGTAGCCCAGCCAGGAGGTGAGGAGGGATTCCTGGCTTGGCTGAGTGCATCCTGACTGCTCTGAAGGGCTTTCCTGCTTGCCAGGATGTCTGGAGGTGTTGCTCAGCAGCTGCTCCTGTCCAAGCCCATGCTGACCCACACAGCATGGGAGCAAGGAGTGCTTGGGGAGCAGCCTGCAGGAGGCTCAGCAGGAGCCCCACTAAAGCTGCCCTGGGCTGGTGTCAGGTCAGGAGGCTTTCAGAAGTTGGGAGCAGCTAAGAGTGGAAGCAGAGGGCTCTGCTTGGCACAGTGCTGAGGCTGTGGGAGGCTTTGTGCCTGCTGAGGAGAGCGTCCTGAGGTTGGTGTTTGGTGGTAGGCTGCATCCTTGTGAGGCAGCAGGAGGAGGTTTGGCCCCTGGTGGCCTCCCAGCTCTTGGGAAGCAGAAGCTGGAACTCCTGAGGTGATCTCTTCAGGAGCCTTGCCTGTAAATACCCCCAGACCCCTCAGCAGAAGCTCCTTTCCACCCCTGCAGCCACCTTGTCCTCAGCATTGGCCCTAAAGCCTCTGTGGGCCCACAGCAGGACAGTGCCAGGGCAGGAGGGGAGCAGGCAGGGCTGGCCCTGGGAGTTTGCCTCTGTTTGCACTTCCCACTGGAGCTCACTCCCTAAGCAGGGGGCTGGGGTGAGTGCCTGGGGCCAGTGGGGACTGCTGCTGATCTGGGAGGAGGTTGTGCTGCGGGTTGAAGCTGGGTGTGTGGTTCAGGGAGGTTCTGACTGCTCTCCCTCAAGCAGAGCAGCTGAGGCTCAGCAGTGTGGCCAGCAGCAGCTCAGGGCTTCTCTTCCTTGGCTCTGCCCCAGTGGAGCTGCAGCTGGAGTCTTGTGTCCAGTTCTGGGCTCCCCAGCTCAAGGGACAGGAAACTGCTGAGCAGAGTCCAGTGGGAGGCTGCAGAGCTGCTGAGGGGCCTGGAGCAGCTCTGTGAGGAGCAGAGGCTGAGAGCTTGGGGAAGAGCAGCCCCAGAGGGGAGCTGAGCAATGCTCAGCAAGAACTAAAGGATCTGGGCAGGGGCAAGAGGCTGGGGGCAGACTCTGCTCAGTGGTGCCCAGGGACAGCACAAGGGACACAAACTGGGACACAAACTGGCACCCAGGAGGAGAAAGCTGTTTGGTATGAGGGTGCAGGAGGCCTGGAGCAGGCTGCCCAGAGAGGTTGTGGAGTCTCCTTGTATGGAGAGCTTCCATCCTCCACCCTGGGCACTGTGCTGCTGGGCAAGCTGCTGTGGGTGCCCTGCTGGAGCTGAGTGAGCTCCAGGGGTCTCTTCCAACCCCTCCCTGCTGGGATTGTCAGATGTATCCTAGGATTCCCTCAGGGGAAGATGCCTGACAGGACTTCTTGGAAGGGGAGGATCTCCCCTGGTGGCCTGGCAGGTCGGGAGGAGCAGAGGGCCTGGTGTCCTTCTCCAGGCAGTCACTGCTGCACACATCTGGAGGCAGCCCAGCCCCAGGGTCTGGGGGGTTTGTGTCCTGCAGGCTGGAGGGGGTGACCTGGATCAGTGCAGCTGGGGCAGCCTGGGGGCCGCTCCTGAGAGCCATCCTCTCTCTGCCAGAGAGAGAGTGGACCATGAGCCACCTCTGTGCTGGCTGGGGGTCCTGAGGGCCTCCAGCCATGGAGGGAAACCTGAGAGACCTCGGGAGCCAGGGAGGTTGCTGTGACTCCAGACCTGGCTTCAAGCTGCAGCTTGGCTTGCTGGTGGCCTGGCCATTAGCTGTGGGGTGTTCAGGAAAGGCAGTCCTGGGAGCAGGCCTGAGCCCCAGGAGCTGCCAGCAGCAACTTGCTCTCAGCACAGGGGCTGGGCCCAGACTGACCCCGAGGTGTTTGTGTCTTGCAGGAGTTGAATGACCTGGCTCGTGACCCTCCAGCACAGTGTTCAGCAGGGCCTGTTGGTGATGACAGTAAGTATCAGCCCCCCCCCCCACTGCTCTCCAGCTTCCCCTTTCCTTCTGAAAGGGGATGGCCAGCCCCTGAGCAAGCAGAGCCCTTCTCTTCTGCCTAGGCTGCTCAACAGCCCAGCCTCAGCCCTCTGCCCCCCCCGGTGCCTCCTGCTCCCCTCCCTCTGTGTCGCTGCCAGGAGCACATCCTGGGGGTCAGCAGCTCTGCCACCCACAGGCCTTGAGGTTACCCAGCTGCAGCAGCTCTGGGGCCCAAACCAGCAGGCAGCTGGGAGCAGCCTTCTGAGCTCCTCTGGCACCTCCACTCCATCTTGTTGTGTAGCCACAGGAAGTCCTCCAGCCTGCTCCTGAGCCCAGTTGGTAGTGCAGTGAGGTGAGAGTGAACTGCATGACCCAGGAGGGGGTAAACTGCAGCTTAGGAAGGCTCCAGGTAGTCTTTGGGGACAGAGGCTAAAATGTGAGCTGAAAGAAAAGGAGATGGTAAATGACAGCTGGAATTGGGGAAGTGATGTTGGGTTTGGGGTCAGCAAGGCCCAGGGCTGGGTGCTGCACTTGGGGCACAGCCACCTCAGGAAGGCTCCAGGCTGGGGACAGGGGGGCTGGAAAGTGCCCAGCAGAGAAGGCCCTGGGGGTGCTGGGTGACAGCAGCTGGAGAGGAGCTCAGGGGGTGCCCAGGTGGGCAAGAAGGGCAGCAGCAGCCTGGCCCGGAGCAGCAATGGTGTGGGCAGCAGGAGCAGGGCAGGGATTGTGCCTCTGGACTGGGCACTGGGGAGGCCACAGCTTTAGTGCTGGGTTCAGTTCTGGGCCTCTCACTCCAAGAAGGACATTGAAGAGCTGGAGCAGGGCCAGAGAAGGGCAACAGAGCTGGGGAAGGGTCTGGAGAAGAGGGCTGGGGAGGAGTAGCTGAGGGAGCTGGGGGTGTTCAGTGTGGAGCAGAGGAGGCTGAGGGAGACCTCATTGCTCTCTGCAGCTCCCTGAGAGGAGGCTGCAGTGAGCTGGGGGTTGGGCTCTGCTCCCTAACAAGAAGTGATAGTATGAGAGGAAATGTTGTCAGGTTACCCCAGGGCAGGTTTAGGTTGGCCATGAGGAGCAATCTCATCCCCAGCAGGGTTGTGAGGGCCTGGCCCAGGCTGCCCAGGGCAGTGGTGGAGTCTCCATCCCCAGAGCTGTGCAGATGTGGTGCTGAGGGCCATGGCTCAGTGGTGCCCTGGCAGTGCTGGGGGAAGGGTTGGACTCAGCCTGAAAGGTCTCTCCCAAGCAGATGCTCCTGTGATGAGTTTCTGGCTCAGAGGTTTGAAGAGTTCCTGTGGTGGATGGAGCTCTGTAGGACCCTTGGGAGCAGGCCTTGGTCTGTCATCTGTGGGACTGCAGAGCTCACCAGAGAGGAGAACTGAGAAGTGGGTTTGGCTTCTGCCCAGGGAGGCTGTGGCTGCCTCCTGCCTGGAGGTGTTCCAGGCCAGGCTGGATGAGGCCCTGAGCAGCCTGGGCTGGTGGGAGGTGTCCCTGCCCAGGGCAGGGGCTTGGGGCTGGCTGAGCTTGGAGGTCCCTTCCAACCCAACCATGCTGTGACTCTTAACTTCCAGGCAGGGCCTCCCTCAATCTGGGATCCTCCTTGTGGCTTTCTCTCAGCAGAATGTCCAGGCCCTGCTGTGAGGGACTTGGGGTTTGATTTGGACACAGCTGCTCAGGTCTGAGGCAGGGACTGCAGGTGGAATCCCCATGGTGCTGCTAGGTTGCAAACTCCTCCCATATCTGTTGGCTCTGCAGCCTTCACCTGCAGGGTACCCTTGGCTGATGCACAGGCTGCACTGGGTTGGAAGAGCCATCAGAGGCCATCTTGTGCAGGCAGCAGAGACCTCTCCAGCTAGAGCAGGCTGCCCAGGGACACATGCAGGCTGATTTTGAATGGCTGCAGGGGTGGGGCCTCAACCCCCTCCCTGGGCAACCTGTGCCAGTGTCTCCCCACCCTCACTGCCATGAATTTCTCCCTCATCTCCAGTCTCAGTCTGCCCTCTCCCAGCTCAAAGCCATTGTCCCTTGTCTTTGCACTCCCAGCCCTTGTCCAAAGTCCCTCCCCAGCTCTCCTGGAGCCGTTCAGGTACTGGAAGGCTGCTCTGAAGTCTCCGTGGAGCTTTCTCTTCTCCAGGCTGACAGCCCCAACTCTCCCAGCCTGTGCCCATAGCAGAGGTTCTCCAGCCCCCCCTCATCACCTCTGTGGCTTCCTCTGGCCCCTCTCCATCAGCCCCAGGTCTCCCATGTGTTGGAGGTCCCACAGCTGTTCACAGCCCTGCAGGTGAGGTCTCGCAGAGCAGAGGGGCAGGATCCTCTCTCTCCAGCTCTGGCCACATTGGTTTGGATGCAGCCCAGGCTGCCCTTGGCCTCCTGTGCTGCCAGTGCCCATTGCTGGCTCCTGCCCAGCTTCTCCCCACCCCAGCACCTCCAAGAACTTGCTGCTCTCTCTGTCTTGCACCTCAGTTGGGCATCCTGTGCCCAGGTGCTCAGTGATGTGTGGTTTGCAGTTGTCCTTCTGCATGCTGAGGAGCTGTGTGACAGCAGGAAGGGAAACAGTCCATTTTGCTGTCTGGCATCCTCTGGTGGGCAGCAGGTCCTCTCTCCCTTTGTGCCCTTGCCTGGGGAGGAGGCTGAGGTGCACCCTGTAGTGCTGAGCTGGATGCTCCTTTAGGCAGTTGCAGCTTCCCCATCTGCCCCTGAAGAGGCAGCTGAGGTGTCCCAGGGGTTGATGCTGCTGAGCAGAGGTTGAGGCCAAGGCACAGAATCACCAAGGCTGGAAGAGACCTCGAGGATCATCGACTCCAACCTGTCACCACAGACCCGTGACTAGACCATGGCACCAAGTGCCACATCCAATCCCCTCTTGAACACCTCCAGGGATGGGGACTCCACCACCTCCCTGGGCAGCACATTCCAATGGGCAATCTCTCTGTCTGGGAAGAACTTTCTCCTCACCTCCAGCCTAAACTTCCCCTGGCACAGCTTGAGACTGTGTCCTCTTGTTCTGGTGCTGGGTGCCTGGGAGAAGAAGCTCATCTTCAGATGAACTTCTGATGGTCCAGTCTGTGCCCACTGCCCCTTGGGCTGGCACTGGGCACCGCTGAACAAAGCCTGGCCCCATCCTGCTGCCACCCAGCCTTGTATTGATCAGCATTGATGAGATTTCCCCCCCTCAGGCTGCTCTTCTACAGGCCAAACAGCCCCAAGCCCCTCAGTCTCTCCTCACAGAGATGTTCCAGGCCCTTCAGCATCTCTGCAGCCCTTTGCTGTGCCTTCTCCAGCCAGTCCCTGTCCTCATCCCAGGGAGCCCAGCACTGGCCACTCCTGCAGGCTTTGTGGGAGGCCTCTGAGCTTTGCAGCTTGTGGAGTCTCCTCTCTGTGGAGTAGGACTGCTGGGGAGCTGCCTGTGCCAGCAGCACTCAGCTCCTGGGGATGAGTGAGAAGAGCAAGGTCAGGGTGTCTGCAGTAGGACAGCACTTGGACATTGACCTGTGCAGCTTTGTGGTGGGCTCTGGGGTGAATCCAGGGACCTGTGGAAGGTACTGAACGCCTTGGCAGCAAAGGAGATGCCTGAGAGGAGGCACCAGTACAGGCTGGGGGTTGTCCTGCTGGAGAGCAGCTCCATGGAGAAAGACCTGGGGAGTGCTGGCAAGTTCTGCAGGGGACAGCTAAGTGCCCTTGTGGGCAACAGAGACTAATGGGGTGCTGGGGTGCAGCAAGCAAAGTGTGGCCAGCAGGGCTGGGGAGGGTCTGCTGCCCCTCTGCTCTGCCCTGCTGAGACCACAGCTGCAATCCTGGGTCCAGCTCTGGGCTCCCCAGCTCCAGAGAGACACAGACCTGCTGGAGAGGCTGTGAGGATGATGAAGGGACAGGAAGATCTCTGCTGTGAAGCAAGGCTGAGCCCTGGGGCTGTTCAGTGTGGAGAGGAGAGGGCTGAGAGGGGATGTGATCAATGTCTATCAGTATCTGAGGGCTGGGGGTCAGGAGGAAGGGGCCAGGCTCTGCTTGGTGGTGCCCAGTGACAGGGCAAGGAGCAATGGGCACCAGCCTCACCTCAGCATGAGGAGAAACTTTGGGGTGAGGCTGCTGGAGCCCTGGAGCAGGCTGCCCAGAGAGGCTGTGGAGCCTCTTCTGGAGGCTTTAGAATCCTGCCAGGATGTGTTCCTGTGTGCCCTGCCCTGGGTGATGCTGCTTTGGCAGGGGGCTTGGGCTGGATGAGCTCTGGAAGTCCCTTCCCACCCCTCCCATTCCCTGATCCTATGAATATGCTTGCACTGAGCTGCAGCAGCTCTGCTGTGCAGGAGGGGCTGTGTAACACCCCAGGGAAGCTTCTAGGGTGCCTGTTGACCTCCCTGTGGGTCTCAGAGATCATCTACTCCACCCCTCAGCCATGGGCAGGGACACCTCCCACCAGCCCAGGCTGCTTAAGGCCTTAAGGTGATGCACTGGGAACCAGTGTGACCCTGAGTGCTCTGCTTCCCCTTGTGTCTGAGCAGGGTCCTGCTGGTGCTCAGAGAGGCACAGCATGTGCTGGGGTGGAAGGGACACCAAAGCTCAGCCAGCTCCAGCCCTCTGCCATGGGCAGGGACACCTCCCACCAGCCCAGGCTGCTCAAGACCTCATCCAGCCTGGCCTGGAACACCTCCAGGCAGCAGGCAGCCCCAGCCTCCCTGGGCAGCCTGCTCCAGAGCCTCCCCACCCCTATGCTGTAGAAGTTTTTCCTGAGGTCCAGCCCAAACCTGCTCTCCCTCAGCTTCAAGCCCTTCCCCCCTGTCCCTGGAGCTCCTCAGCTCTGGGAAGGGAGGAGCTGCCAGCTGCAGGGACAGAGGTTTGTGTCCCCTGCTAGTGGAGGCTCAGTCCTTCTCCACCCACCTCTAGCCTTAGTTTTGGGAGCATGCTTGGGACTGGCTGGCTCAAGGCTGCCTCCAGGGTGCTGTGCTGTGGCTCACTTCACTCCTGACCATGTCCCTGTGCCCAGCACCCCCTGACCTGGTCAAGAGCTTTGTGAGTGGCTGATTTGAGAGTCAGGAGTCACCTGAAGTGGGCTGTGTGTCACAGCTCCAGCTGGAGCTCATCAGACCTGCCCTGGCTGCCGGGAGGATGCAGAGCTTGGCTTCAGCAGGCACTGTGGTCTGGGCTAGGAGGTGGAGAGAAAAGCAGCTGCCAGCCTGCCCTGCTGTGTAGTGAGGTGTTGAGCTTCACTGGCAAGGTGCTTTCCTTTCTGCTTTCTGGGCTTCAGGTGAGCTGCTCCTTCTGATGTGAAGGCCAAGCTTGCTCCAGTGCTGTCTGTGCTGCACTCACAGGGAGCCTTACCACATCTGCTGATGCTTGGGAAAGCCTCAGTGGCCTTTCTGTGCCTTCACTGCTGGGTTTCTGCCACCCCTCTGTTGGTTTCTAGGTTTCTCCCTGCCCTGCTGCAGCTGTTGGGGCCTCTGAAGCTGCCAGAGCCCTTGGGATGCGGGTGAGCACCAGGACTGAACACCTGAGCCTTGGCTTCCTGGCTCCACACTGATGCAGAGTTGCTCAGAAGGCCACAGCAGCCTCTGTGACAAACCTGCTGCTCCTCTCAGGGCAGACTTGGGTTGGCCATCAGGAGGAAATTCTGCACAGGGAGGGTGGGGAGACACTGGAACAGGCTGCCCAGGGAGGGGGTTGAGGTTCCATCCCTGCAGACATTCAGGATCAGCCTGGCTGTGACCCTGGGCAGCCTGCTCTGCTTGCAGGTGTCCCTGCTGCCTGCAGAGGGGTTGGACAAGAGGACCTTTGGGGGTCTCTTCCAACCTGATGCCCTCTGTGACTGTCCTCCTGCAGCTTGCCTTCCAGAAGGACCCTGCAGCAGCTGGGGTCTGCAGTTGCCAGTGCTGGAGGTGTGGTGTTGCCCTACAGGGGGAGGCTCCTGGTGCTGTCCCAGCAGAGCTGTGGGGCTGCTGATCTCAGCACAGGCTGTGGGGGAGGGCAGGCACCCAGGGAACCCCCCAGCAGCCCCCCTGCAGGCTGCCAGCTCTGACTGCTGTCCTGGTGTGCTGCTGGCTCTCCATGAGCCTTCTCCCAGCAGGTGAAGCTGTCTTGTGGAGCAGATGCAGACCTGGGAGAGCTCATTTGTGTCCCCTGCAGCCAAACTCTGCCCTGCCGCTTCCTGCTGCCCAGGGTGGAGCAGACTCATCCTGGCACTCCCTCCAGGCTTGCTTCTGAGCCCTTGAGGCCTCTGTGGAGGCTGAGCTTAGAGATTGAGTCAGGCTGGTGCTTAGGTTACCTCTGTCCAGGTATTCCAGGCTTGGGCCTCCTCTCCATTTGCTTTGTGTAGGAGAGATCCTCCCTGAGGTATAAGCTCTGCTCTGGGGGCTGCCCTGGAGTGGTCTGGGGCTGCAAGGGACCTCCAGAGCTCATCCAGTCCAACCCCCTGCAGTCAGCAGGGACATCATCCACTAGAGCAGGTTGCCCAGAGCCTTCTTGAGTACCTTGAATATCTCCAGTGCTGAGGCCTCAGCTACCTGCCTGGGCAGCAGCTGCAGTGTCCCAGCAGCCTCTGGCTCAGGTGCCGCACAGGGAAGCAGGGTGTGGAGGTCTTACTTGGGGTTGCCAGGCTGGCTGGTTACTGCCCTGGGAGTTTTTGCAGGGCACAGGTGTGGTACCCCCAGAGCAGTCCCAGAGTGTGGAGCATGGAGAGCTTTGCTCCTTTTAAGCCCTTGCCTTGCTGCCCTGCAGCCTTGGGGTCTGGGCTGGCTTGGATGCGACCTGGGCTGCGGGGAGGTGTCCCTGCCCACGGCAGAGGGGGTGGCACTGGATAATCTTGAAGGTCCCTTCCAACACAACCCATTCTGTGCCTTGGGACACAGCTGCACAAGTCCATAGGAGCAGGGGGATGTGCTTGAGGATGCTGAGGGAGAAGGTTGATGCCACAGCAAGGCTGCACCCTGATCCCTTTGGAAGGTCATGGCAAGAGGGCTGTGGCTGATGAGTGGGAGAAGGCAAACACCAGACACAACTGCTTAGGGTGGGCTCTGGAGCCAGAAGCTGCCTGCCAGGGGGGTGCCAGGCTCCCTTTGCCTCACCCCATGCCAGCAGCTGTAATGGCACCTTGGTGTTCCAGGCCAGGCTGGATGAGGCCTTGAGCAAGCTGGGCTGGTGGGAGGTGTCCCTGCCCATGGCAGAGGAGTTGCAGCTGGATGCTCTTCAAGGTCTCTTCCAACCCAAACCATTCTCTGAACCTCTGTGCCCCTTGGTCCTGTTCTAGCACCTTCTGAGCTCTGCCTGCAGCCCCCAAACCAGGGTTGTGCTTCATGGAGGAAGCTCTGGACACAGCAGTCTTTGCCCTGCCCCCTGGAGCTCAGTGATGGATCCATGAGCCTACTGCAGTCAGTGTGCAGCTTGTCAGGAAGGAGAAGTTTGGACACTTCTCACAAGTCTTTGATCATGTGGAGCTCTTTTTTTCACTTGTGCTGAGGCCTTTTTGAATTCTGGGTGTCAGGGAAGGGTCCTCCAGGCCTGCTGAGCACATTGCTGTGAACATCAGCTGAGCAGCTTGAGTTGGGTCAAGAAAAGCTGAGTGTGGGGATTGAGTCTTCATCTTCAGTCAGAAGAGGCTGGAGACCTCACTCCTTGGTAAGGAATAACCAAGGTTGCTCCCTGGAGGTGCTCAGGGCCAGGTTGGATGAGGCCTTCACTGCTTTTACCCCCTTGCCTTGCCTCGCCTCCCTGCAGCCTTTGGGTCTGTGCTGGGTTGAGCAGCCTGGGCTGGTGGGAGGTCCCTGCCCAGGGCAGAGGGCTGGAGCTGGCTGAACTTTCAGGTCCCTTCCAAGCCAACCATGCTGTGATTCCATGACACAAATGTGGCTGCTCCCTGCTCCTGGGGAGTGCTGAGATCCCACCATGGGAAGGTGAGAAGCAGGTGCAGAGCATGGGGTGTGCCAGGTTCTGCTGCAGGAGCTGTGTCAGCAGTTAGGTAGCTGTGAGATGCTGCCTTGGCTCACCTGGGAGTTGCCCCCAACAGGGGAATTTTCTTTCCCCTTTTCAGCCCCCATGAGGTGGAGAGGGGCCTGAGCCTGCCCCAGGGCTGTGGCTGTGGGGTGACCTCCTCCCCACCCACCTGCTGATGCCACAGGAGGCTAAAGGGGAAGGAAACCAAACCCAGGAGCCTGCTTTAGCATTTGGTTCTTTCAACCAAGTCTTTGCAGTTCCTCCCCCTTTTTAAAGCCCCCAGGTGCCCCTCCCCCCCGTTTAAAGCCTCCAGTCCCCCCACCTTTTAAACCCCAGCCTCCCCAGTCCAGGGGCTGATCATTCCCCTCCCTGCAGCACCAGATCCAAGAGGATCCTGCAGCATTGCTCTTAATTAAGATGATGGGATCACAGCATGGCTTGGGTTGGAAGGTTCTTTTAACTAAGTCTTTGCACTCCCCCACCTTTTAACCCCCCACTCCCCCCAGTCCAGGGGGGAGCCAGATGGTCTTGAAAGTGCCTTCCCAGCCAAAGCACTGTGTGAGCCTCTGGAGACAGCAGTTCCTTACCTTGAGCTTCTGCCCACTGAAGTGAATCTTTTCTCTCTTGCAGTGTTCCATTGGCAAGCCACAATAATGGGACCAGTAAGTATTGAGAGGCTGGCTGGTGGTGCTGGTGGTGCCCCAGTGCTGCTGTGCTGACCCCTCCCCTGGCCATGCTTCTCTCTCTCCCTGACAGAACGACAGTCCCTACCAAGGTGGAGTCTTCTTCCTGACGATTCACTTCCCAACAGATTATCCCTTCAAACCACCCAAGGTGAGCGGCCCCCAGCAGCCATCCCCTCCCTCCCTGCCTTGCCTGCCTGCTGTGGCCCCCTGGGAGCCCTCCCCTGACCTGCTGCTTCCTCCTGCAGGTTGCATTTACAACGAGAATCTATCACCCAAACATCAACAGTAACGGCAGCATTTGTCTGGACATCCTACGGTCACAGTGGTCCCCAGCACTAACTATTTCAAAAGGTACCTGCCCTTGCTGCTCCTGCTCTGAAACCCAGCCACAGCTCAGCCCTTGGGCTGCCAAAGCTGCTGCCTGCCTGCCTGCCTGCTGCCCCTGCCTCCCGCTCCTGGGGCTGCTCAGCTGGCTGCGTGGCTGCAGGGCGCTGCCTGGGAGAGCAGAGAGGCTGCTTGGCTCTGCCCAGAGGAGCCTGTGAGCCCCCCTGCACCAGCAGCTCCCTGCCTCACCTTGGCCTGAGTGCACCAGCAGCCTGGGGCTGGGCCCCCCCTGCCCTGCCCTGCCCTGCCCTGCCCTGCCCTGCCCTGCCCTGCCCTGCTCCAGAGAGGCATCAGCCCGGGGCTGGGCCTGCCCTGCCCTGCCCCGCCCCAGAGAGGCATCAGCCCGGGGCTGGGCCTGCCCTGCCCTGCCCTGCCCTGCCCCAGAGAGGCATCAGCCCGGGGCTGGGCCTGCCCTGCCCTGCCCTGCCCTGCCCCAGAGAGGCATCAGCCCGGGGCTGGGCCTGCCCTGCCCTGCCCCGCCCCAGAGAGGCATCAGCCCGGGGCTGGGCCTGCCCTGCCCTGCCCCGCCCCAGAGAGGCATCAGCCCGGGGCTGGGCCTGCCCTGCCCTGCCCTGCCTTGCCCTGCCCTGCCCTGCCCCAGAGAGGCATCAGCCCGGGGCTGGGCCTGCCCTGCCCTGCCCCAGAGAGGCATCAGCCCGGGGCTGGGCCTGCCCTGCCCTGCCCCAGAGAGGCATCAGCCCGGGGCTGGGCCTGCCCTGCCCTGCCCTGCCCCAGAGAGGCATCAGCCCGGGGCTGGGCCTGCCCTGCCCTGCCCTGCCCTGCCCCAGAGAGGCATCAGCCCGGGGCTGGGCCTGCCCTGCCCTGCCCTGCCCTGCCCCAGAGAGGCATCAGCCCGGGGCTGGGCCTGCCCTGCCCTGCCCCACAGAGGCATCAGCCCGGGGCTGGGCCCCCCCTGCCCTGCCCCGCCCCAGAGAGGCATCAGCCCGGGGCTGGGCCTGCCCTGCCCTGCCCCGCCCCACAGAGGCATCAGCCCGGGGCTGGGCCTGGCCTGCCCTGCCCTGCCCCACAGAGGCATCAGCCCGGGGCTGGGCCTGGCCTGCCCTGCCCTGCCCCACAGAGGCATCAGCCCGGGGCTGGGCCTGGCCTGCCCTGCCCTGCCCCAGAGAGGCATCAGCCTGGGGCTGGGCCCCCCCTGCCCCGCCCTGCCCTGCCCCGGAGAGGCATCAGCCCGGGGCTGGGTCCCCCCTGCCCCGCCCTTCCCTGCCCTGCCCCAGAGAGGTATCAGCCTGGGGCTGGGCCCCCCCCTGCCCTGCCCCGCCCCAGAGAGGCATCAGCCCGAGGCTGGGCCCCCCCTGCCCCGCCCTGCCCCGCCCCAGAGAGGCATCAGCCCGGGGCTGGGCCCCCCCCTGCCCCGCCCTTCCCTGCCCTGCCCCAGAGAGGTATCAGCCCGGGGCTGGGCCCCCCCCTGCCCTGCCCTGCCCTGCCCTGCCCTGCCCCAGAGAGGCATCAGCCCGGGGCTGGGCCCCCCCTGCCCCGCCCTGCCCCACCCCAGAGAGGCATCAGCCCGGGGCTGGGCCCCCCCTGCCCCGCCCTGCCCCGCCCCAGAGAGGCATCAGCCCGGGGCTGGGCCCCCCCCTGCCCCGCCCTGCTCTGCCCTGCCCCAGAGAGGCATCAGCCTGGGGCTGGGCCCCCCCTGCCCCGCCCTGCCCCAGAGAGGCATCAGCCCGGGGCTGGCCCCCCCCTGCCCTGCCCCAGAGAGGCATCAGCCCAGGCTTAAACTGCAGGCATCAACTCAGGGCTGCCAGCCCATGTGGTGGAGCCAGGGTGCTGTTAAGGAGCTGCTGTAATGTGTGCTGAAGCCATGGCAACTCTGGATGGCTGTTAGCATATTGATAACTTCTTTATTCACATGGGAATTTGCCCCAGAGCTATTAAATAGTGTCATAGCATCAATAAGGTTGGAAGAGACCTCTGAGATCATTAAGTCCAACCTGTCACCCAGCACCTCATGGCTAGTAAACTATTGCTCCGAGGGCCACATCCAATCCCCTCCTGAACACCTCCAGGGATGGTGACTCCACCACCTCCCTGGGCAGCACATTCCAATGACTAACAACTCTGTCTGGGAAGAATTTTCTCCTCACCTCCAGCCTAAACTTCCCCTGGCACAGCTTGAGACTGTGTCCTCTTGTTCTGGTGCTGGGTGCCTGGGAGAAGAGACCAACCCCTTCCTGGCTACAGCCTCCCTTCAGGTAGTTGTAGAGAGCAAGAAGGTCTCCCCTGAGCCTCCTCTTCTCCAGGCCAAGAAGCCCCAGCTCCCTCAGCCTCTCCTCACAGGGCTGTGCTGGAGGCCTCTCAGGCTCAGTTTGTGGTGGGAAGA
Organism: Melanerpes formicivorus; assembly: GCF_026170545.1. Classification (NCBI taxonomy): domain Eukaryota; kingdom Metazoa; phylum Chordata; class Aves; order Piciformes; family Picidae; genus Melanerpes; species Melanerpes formicivorus. The sequence continues at coordinate 1,001,840 of NW_027142443.1, forward strand.
TACACTCCCAGTGAGAATGTGCAGTATTTGGGCAGGTAGCACAATTTCACCAGTGTGAGGCCAGCAGGACAAGAACTTCAACCCCAGTTTTGTGCAAGCCAGTAAGGGTTAACAGCCAGAGAGAAGCCCTGGGAGCGACCACGGGGGCAGCCCCGGGGGCTGGGGGAGACTCAACGAGAACCATTAATGAATCAGTTACCCACAGCTGGTTCCCCCCCAGCAGGGAGTGCTACTGCTGGGTGTGGGTTGTTGAGGCTCTGGGGGGCGCTGTGGTGCTCCAGGCAGGGCTGGGGGCCGGCAGGAAGGCCTTGGGGCCGGGCCGGCTCCGGTGGGGTGGCAGAGCTGCGCCGTGGCTGGGAAGGGCTCTTGGGTAAACTGAGGCACAGCGAAGGTCTGGTTGCAAGGGGAAGCAAAGCTTGGCTCTGGCTTGCAGGGGGTAGGCCTTCAAACACCTTAAAACAAAGCCCAGCTTTGAATTTTAGCTGGGTTGGGGGTTTTTATGGCTCAAGATCTGCAGGTTGTAGCTGTGGCCATGCAAGTGAGGGAGTTTGGGGTCTCTTCTGTGTGTGGGCCATGACCATTCTGGTTTGAAGCTTCACACTTGGTCATGAAGTGCTGCAGCCTCCTTCCTGTGGTGTGAAGGATCCTCTTGCCTCTAACTCTCCTGATAAACACCACCTTGATTCAGGCAGGTGATTCCTGCTGCCCCTCCATCATCATGAGGGTCTCCTTCTTGCTGAGCAGTTCCTGCCTGCTCTGTCTGGCTCAGAGGATGTTAGGGGTTGGGAGGGACCTCTGGAAATCATGGAGTTCAGAGCAGGAGCATAGGTTCCAGCACAGGTCACACAGGAGCACATCCAGACAGGGCTGGAAAGTCTCCACAACCTCTCTGGGCAGCCTGCTCCAGGGCTCTGTGTGCCTCACAGTACAGAAGTTCCTCCTCATGTTGAGGTGGAACCTCCTGTGCTGGAGTTTATATCCACTGCCCCTTGTCCTATCACAGAGTGCAACTGAGCAGAGCCTGTCCCCTCCCTCTTGACCCCCAGCTATTGATAGACATTGATCAGATCCCTCTCAGCCTTCTCCTCTCCAGACTCTCTGCCCCAGGGCTCTCAGCCTCTCCTCACCAGGCAACGCTCCAGTGCCTTCAGCATCCTTGTAACCCTCCCTTGGACTCTCTCCAGCAGATCCCTGTCCCTCCTGAGCTGGGGAGCCCAGAGCTGGATGTAGTATTCCAGGTGAGGTCTCAGCAGGGCAGAGTAGAGGGGGAGGAGAACCTCCTTGGATCTGCTGGACACACTCCTCTGAATGCAGCCCAGGATCCTATTGGCACTCCAGGCTCCCTGCGGGCGCCGCCTGCCCCGCCCCGGCTCAGGTTCCTTGGTCTGTGGAAGCAGCTGGAAGGACAAAGCAGTGCCTGGATTTGTCTCTTGGCAGAAGCTGGCTCAGGGCAGGGTGCTGAAGTCTCCCCTCAGGTGGGAGGGCCTGGGCATGGTGCCAGGCTGAGGCAGCTCTCCTCACAGCTGCTCTGTGCAGCACTGGCTGCTGTCTAAGCACTGAGGCAGCAGCCAGGGCTGGTGTCAGGTGTGCTGGGATTGGGCTGCTGTGTAACTGGTCAGACTGGTGCAACTGGAGAGGGTGATGAGATCTTCACTGGGTTAGGGAGGAAAGTGCCCCTGTGGGGGGTGGGCAGGCAGCACTGGGAAGATGCTGGGAGCTAGGCTGGAACTGGGACAGCTGGAAGAGGGTAGGGCAGGGATTGAAGAGGCTGGCTGAGAGCATCAGGGAGTGGCTGTCAGCTTTCATCACTCCCAAAATACATCTGCAGAGGAAGCTTGCAGCCCAGCTGCTGTGTGCTTCTAACATCTGCCTCCTTGTGCTCTTCAGGAGCATGCAGCTGGAGTCAGCCAAGGGGCAGTGAGGTCATTGTGGGACTGAGCTCCTCTGCAGGCTGCTTCCCTCCAGGAGGGGTCCCTGTGGTGCTGACCACTCCTCACCCACTGCAGAGGAGTTCAGAACAGGGCACAAACCTCCCTGCCCTGGCACAAAGCACAGGGGCAGAATCCTGTCTGAGTTCCCTGGGGTTCATCAGTTCACAGAATGGGTTGGGTTGGAAGTGACCTTAAAGCTCAGCCAGTTCCAGCCCCCTGCCCTGGGCAGGGACACCTCCCACCAGCCCAAGGTGCTCAAGGCCAGTGCCTGGCTTCCAGTGCCTGTGGATGTCCCCAGGCAGTGGCCAGGGACCAAGTGCCAGGTGTGGGGAGGGACTGGGGAGAAGCTCAGGGAGGGGCCAGCCCAGAGTGGTGTCCCCATCCAGTGGTACTTGGCAGTGTCACCCAGAACAGCAGCAGGCTCAGGCTGTTCCCCTCCAGGAGCTGTTCCACCACCCAGGGCAGGCAGCAGGCAGCAGGAGCCCTGTGTGTGGGGTGAGAGAGCCCTGGGAGAGGATGGGGCTGGGACCCACACCTGGGCAGACCAAACTGTCCCACAGGAGGAGTTGGCCCTGCTGGGAGTAAGCTCCTGACCCCAGGGGTTGGTGGCAGCCCCTTGGCTCCCAGGGACAGACTCCTGCTGAGGCTTCAGGACCCCTCCTGTTTCACCCCTGGGCACCAACTCATGGACCCAGGGAATGGGTTGGGTTGGAAGGGACCTTCAAGCTCATCCAGTGCCAACCCCCTGCCATGGGCACCTCCCACCAGCCCAGGCTGCTCAAGGCCTCATCCAGCCTGGCCTGGAACACCTCCTGGCTCCCACAGAGCTGCTTTTGGCTCTTGAAGCCACTGCCAGCTGTAGCTCTGTGCTCTGGCCACCCAAGGGTGTTACAGCTGCCTGCTGCACTTGGCTGTGGGCTCATCCCTACCAACAAGAGCAGCTAATGCTCATGGGTAAGCTGCTGGGCACCTTGGGCTTCCTTGCTGAGCAGGGGAGGTGGATCAGGCATGGAGAAAGGTGCTCCTGGAAGTTTGGAGTGTTCGGTGCTCTGTACAAGGAGGCTTTGGCAGTAGAAGCCTGGGTCAGAGTTGTGCTGGGGTGCACAGGCATGAGGCTGCCACCACCTCCTTGGGCAACCTGTGCCAGGCTCTCACTACCCTCCTGGGGAACAACTTCCTAACACCCACTCTGATGTTGAGGTGGAGCCTGCTGTGTTCCAGCTCATGTCCATTGCCCCTTGTCCAGGACTCCAGTGGGAAGGGCCTGGCCCCTGCTTGACCCCCACCCCTCAGATACTTCTAGAGCACTCTGAGCCTTCTCCAGACTCAACAGCCCCAGGGCTCAGCCTTTCCTCCTCACAGAGCTGCTCCAGTCCTTCAGTCATCCTCACAGTTTGTTTGACTCTCTCCAGCAGCTCCCTCTCCCTGACTGGCCTCTCCCTGACTGGCCACAGTCTTCCAGGTGTGGCCTCCCCAGGGTGGAGCAGAGTGGGAGGAGACCCTCCCCAGCCCTGCTGGATGCCCCCCAGAGCAGCAAACATTGATCAAGCAGTGATCAAGCTCCTGAGGGGCCTCTGAGTAAATTACTGCTGGGGAGCAGCTGTGTGAGGAGGAAAGGCTGAGGGTCCCAGGGCTGTTTAGCCTGGAGAAAGGAAGGCTGAGAGGGATCTGACCAAGAACTATAACTGTCTGAGGGCTGGGTGTCAAGAAGGGGCCAGGCTCTTCTCACTGGTGTCCTGGACAAGGGGCAATGGACACAAACGAACCCAGGAGGTTCCACCTCAACGTGAGGGAAAACTACTCTGGTGTGAGGGTGCTGGAGCCCTGGAGCTGGCTGCCCAGAGAGGTTGTGGAGTCTCCTTCTCTGGAGACCTTCCAGACCCACCTGGATGTGTTCCTGTGAGACCTGCCTGGGGCAACCCTGCTGTGGCAGGGGGCTTGGACTCAATCTCCAGAGGTTCCTTCCAGCCCCTAACATTCTGTGATTCCATGAAGCAATTTGGAAACACCTCCAGGCATGGGGATTCAACTGCCTCCCTGGGCAGCCTGGGCCAGGCTTTGAGAACCCTTTCAGTGAAGGAGTTTCTTCTGATGTTCAACCTAAACCTCTCCTGGGGCAACTGGAGGCCATTGCCTCTGCTCCTATCTCCTGATACTAGGGAGCAGAGCCCAACCCCCACCTCACTGCAGCCTCCTCTCAGGGAACTGTAGAGGACAATGAGGTCTCCCTCAGCCTCCTCATCTCCATTCTGCCAGAAGAGTGTCCTTGTGGCCCTGCTCCATGGGGAGGCCATGACAATGGCTCCTTCAGCAGCACCACCAGCAGCCTGTGCTTGAGCAGCTGCTTAGTTGTGAAGGATTTGGTCCAGGCTGGTCCACATCAGTCAGGAGCCCACTGAAGAAGTTGGTTTTGTGGTCTGCACTGGATGATGGCTGCAGAGCTGCTGAGGGGCCTGGAGCAGCTCTGTGAGGAGCAGAGGCTGAGAGCCTGGAGAAGAGCAGCCCCAGAGGGGAACTGAGCAAGGCTCAGCAAGAGATAAAGGAGCTGTGGGGGACAAGAGGCTGGGGCCAGACTCTGCTCAGTGGTGCCCAGGGACAGGACAAGGGGCAAAGGGCACAAACTGGAACCCAGGAGGTTCCATCTGAACAGGAAGTGAGGGTGCTGGAGGCCTGGAGCAGGCTGCCCGGAGAGGTTGTGGAGTCTCCTCTGGAGAGCTTCCAACCCCCCCATGGTATTGTGCTCCTGGGCAAGCTGCTGTGGCTGCCCTGCTGGAGCAGGGGTTGGACTGGACTGGACTGAATGATGTCCAGGGATCTCTTCCACCTCCTCCATGCTGGGATCCTGGGGTTCTGTGGCTTGGCATCCAGGACAGGAAACAAAAGAGGAGGAGCAGGTGCAGATCTTCTAGCTGGGTCCCAGCTGGGAAGCTGCTGAGCTCAGCCAGCTCTGCAGAGCTCTCCATGGGATACTGAAGACAATGCTGGAACAGTCCTGGAGTGGTTAAAGGTGGTCCAAGGCCAACAAGAGGAGCTCTGGGGGCAGCTATTCAGACAGTGTTGACAGCTACAGGCAGCTCCCAAATGCTTCATTGCCAGGATCCAGCTTCCAACCCCGCCCCGGTCATTGTGCCCCTGGGCAGGCTGCTGTGGGTGCCCTGCTGGAGTAGGGGTATGGACTGGATGATGCACAGAAGTCCCTTCCAACCCCACCATGGCTCTGACAGAACACTCCTACCTGGAGCCTGTGCTCAGATGCCCTTATCTAGGAGGTGTGACCACAACTTGTGATCGTGCAAAGCTGTGGAGCTCAGAGGGAGGACTTCCATCCAGAATCCCTTGGCTGAAGCCTGTGGGTTGCTGCTCCCTGGTATTTCAGAAGAACAGTGCCAGGTCTGCTGTCTGGGGGGGAAGCCAGAGAGGTGGTGGAGTCACCATCCCTGGGAGTGTTTAACAAGAGCCTGGCTGAGGCACGTGGTGCCATGGTTGAATTGATCAGGTGGTGTTGGGTGATGGGTTGGACTTGGTGATCTCAGAGGTCTTTTCCAACCTGGTTAATTCTGGCTGAGCTGGGCAGGTGTCTTCAGCTGCTCTGCAAGCTCTAACCCAGTTTCTCTCTTCTCTCTCCCCAGTACTTTTGTCCATCTGTTCTCTGTTGTGTGATCCCAACCCAGATGATCCTTTAGTGCCTGAGATTGCACGGATCTACAAAACAGATAGAGAAAAGTGAGTATGGAAGCTGCCCTGGGGCCTGGGCAGGGCAGCAGCCCCCCTCAAGCAGCGCCCCAGGGCCTGGGCAGGGCAGCAGCCCCCCTCAAGCAGCGCCCCAGGGCCTGGGCAGGGCAGCAGCCCCCCTCAGGCAGCGCCCCAGGGCCTGGGCAGGGCAGCAGCCCCCCTCAGGCAGCGCCCCAGGGCCTGGGCAGGGCAGCAGCCCCCCTCAAGCAGCGCCCCAGGGCCTGGGCAGGGTAGCAGCCCCCCTCAGGCAGCACCCCAGGGCCTGGGCAGGGCAGCAGCAGCCCCCCTCAGGCAGCGCCCCTCAGGCAGCGCCCCAGGGCCTGGGCAGGGCAGCAGCCCCCCTCAAGCAGCGCCCCAGGGCCTGGGCAGGGCAGCAGCCCCCCTCAAGCAGCGCCCCAGGGCCTGGGCAGGGCAGCAGCCCCCCTCAAGCAGCGCCCCAGGGCCTGGGCAGGGCAGCAGCCCCCCTCAAGTGCTGAGGGGCACCTGAAAGCAGCCACTCCTGGGGACACTGAGAACCTGGCTTTGCCTTTTTTCACTTCAGCTCTGGTCCCCAGAGGGATTTCTTTTTTCCCCTCCATGGGAGCTGTAGTACCAGCTCCACCCTGCTGGAGGAGGGTTTGGGTGGCAGAAGGCTGTGAAAGCCTTGTCCTGCACAGAAGAGGCTTTCAATGGTCTTGTAGCTGCTGATTTAGAGGCTGCCTTACTTGAGTGGCAAGGGCAATGTGGGGCTGTGGAGCTGGAAGCTGAAGGTGGTGAGCAGGCTTGGGAGGGCCCTCATTGCCTGCTTTGGTGCTTTTGAGCCAGCAGAGGGAGAGCTGTTGCAGGAGAACATCTCCACAGTAGGGTTCTGCAAGCCAAGGCTGCTCCTTGGACAGCACAAGGCAGGAGGGTGGTGGAGAGTTGGTCTGGGAGCACTCTGAAGCCAGCAGCACCAGCAGGGAGGACTCTGGCACCAAAGAACAACAGCTTCTTGCCTGCTGCAAACTGTTCCCTCCCAGGGCTGAGCTGTAGTGTTCATTTCTGAAGCTCTCTGCTCCTCTCAGAAGCAGCTGGGGAGGGAACTGATTTCCCCAGACATGGTTGCTCTCCTGCCTGCTTGAGGAGCAGCTTCTGGAGCTGTCTGAGCGGTGCTGTGAAGGCCAGGGCTGTCCCCCTTCCTCCTCCCTCTGGACTGTCACACAGCCCCAGAGCTTAGCTGATGCACAGCACTAGGAAGCTTGTGGCTGCAGGTGTCTCAGAAGTGAAGAACAAGACCAAGGTGCCTCCTGTTGTCAGGCAGAAGGTGGCAGCAGCTCTCTTAACCACACCAACTGCTGCTCTGCCCAGCCTGAGCTTGCCCCTAGCAGTGCCTCTGGCTGCAGAGGCTGTTTGGGTGCTGAGGAAGAGGAGCAATTTGTGCCTTCAAGAGTCCAAATCCAAACCTGATGTGGGACCAGTGGTGGTATCCTGAGGGTCACCACTACAGCCACGTGTATCCTGCAGCCAGAAAGGAGCCTGGCAGGGGTTGGTAGATGTCAGCTGCTGGGCTTGGTGCCTCAGGAAGGAGGAGGATTGGGTTGGCAGGGACACAGGGATCCATTTCTTCCCCGGAAAGCCCCAATTCAGAGCTGCAGTGCTGGTTCCCAGGGGATGCACGTTGGGGCAGGCAGAGGTGAAAAAGACTTCCAGCAGACACCTTGCCCTCAGACATCTGCTTGGTGGCCTAGATCCCAAAGGTCCTGCTGGAAGTGGGACTGATTGGTTCTTTCCCATGGTTGCCCAGGGATGTGGTTGAGGCCTTATCTTTGCAGACACTCAAGACTGGCCTTGCTGTGTCCTTGGGCAGCCTGCTCTGGCTGGAGGTGTCCCTGCTGCCTGCAGGGGGGTTGACCTTGATGGTCCCTTCCAGCCCCATGCACTCTTGGTGCTGTGGGCTCTCACTTCCCTCTTCTGCCTTCTCTTGCCATTTGCTCTCAAAGCTGCCAAATACCTGCTGCTGCAGGAGAGGTTTTGAGCTTGTTCCATGGGGGAAGCTTGCCAGAGTGCATCAGGTTTGGAAGGGAACCTCAAAAGTCAGCTTGCTCAACCCCCCTGCAGTCCCAGGGGCACCTCCAACTGGAGAAGCTGCCCAGGGACACAGACCTTGAGTGCCTGCAGGGATGGAGCCTCAACCCCCTGCCTGGGCAGCCTGTTCCAGTGTCTCCTCACCCTCACTGTGCAGAACTTCCTCCTGGTGTCCAGCCCTGACCCGCTCCAGCTCCAAAGCTCACCAGGAGAGTGCCCAGTGAGGAGCCCCCACCGAGGCTCTTGCAGCTGCTGGCTGCAGCTGCACATTTCCTGCACTTTCTGATGTGCCACAGCCAGCTGCAGGCTGAGGGATCCCAGGGAAAAGAAGTGGGGGAAAAAAAAACGACAATTAAAAGTTTTCAGTTAAAAAATTGAGCCTTTTTTGTAATTGGCAAACCCTTTTGGACCTTTTTTGAGAGGAGTTTTGGACCCATTTTGAGGGGCATTTTAGACCTTTCTTTAAGAGGCCTTTTAGACCTTTCTTAGAGGCATTTTAGACCCTTTGTCAGAGGCATTTTAGACCCTTTGTCAGAGGCATTTTAGACCCTTTGTCAGAGGCATTTTAGACCCTTTGTCAGAGGCATTTTAGACCCTTTGTCAGAGGCATTTTACACCCTTTTTAAAGAGGCCTTTTAGACCTTTCTTCTTTTAGGAGGCCTTTTAGACCTTTCTTCTTTTAGGAGGCCTTTTAGACCTTTCTTCTTTTAGGAGGCCTTTTAGACCTTTCTTCTTTTAGGAGGCCTTTTAGACCCTTTCTTCTTTTAGGAGGCCTTTTAGACCCTTTCTTCGAGGCCTTTTAGACCTTTCTTTAGGAGGCCTTTTAGACCTTTCTTTAGGAGGCCTTTTAGACCTTTCTTTAGGAGGCCTTTTAGACCTTTCTTTAGGAGGCCTTTTAGACCTTTCTTTAGGAGGCCTTTTAGACCTTTCTTTAGGAGGCCTTTTAGACCTTTCTTTAGGAGGCCTTTTAGACCTTTCTTTAGGAGGCCTTTTAGACCTTTCTTTAGGAGGCCTTTTAGACCTTTTTTTCCAGAGGGATTCGAGATTCTGTTCTTATTTTTAAAAATAGAAATGTATGGAAATTGATTATTTAATATTAGAACTCTAAAATTCCACTAAAATTTTTCCCTAAATGCTGCCACTCCTTCCCCCCCCATGCTGCCACTCCTTCCCCCCCCCCCCCCCGGCTGCATCTCCTCCCCCCCCCCCCCCCCCGGCTGCATCTCCTCCCCCCCCCCCCCCCCCCCCATGGCTGCATCTCCTTCCCCCCCCCCCCCCCCATGGCTGCATCTCCTTCCCCCCCCCCCCCCCCATGGCTGCATCTCCTTCCCCCCCCCCCCCCCCATGGCTGCATCTCCTTCCCCCCCCCCCCCCCCGGCTGCATCTCCTTCCCCCCCCCCCCAATCCATTAAAACTACTAGAAAACCCTTCAAACTAATGTTTAAAAAAGCCAATTGAAAGAATGCAAAAAGAATGAGACTTGGGAGCACTTTTGAATGAGGAATTTAAAGATAATGAGGAAAAGAAATGAAATTTCTTCAAGTGTAAAAATGATTTAAAAAAACAAGTAGACAAAATCACAGAAATCATGAAATAAGGAAAAGGTGATTGGAATACAGGTGGCGAAGCTCTGTGCTGGAGCCTCTCCCCTGAGCAGAGCCCCAGATGAGTGACCTCCACCTCTCTGCTCAGCCCTGCCCCCTGCTCTCACTGCCAAGATTTTCTTTGTCATCTCCTGTCTCAATCTCCCCTCTCCCAGCTCAAAGCCATTGTCCCTCATCCTGCCACTCCCAGCCCTTGTCACAAGTCCCTCCCCAGCTCTCCTGGTTCCCCTTTAGGTACTGGAAGGCTCCTCTGAGGTCTCCCTGGAGCCTTCTCTTCTCCAGGCTGAGAAGCCCAACTCTCCAAGCCTGTCCCCACAGGGGAGGTTCTTCAGCCCTTTGATTATCTTGGTGGCCTTCTCTGGACCTCCATCCTCACTCTGTGGCCTGTCTGGTGCCACAGCCCTTTGCGGGACCCTCTGTGCTGCCCTGTTCATCCCCATGGCTGCTGCAGCTGAGTGAGGAGCCTGGGGGCTGCTGCAGCTGAGTGAGGAGCCTGGGGGCTGCTGCAGCTGAGTGAGGAGCCTGGGGGCTGCTGCAGCTGAGTGAGGAGCCTGGGGGCTGCTGCAGCTGAGTGAGGAGCCTGGGGGCTGCTGCAGCTGAGTGAGGAGCCTGGGGGCTGCTGCAGCTGAGTGAGGAGCCTGGGGGCTGCTGCAGCTGAGTGAGGAGCCTGGGGGCTGCTGCAGCTGAGTGAGGAGCCTGGGGGCTGCTGCAGCTGAGTGAGGAGCCTGGGGGCTGCTGCAGCTGAGTGAGGAGCCTGGGGGCTGCTGCAGCTGAGTGAGGAGCCTGGGGGCTGCCGCCGCTGCGTGAGTAACCTGTGTGCTGCTTTCTCCCCGTGCAGGTACAACAGAATAGCTCGGGAATGGACTCAGAAGTACGCCATGTAACGCCAGCAATTATGGGATAACCTCTACAAATAAAGATAGGGGAACTCTGAGAGAGAGAGAAAGAGAGAGAGAGAGAGAGAGAAAGTCCTTTTGATTTCCATTTGACTGCTTTCTATGAGCCCACGCCTCCTCCTCCTCCCCCGTGCACATTGTTTACCTGACCCAGCAGTGCTGCGTGTTGTACATACTCGGAACAACGACCCCCAAACTCCTCTCCCTCCCTCCCCACCAGCATTGACTCCTAGCAGAGAACTTCTTTGTGTGTGTGTGTCCAAAGCTGCTGCTTCAGCCATAACGTTGTGAGCCTAAAAGCATTCCTGCTGCGAAGCCAAATTGAGGGTTGCCGGGCAGGGGGTGGGGCCGGGGCCGAGCGGTGGTGCCAGGGGGAAGGTGCAGGGAGCCACCATCTGGTCGTGGAAGGGTTGGAAGCGGAATCCTTTTACACTCATAACAGTTATGAGCGAGCAAGGTGAAGAACCTGCAGCTGTCTCTGTATCCATTTGACTCTGAAGGACCTAACACCTTTAGGTTTAAAGGTTCTGAGCAACCAGAGGGAAGCAAAACAAACAAAACAAACAATTATTCTGTGTGCCCACATCCTGTGGTTGATTAAAGGTGGAAGTGGAAACCAAGTTCCTCCCCTCCCTCCCTCCCATCTCCACTGGGTTTTGGAGCTCTTAGGTGCATCCAAGTGAGGTTGATTTTGGGTTCTGGTTTTGGTTTCACCTCTCTCCCTTCCCCTCCATCCTCTTGGTTTGTAGCTGGTTTCTCACTCAATACCTAGCTGATAGCTCTCCTGTTTTGGGTTTGTTTTCTCCTTAAGTTTTTGTTTTGGTTTTTTTTTTAACTGCTTAGGTCTGGATGTAAGGGTGGAAAAAAAAAAATAAGGCAACAGAACATAAATCTCTCCCAACCCAACCATTTGACAGCAAACTTTGTGTATAGTAAGGAGCTGAGCGCTCCCACCCCGGAGCTTGTACGGTGGAGAATGATTAATCTGTGTAATAAACTGATTTCCTCCAGTCATTCCATCCAGCTTTGGTCTCAGTGGGCTTTTAATGTGAGGAGCAAGCTTGGCACAAGCCTAAGAGCTGGTGGTGTGGATCCTCTCTAGAAACCTCCTCCTGCCTTTGGAAGCCCTGCAGCGCTCGGGCTCTGCGTCACGTCGAGGTCGCGCAGCCGGACGGGACGGAGGCCAGCTGAGAGCGCTCAGCTGAGCTCAGGACCTGCACTTGGGGGTGCCAGGAGGCCCTTTCTTGACTCTTCAGCCACAGCAGCAGCTTTGCTAAAACTCCCAAGTGACTTTTGACAGAGCCTAGAGGTGTTGCTCCCAGTCTGCCACAGGCTGCCTGTGTGTCCTGTAGGTAAGTTGAGACCTCCTGTACCTGCAATCATGGATGGCAAAGGGTTACCAAGCAAGCAACCAAGCAAGCAAGCAACCACATCAGCACAAACCTTCATCAAATGTAGCTTTTTACATAATTACTTTGCACTAAACATCTGCAGATGTTCATACAGTTGGAAATTGTTCTTGTTTGTGTCTGGAGTTTTGGTTTTTTTTGGGGTTCTTGGTTTTTTTTTTCCTCCTTTCTTTCTTTTTTGGAACAAAAACCTTCACTTGCCCCTCAGTGGCAGCTGTTAGTTGGAGCCTTTCCTTTGTCAACCCCTCCCTCCTTCCTGCCCCCCCCCCCCCATGTAATTGCCAGCATTGTTGGTGTGACTGTAGGTGAGTCTGCAAAGTTTTATCTCCTCCTAGTAGAGTTGTATCAAAGCCATCGATGGAGGGAGAGCGGCTGTGGCCTCCCAGGCTCCCTCCGGCCACGGGGCCCTGGCCCCCGTCCCATCTTCAAATGCATCTTGACACTCTTGCACAAATGAGGAATAAATGTCCACTGCTTTTGGTCTAAAGCTGTCCCACTTGTCTCATCTCTCAGTGTCCTCCTCTTGTGTGCACCAAGGGATAGGAGCAGAGGAAGGGTTGGGTTGGAAGAGGCCTCTAAGGTCATCCAGTCCAACGAGCAGCCCAACCCCACCATGGCCACCAAACCGTGACCCCAACTGCCATGGCCACAGGGTTCTGGAACACCTCCAGCCATGGGCACTCCACCACCTCCCTGGGCAGCCTGTGCCAGTCCCTGACCACTCTGGCAGCAAAGAAATTGCTTCTCCTCTCTAGTCTAACCCTCCCCTGGCACAATTTCAGGACATGTCCACTCCTATCACCTCTGACTAGGGAGCAGAGTCCAACCCCCCTCCTGGCTCCAGCCTCCTCTCAGGGAGCTGCAGAGAGCAATGAGGTCTCCCTCAGCTTGCTCCACACTGAACACCCCCAGCTCCCTCAGCTGCTCTTCCCCAACCCTCTTCTCCAGACCCTTCCCCAGCTCTGTTGCCCTTCTCTGGCCCTGCTCCAGCTCCTCAATGTCCTTCTTGCAGTGAGAGGCCCAGAACTGAACCCAGCACTCAAGCTGTGTCCTCCCCAGTGCCCAGTCCAGGGTTACCATCGCTGCCCTGCTCCTGCTGCCCACACCATTGCTGCTCCAGGCCAGGCTGCTGGTGCCCTTCTTGCCCAGCTCGTTCAGCTGCTCCTCAGCAGACTGTTCTCCAGAGCACCCTGGCAGTGGTGTTTCTTGGAGGCCTCCCAGCAGAGGATTCCTGGTTAGTGCTGTGTGGGGACATTAGCTCTGAAGGACTGGAGCAGTCTCAGAAGGTGGTGGAGCAGGTGGCTGAGTGACAGCCACAGGGGTGGGGGAGGAGTGTGGTGTGCATCAGGATACCAGGTGGGAAGGGACCCTAAGGGTCATCTGGTCCAAGCTTTCTAGGTCACAGTGGAGCTGAGCTGGCCCAGCCCCCTGCCAAGCTGAGTCTCAAACTGTCCCAGGCAGGGCACTCCACTGCTGCCCTTGGGAAACCATACCAGAGCCCAGCTGTGCTCATGGGGAAACATTTGCTGCTGGAGTCCAGTCAGCATCTTCCCAGCAGATGTGAACCTGGGGCTTGGCTCACCTTGGACTCTTGGCCCTCTTGTGTTGGCCCACAGGGAGTTGGTGGCTCTGCTGGTTTGGAAAGCAGCTGGTGGCATGGTCACAGCTGCAGTGTAACCACATGGCTGCTGGTGCCTTGGCTCTGGTTTGAGCTCTGGCTGTGGCCTTGCTCTTCACTCAGCATGGGCTGAAGGGTACCTGAAGGGCTCCAGGAGAGCTGGGGAGGGACTTTGGACAAGGGCTGGGAGTGCCAGGACCAGGGACAATGGCTTTGAGCTGGGAGAGGGCAGACTGAGACTGGAGATGAGGAAGAAACTCCTGGCAGTAAGGGTGGGGAGACACTGGCACAGGTTGCCCAGGGAGGCTGTGGCTGCCTCCTGCTTGGAGGTGTTCCAGGCCAGGCTGGAATGAGGCCTTGATCAGCCTGGGCTGGTGGGAGGTGTCCCTGCCCAGGGCAGGGGGCTGGCACTGGATGTCTCTGGATGTCTCTTCCAACCCAACCCGTTTTAGGGCTCTGAGTCTAGGACTCTTCAGTTTTTATTGGCCAATAATTGTCTCAAAACCTCTCAAGAACCTCTCAGTATTTATGCTGAATGTTCTCTGTGGATGAACCTCTGCTTGAGTTGCTCCTCGAGACATTTACCAATGAACTCATCTTGGTGAGTTGCTCAGCTCTGCCCACACCATCCTTGCCCCCATCCGTGGGGTAAAGTGATTCAGCTCCCACTGATGGAAGCCCTTGGCTGCTCTGCAGCTTCTTGCAGGCAGCAGCTGTGTCTTGAGGGTGGAATCACAAGGATTGGATTGGAAGACCAAGTCCTGGGGTGCAGATGCATCTTGGCTCTAGCTGTGGCCCTTGCTTTTCACTCAGCATGGGCTGAGCCCTGCTAGAGCCTCCTGACTGAGGCAGAGGTGGTGGAGTCCTCCCCCTGTGGTTCTGCAGTGGGCTCACCAAGTACTTCCCAAGAGGTTCAAGGAGGGTGGGTTGGGGTGGTTGCAAATGTGGGGGCTCCCCTCCAGCTGAGCCACCCCAGAGTGGCTTTTTGGTGGCAGATCTTGCTGGGGTTTGGTGCTGGAGGAGATCAGATGAGGGGGGGAGCTGAAGTTTGCTTCCTTTCCTGGTGGGACAGCAGTGCTGGGTAACACAAAGGGACACAGCTGGAGATGGAAGTGGAGTCCTGAGTGTTGGGAAAGCTTCCCCAGAGGAGCTGCACTCCCACATCTGCTTCAGTGGCCAGATCAGCTTGGGCTGGTGGCAGCACCCAAGGCTGGGGTTGAGTGAAAGCGAGCTTGGAGGTCCTGAGGTAGGGACCTGAAGGGGGATAGGAAGGACCACAGAGTGGGTTGGGTTGGGAGGGACCTCAAAGATCATCCACCTCCAACACCCTGCCAGGGACACCTCCCATGGCCCAGGTTGCTCAAGACCTCATCCAACCAGGGCAACCTGTTACAGTGTCTCCTCACCCTCTCCAGCCTCCATCTCCACTCTGCCAGCTCCAAGCCCTTGTGGGCTTCTGAGGGTCCTCCTGTGAAGCTGCAGCACTGCTTGGATGTTGTCTTCTGTTCCTCATCACAGCAGATGTACAGCAGCAGCCCCCAAAACCTCTTTGAGTCTGCTGGTGTGCATCTGCTGTGATCACTTCTAGATCTTCCTAGTCAAAGAGGGACCTTCCAACTGGGCACTTTGGGCAGCTGCTGATGGAAGGTGCTGGTTGCATGGGTGGTCTCCTTGGTGCTCTTCTTGGTGACCTCCTTGGTGGTCTTCTTGATGCTCATCTTAGTGGTCTCCTTGATGGTCCTCTTGGTGGGCTTCTAGGAGGTCTCCTTGGTGCTCATCTTTGTACTCATCTTAGTGGTCTTCCAGGTGGTCTCCTTGGTGGTCTTGGTGCTCTTCTTAGAGGTCTCCATGGTGTTCTTCCTAGTGCTCATCTCGTTGTTCACAGCAGCAGACCAGCTCTAGGGCTCTTCCTGTCCCCAGCTGTGGTGTGTGGGAGAAGAGCAGAAGCCTCGAGGAAGGGCAGTGGGAAGAGTTTGGCTCAAAGCTGGATTTCTCTGAGCAGCTTTCGGGGAGCACACCAAGGGCTGGGCCTGGGGGAGGGGCAATTCCAGCTTGGGTCACCTTGTTCTGAAGAACCAGGCTGAGAGAAACCCTCTCTGAAGCTGCTCAGCCTCCCCACTCCAGCTGGAGGATTGGGAGGAAAGACCAAGTCCTGGGGTGCAGATGCAGCTTGGCATTTAGGAGAAGCTAGAGAGCTCTCCCTGCCTTGCTCACTGCCAGCAGCAGTCCTTGCTCTTAGGCTCTGTGCTGTCTTCCTCCCTGAGAGCAATCCTCTTTGTGGGTGCTGGAAGCCCACCCTGCCCCTGCTCTCCAACAGCACCCATCACAAAAGGCCCCAGGTGAGAGGCCAGGAGCAGGGTGGAGAGCTGTGCTGCTTGATCTCCAGCTGCTGCCAGCTGCAGAGCTCCCCCAGGCTGGGAGGTGCCTGTGGAGCCATCTCCCTGGGTGTCTGGAAGAGACAGCTGGGGATGTGCCACAGGGCCACAGAGCTGCTTGAGTTGGAAAAGGCTTTCAAGATCATTGAGTCCAACCAGCAACCCAACCCCACCATGGCCACTGAACCCAGGCTCCAAGTGCCATGGCCACAGGGTTCTGGATCACCTCCAGCCATGGGCACTCCACCACCTCCCTGGGCAGCCTGTGCCAGTCCCTGACCACTCTGGCAGCAAAGAAATTGCTTCTCATCTCTAGCCTAACCCTCCCCTGGCACAATTTCAGGACATTTCCTCTCCTCCTATCACCTGAGAGTGGGAAGCAGAGCCCAACCCCCAGCTCACTGCAGCCTCCTCTCAGGGAGCTGTAGAGAGCAATGAGGTCTCCCTCAGCCTCCTCTGCTCCACACTGAACACCCCCAGCTCCCTCAGCTGCTCCTCCCCAGCCCTCTTCTCCAGACCCTTCCCCACCTTTGTTGCCCTTCTCTGGCCCTGCTCCAGCTCCTCAATGTCCTCCTGGGAGTGAGAGGCCCAGAACTGAACCCAGCACTCAAGCTGTGTCCTCCCCAGTGCCCAGTCCAGGGTTACCATCCCTGCCCTGCTCCTGCTGCCCACACCATTGCTGCTCCAGCCCAGGCTGCTGGTGGTCTCCTTGGCCTCCTGGGCACCCCCTGAGCTCCTCTCCAGCTGCTGTCACCCAGCACCCCCAGGGCCTTCTCTGCTGGGCACTTTCCAGCCCCTCTGTCCCCAGCCTGGAGCCTTCCTGGGGTTGTTGTGCCCCAAGTGCAGCACCTAGCCCTGGGCCTTGTTGAACCTCACCCCTCTGACCTGAGCCATGGATGCAGCCTGGCCAGGTCCCTCTGCAGAGCCTCCTGACCCTCCAGCAGATCAGCACTGCCACCCAGCTTGGTGTCATCTGCAGGCTGCCTGAGGGTTCCTCCATCCTCTCCCCCAGCTCATTGAGAAGGTGTTAAAGAGAGCTGGGCCAGTGCTGAGGAACATCACTGGGGACCCCCTGGAGCTGCCTCCTTTCACCAGGAAGCTGCAGGAGGGCCTCCAAACCCACCCTGGGTGCCTGCCAGGAGGATGGGATTCTTCCAAGGGGATTTTGTTGGGTTCCTTGTGGAGTAGCTTGAGATGCTGTGACCTGAGGGGCAGCAGGTGAGCCCCAAGGGTCTGTAGTGACACTCTGGAATCTTTCCTCAGCTCCTGCCTTGTCCTGGTCAGGAGCCTCAATGACGAAATGCTTCTCCCCCCCCGGAAATCCTCCTCCAGGGGCTTACTTCTAAGCCCTCCCCATGTCAGTGCCTTCTGCAGAGAAGTGGTCTGGGATGGCTGCTTGGGGTTGGTTCAGCCCCATCAAGGGGCAGACCTGCGAGTGCCTTCCACCAGCAGCACCTTGGCCCGTGTGCCCTCTGTGGAGATGAACAGGACATGGCTCAGGGTGGTGCTGGTGAGGCCCTGCTGGTGCAAAGCCAAAGGGCTTCACTATGGACCTTGGCCCTCTCTTGCCTTGCCCAGCTCCCCCCATGCAGCAATGCCCTGCTCCCGCCCCACCACAACCCTCAGGAAGCCCTCAGCCCCCCAGGCTGCCCAGCTCCACTTCTCTGCTGCTGCCTCATGTCTTTTCCCCTGGCAAGCTCAACTTTTTGCCAGGCTGTGGCTGTCCCAGCCCTTGCCCCACCTGCCCTAGCAGCATCTGGGCATGGACATCCTTTTGGCCAAGGCCTTGGCTGGGTAGGAGCAAGGCTCTGGGCTGGGCAAGTGACAAATGCAAGTCTGGGGCCACCCCTCTGGCTGTAGCTGCCCTCTGGGCTCAGGGGGAAGGTTTGGGAGCAGCAGGGGTGGGCATGGGGAGATGCCACTTTGCTTTAGCCATGAGCTAGGCACTGGGGGTGGATTCCCACCTCCACCTGGACACTGCTCCTGAGTCCTTCCTAGGAAGGCAAAGGAGCCAAATCGCTGCTCTGACTTTGCTGCAGGGGTGCTGATGGAAGCCTGGAAAAGGGAGCCAGCTCCTGGGTGGCAGAGCTGTCCCCTGAGGGGTCTGGCCCTTGGTGGTCACCATGGCTTGGCAGGGCTGGGGCTGATGCAGGGGAGGGTCCCTCAGCTTTGCTTGCCAGTAAGAGCCAGGGACCAGTGACCCTGTCCAGGTTGGTGCAGGACTGGGGTGATGGGGGGCTGGCAGCCCCTCAGGGCTGTCCCTGGGAGCTGAAAGCCACCAAGGTGGGGCTCAGCTTAGACATCTACTGCTTGGCCTTTGTAAGTGTGGGGTCTTGTCCTGGCTCTGCCTTTCAGCCTGTGACCTCTCGTTGCATCTTTCTTTGCTGGGAGAGAAGCTGGAGCTGGCAAACAGAAATGCAGCAAGGGCCATGCTGAAGACCAGGAGTCCTCAAACCTCTCAGTCTGAGCAGGGGATCTGTTCAACTCCTGCCCCTTTCTGCAGCCCACCCCACACACATCTGCCCCTGGCTCCTAAATGAGGTGAAATGGCTCAGGCTGAGCCATTCCCAAGGGAGGTTTTTAAGGCCAAGCTGGATGTGGCACTGGGCAACCTGATCCAGTGTGAGGTGTCCCTGCCCATGGCAGGGGGGTTGGAACTGGATGATCCTTGAGGTCCATTCCAAGCCTAAAAATGCCATGATTCTATGAAGTGACCCAGCCCAGAAACCTCTTCCAAGTTGAACCCATCCTTCCTGCCCCTCCTGCCTGCACCTGGGCTCTGCTGGGAGCTTGAGAACCTCCGCAGGGAGGACCAAGAATGGGCCCATGCCCTCCCCACAGCCTACAAGTGGCTGAGGCAGAGCTGGCACTGCCTTTGCTGAGCTGCCTGGTGGCTTGGGGTTGCCCAAGCCCCTCTCCTGTGCTGGCCCTGGAGCCTCAGTCCCCTCCAGCTCCCTCGGACCCTGTCCAGGCAAGTGTCACATCCTTGCTGCCTGTGGCTTTGGCCAGGAGAGGAGGGGGTGCTGGGCAGCTCTTCCCAGGCCTCCTGCAGTGAGGGGGCTGGGCACACTGGGCAGCTGTCACACCTGGGGAGGTTGTGAATGCCCCCTGCGTGCCAGGAGGCTGTGGGGCAGAAGTTGCCTTGCAGCTGTGGCGCTGGAGGTGCAGGGTGGTGGGAGTCATGGAATCACCAAACTGTTGTGGTCAGAAAAGACCTCTGGGATCAAGCCCAACCCTTAACCCAGCACTGCTGCTGAGCCACGGCCCTCAGCACCACACCCCCAAGGGCTGACAGGGGAGGGAGCAGCTTGACCCTCACAGGGAAGGGACATTTCCCACCTGGGTGTGATTTGTTGGGCCAGATTTGGGCTTTCAGCTGTGAGTGAAGCTTGGGCTCAAGGGGACTCCCCTGGATTTCTTCTCCCAAGTAATAAGCGACAGAACAGGAGGAAATGGCCTCCAGTTGCCCCAGGGGAGGCTTAGGTTGGACATGAGGAACAATTTCTTCCCCTTGAGGGCTGGACTGGATGAGCACAGTTTGGAAGGACCCTCTGGAGGTCATCTAGCCCAACTAAAGCAGGGGCTCCTCATCTCAGAGGACTTCTCCAACCCTGTGGTTCTCTGATTCCGTTCTGTGATCCCCAGGGGTGGGGATGCTGAGAGCAGGGGGAGGTGAGGCCAAGGGACAGGGAGCTGGGGACCAGCAGAGGGCATGGACTGGGAACCAGCGAGCCCCTGGCACCACTCGGGGTGAGTGAAACAAAACCAGGGCTGAAAACAGGCAAAATGCCCCCAGCGTGGCGCGGGGAAGCGGGGGGGTGGGTGTCTCCTCCTCTTCCTCCCCCACCAGTGGGGCAGGGCTGGCAGCGGGCCACCTATGATCCCCCCCGGTCCCCCCGGGTTGGTGTCTCCGGCTCCGCTCCGCGCTGCCAGGGGATGGCAGCAGAGACCCGGGGAAGAGAGCGGGGCCGGTGCCCCCCTCCGGCGCTGCAGCACCGGCTGGCAGCGCAGGGGAACCCCCGCGGGGAGCAGCGGCTGTGCTGAGGAGGGCTCCGGGGGCTCGGGGGCTTTCCGGTTTTGGCGCGGTGGGGTTTTGTTTGTTGGTTTGTTTCGGGTTGCGGGGTTTTGTTGTTGTTTCTCCGCTTCTTTGCTTGGGGTTGGGGTTGGGTTTGGGTTTAGTTTTGTTTTGTTCTGGTTTTACCAGGAGCAGGTCCCCCAAGCCGAGGTGAGCAGAGGAGCTCAGTGCTGCTCCGCTGCCCCAAACCCTCCCCTCCTGTCTTCAGCAGCTCCTCAGAAACCCACGGCGGCAGACAGGAGAGGGCACGGGGTGCCCGACTCAATGGGCACATCACAGAACCAGAGCAAGGGTTGGGTTGGAAGGGACCTCAAAGCTCATCCAGTGCCAACCCCCTGCCATGGGCAGGGACACCTCCCACCAGCCCAGGCTGCTCAAGGCCTCATCCAGCCTGGCCTGGAACACCTCCAGGCAGGAGGCAGCCACAGCCTCCCTGGACAACCTGTGCCAGTGTCTCCCCAGCCTCACTCTCAAGAATTTCTTCCTCATCTCCAGTCTCGATCTGCCCTCTTCCAGTCCCTGGCTGTCCCCGGGCCGTGCTGCAGCTGCGGGTGCCCCCGCGGTGCCAGCTGCGGGTGCCCCCGCGGTGCCAGCTCCGTGACTCCGTGTCCTGCCATCTTGTGCCCGTGAATAATTCAGCGCGGCCGTGCCCGGTTGTTTCCTCGCAGGTATTTATAGCCCCTACTGGCGTCTCCTTGGAGGCCGCTCGCCGAGCCGAGCCGCCGGTAAATTTAGCTCCCGCCGGCTCTCACGTGTCGTGCCCTCCGCTCCTTGTGCCAGCCCTGCCGTGCCAGCCGGTGCCAGAGCCCCCCGTGTCCCCCCCATCTGCTCCCACAGCCACATCGTTTCCCCCTGCTACGGCTGCCTGCTGCTCACCCCGCACCGCGGGCAGTGGTGCTGGGGGGTGGTGGGGAGAAGCCGTGCCGTGCCGTGCCGTGCATCCTGCTCTTGGCTGCCAGGCGCTGGCTGCCAGGGCAGCTCAGCTTGCCGCCGGCAGCTGCGCGGGGCCGCGGAGCCCTTCAGCTGCTGCGGCTCGGGGGCTGCTTTGAAATTCCAGGGCTGCCATCTGTGCTATGCAAATCCCCCGCTCCGGGCTGCTCCGGGCTGCTTCCGGCCCCGGTGACCGAGGGAGCTGGAACCCTCCCACGGCTCCTCCCTCCCAGCACCCCCGGCACAGTTCGGAGCAGCAGCAAGATCAGCCCTCCCCACGGGCCAAAGAATCAGAGAGATGTAGAATGGTTTGGGCTGGAAAAGGCCTCTGAGCTCATCCAGTCCAACCAGCAACCCAACCCCACCATGGTCACCAAACCATGGCCCCAGGTGCCATGGCCACAGGGTTCCTGAACACCTCCAGGCATGGGGACTCCACCACCTCCCTGGGCAGCCTGTGCCAGTCCCTGACCACTCTGGCAGCAAAGACATTTTTCCTCCTCTCCAACCTGAGCCTCCCCTGGCACAATTTCAGGACATTTCCTCTCCTTCTCTCACCTGAGACTAAGGAGCAGAGCCCAACCCCCAGCTCACTGCAGCCTCCTCTTAGGGAGCTGTAGAGAGCAATGAGGTCTCCCTCAGCCTCCTCTTCTCCTTTGACCCAAGGCCTTTGCTGTGCCTGAGCTGGGCCAGGGAGTCAGGAGGGAATGTGTGGGCTTGGTGCTCATGGCGATGGTTGTGCCACTGGGTCAGTTGTCACCTTGAGTCCCCAGGGGGCTGGGACTGGCTACTGTTACCATACCCTTCAAGGAGCTCTCCCCTCCCTGCAGGGGATACAAAGCCTGGGCTGAGGACACGAAGCAGCAGGCTCAGCACCTGGGGGCACTGCTCCTGGCTGTGTGGCTTGGGTGGGCTCTGAGGTTGCAGATGAAGCTCAGAGCAGCCAACAGGGCTGGTGGGGAGGGTGCCTTGGGGTGAGTGGTGTGGCAAGGTCCCTGGCACTGGGAAGTGGGCAGGAGGTGAGTGCAGTCCCTAGGGCAGTGTGGACGCCCCAGCTGTGGGGTGAGCACCAACTGGGTGGATGGCACTCACTGTTCCTCAGTCCAGGGTCTCTGTCCCCAGCTTGGGCCCTGGGTGAACCCTATGCACATACCCAAAGCAGCAGACCCAAGCCCTCTCCCCACCGTGGAGCTGATGTGGAGCTCAGTGAGCTGCCCCCCATGCCCTCCCGAGGGGTGTGGGGAAAACACAAAGGTGCCAGGGTGGCAGCAAGGGGTCACCTTCCCCAGCATGACCCTCCCTTGCCTCATGCTCTTCAGACACTGTGCAGGTGGGAAGGTGGCAGGACCCCTGCCTGGGGTCACCACAGGTGTTGCTGGTGTGGGTGAGTGGCACTCAGGGCTGTCCCTACAGGACATCCTGCTCCAGCGGCCTTGTCCCCAGGCTGCCCCATTCAGACACCCCAAAAAGCAGGACCAAGCCCTCTCCCCAGCACGGAGCTCAGCCAGCTGCCCCCCATGCCCACCCTGAGCAAGGGGGCACCTTGCCCAGCATGACCCCCTTGCCCTGTGCTCTTTAGACGGTGGGCAGGCGACAGGACCCCCGCCCAGGGCCGAGCGGCAGCGACTTCCCGGGGGGGCGAAGGGAGCGGGGGGGGCAGCGCTGCAGGGCTGAGCGGAGGTCGTTAATGAGCATCCTGCGCGGCCGCGCTGCTCCCCACCGCGCAGCCGTCCCCCGGGGGACCCCGCGGCCGGCAGCTGCTGCTGCGCTGGGGGCCGGGGCCGGGAAGGGGGGGGGGCTCGTTAATGTTTTAGGAGCTCTTGAGGCCGCGGGGAGCCGGGAGAGCCGCTGCGGGCTCCTTTCATCTCCGGCAGCCTGGGCTCCAGCCTCTCATCCGCCGCCTCCTCGCCGCAGCCAGCGCGGAACGGGGCCGGGGTTGCGGTTTCTGCTCTCTCCCAGACAGGGCAGCGGCACAGCCTGGCTGCTCCTAGCCAAAGGGCATCGCCGGTTGTACCTCACCAGCTGCCCCAGCATCCCTGCTGCCAGCCTGCGGCCGCCCGCCTCGGGACTGCAGCCCCCACCCGGGCAGGGCTGTGCCAAGGGGCTGGGGCTGGAGGTGGCCCCCGGGAGGTGGCTGCTGAGCCTGGACGCCGGTGGCTCCCCTTGGTGGCAGGGAGAGGGGACTTGGAGGGGTGGGTGTGCACTGCCTGGCGGGTCCTGGGTCATGGGTGAAGCCGGGGTGGGGTGTGCTGGGGGCTGGCGGTGTCCCCAGGGCCAGTGAAACCCTGTCCCCCTTGGGGGATGCCCAGCGTGACCATGAAACATCAGCCCTGGCACTTCCCAGCCAGCTGGGATGGGGCAGCGACAAGGGGCAGAGACGGGTTGGTGTGAGGAGGAAGAGGGTGGTGAAGAAGCAAGTGGCTGGAGTGGGACACAGGGTCTGGGCTGCATTTCTGCTCCCCCCACCCCTCAAGCTGGGGAGCTTGAGTAAAGCTGGGAGAGTGCCCTGGGAGTTCTCCTAGGGAACGCTCCACAGATGATCCTCTCTTGGTCCTCTCACCAGTCTGCCCAGGGCCTGTCCTCAGCTCCTCTTGGCTTCCCCAGCCAGCACTGCTCGTGGTGCCTTCTCCTCAGGGCTGGTGCCAGATCACGAAGAGCTGTGGGCTGCTCAGGGTCCTTGCTTGGGGTCCCTGGTGGCTCTCCAGGTGCCCCCCGTGCACACATGGGCTCTGGTGGGGACAATGTTGCACTCCCCCTGCTGACTCTGTTGTCCATCCCTGGTTTCACAGTGGGATGATACAGCAGGGCTCACCTGGCCCTGGAAGGAACCCACTCTCCCCCTCCTCCCCATGACTCATTCTCCAAGTGTGCCCTGGCAAGGACAAGACATGGCTGCTCATATGTCTGTCCCACCAGAGCCAAACCTGTCCTTCTCTTTGCCCTGCTGGAGAGGGTCCTGAGGAAGCCACCAAGATGATCAGAGGGCTGGAGAACCTCTGCTATGAGGACAGGATGGGAGAGTTCAGCTGTGGGGAGACCTTAGAGCCTTCCAGTACCTGAAAGGGCTCCAGGAGAGATGGGGAGGGATTTCTGACAAGGGCTGGGAGTGCCAGGATGAGGGCAAGGGCTTTGAGCTGGGAGAGGGGAGACTGAGGTTGGACATCAGGAGGAAGTTCTGCACAGTGAAGGTGGGGAGACACTGGAACAGGCTGCCCAGGGAGGGGGTTGAGGCCCCAGCCCTGCAGACATTCAAGATCAGCCTGGATGTGTCCCTGGGCAGCCTGCTCTGGTTGGAGATGTCCCTGCTGCCTGCAGGGGGGTTGGACAAGGTGACCTTGGAAGGTCCCTTCCCAGCCGATGCACTCTGTGAAGCTGTGGAATTGGTTCTCAGGGGGAGATCTGGCTGAAGGCCTTCAGGGGGCTTTGTCAGCCATGTCCTGCCAGGGATGACCACTTCTTCCCATGGGAAGGTCCTTCAGCGATGCCTGCTGGGGAACCAGCTGCAGGGACACCCGCGGGGTCTGCTGCCATCCCCGGGGGGAGATGGGCAGCGCTGGCAGCGCTGGCAGCTCTGGCAGCCCTGCCCGGTGCCCCCCGGCGGCAGGGCAGGCGCGGGGCCCGCGAAGCCGGCTGGCGCCTGTGCCGAGGAGGGAGGTGAACTCAGAGGTTTCATCTTCTCCGGGCTCGGTTGGGCTCCGACATGTGATCCTGCTCGCAGGAAGGACGCGGCCGGCGCGGCGCCCCCAGGGGCTGCCTGGCTCGACCTTGCGGGAAGCGGCAAGAGCACGGCGTGGCTCTGCCGCCCCCGCTGGTGTCGCTTCCAGCAGCAATCCAATCCCTCCTGATAGCCCCGGGCCGAGTTTCAGGCACCGTTAAAAAATAAAGAGGCATCTGCTGACAAAAGTCCACGGCCTCAGCTGGTGTCCCCCTGGCTAGGGAGGTGTGCCCAGCTGGCCTCCTGCCATGGCTGGCCAGTGCCCGGCACCAGCCTTGCCCTCGGGTGGGGAGTGGGTTCCTCCGGCTGAGCATCTGGTGAGGTGATCACTAGAAAGGTGAGCAGGGCCTCAGGGGCTCCCAGCATGGGGACTGTTGCTCCTGGGCTCCCTGCCCAGGGGAGGGGGAATGGCCACCAGCCCTCTCTAGGACAAGTTAGGAGGTGTCTCAGCTTCAGCTCACCTCTTGGGGAAGCTGTTTTCTCAGCCCAGCCATCCCAGAGTGATCCCACCCAGCCCTTAGCCCAGAGCAGCTGCAGGATTTGGGCATTCCCTGCCATGGGGCAGCTGCAGGAGAAGGACTGGGATGTCCCCAGCACAGCCACCGACCTCACTGGCAGAGCAGCACAGGCAGCAGGGCCTTCATCCTGCAGCCTTTGGATGAGAGAGGGTTGGAGATGGAGTCTCCTTCTCTGGACTCACTTGTGTGTGTGTCCTGGGTGACCCTGCTCTGGCAGGGGGCTTGGACTGGATGATCCCCAGAGGTTGCTGCCAGCCCCTTCCATTCCACGGTTCTGTGGAGCTTATCTGCCCAGACACAGCCCACCAGGCTTGCATCTCCAGGCTGGCCTGGCCATGTCTCTCCAGCTCCAGGTCTCTGATGAGGACACCATAAGCTCAGTCTCCTAGGCTCAGCCTGGTGAGCTCTGCTCTCTAGATGTGATTACCCAGGCTCTGTTCCTTGGGCTTAGCTCCCTGTGCTTCCCCCTATGAGCTCTCCAGGCTTGGCTCCCTGGGCATGGCCCTCCAAGCTTGGCTCCCAGCATAGAGTCATGGCTTGCTGGAGGCAGCTCTCCAGGCTTGGGGCTGTGGGCTGGATCTCCAGCTGCTCTCTAGGCACAGCTTGCTCAAGCTGTCTCCCCAGGCTTGTTTCTCCAAGCATGGCTTGCTGAGGTGTTTCTCCAGGCTTGTTTTCTAGGCATGGCTTGCTAGAGATCACTTTCCAGGCTTGGGTCTTCAGGCATGGCTCACTGGAAGTGGCTCTCCAGGCTCGGTTCTCCAGCTATGGCTTGCTGGAGGTCACTCTCCAGGCTCGGGTTTTCAGCACAACTTGCTGGAGGTGGCTCTCCAGGCTTGTGTCTCTAGGCATGGCTTACTGGAGGTCTCCTGGTTTTCCAGGCATGGCTTGCTGGGTGTCTCCCCAGGTTTGATGCCTCCCTGGTGGTTGCCCAGCGGTGGGGCCAGGCTCAGTGGCCAGCTGGGTGCCAGCAGAAGGCCTCCCTTGCCACACAGAGCCCCACAGCTCCACATGGTTGCAGCCCACGTTGTCTGTTTGGCAGAACTTTGTGCTGGGAGCAGGAAAAGGGCTGGGGTTCACCTCTTCCAGAAGGGCAGAGCCACAGTGTGCCCCCCTGCTCCTGTGTCTGATGCCAGCACCGGAGATGCATTAAAGCAGCGGGAGCCTCCACGGTTAAAACGGCGATGCTGGAGCTGAGGCCATAAATTTAACATCATAAAAGGCACTGGGAGGCCTTCACTCATCTGTTGCTCTTCAAAGAGCAGCGTTATCTGCCTCTGAAACAAACAAAAAGAGCTGGGAAGAGCCAGGTGAGAGGGGAAGGGGCGGCAGCTCTCCTGGGGTGCCGTGGGGAGCTGGAGGTGGGGCGCTGACCGCCCCTTCGGGGCTGCCCATCTTGTGCCGGGGCTGCAGGGGGAGGCAGCGTTCGAGCTGTGACTCTGCAGGAGGCGGAGAACCCATCGGCTTGCCCCAAGGGGGTTGTCCTCTGCGGGACTGCACCGCAGCGCGGGCACCAGCAGAGGAACCAGGCTGTACTGGGAGCGTCTCCCCTTCTGCTGGGAGGGCTGGCCCTGGCCTCAGGAGGGGATGCGAACCCCCAGCAGGCAGCGGGAAAACCGGGCAGGGCTCCAGGGATCCTTCAGCTCTTGCGGCACCAGAGGGTCCCTTGTCCAGGGGGAGCTGTCCGGGGCTGGGTTCCCAGCAGGCAGCTTCCCCCGGGGCCGTCCCTCGCCGATAGCCATCGCCCAGCGCGGCTCCGGCAGCCGCCGCGTTGGAACCGCTCACTAAATAATTCAGGAGATGCCTTTCCCCTCACCCCCCCAATCTGTGACCGAAAGCTGCTTTTGCCCTTTGCTTTCCTCACCCCTCCCCCCCCCTCCCCCCCCCCCCCCCCCCCGCCCCCCCAAGGCTGTTGTGTTTCCCGGGCTGGGTTTGGGGCCGTGGGGGGAGCCCGGGCCGGCTCCGGCGGTGCCGCTGTGTTTACAGCCTTGGGCTCACGGCGCGGTTCGGGGGCTGTAAACCTCCAGCCGCTCCCTCCCTCTCTCTCCGCAGCCAATTTCTTCCCCCCATGCAGCTCTCGTTGCCGCGGCAAAGGTCAGCCCTGCTCCTTTGAAAGCAGCACTCCCCCTTCTCCCTTATCAGGTTTAGGAATCCTTGGCGGGGAGGATGAGGCTGAAATGCAGGCAGAGCCAGCTGGATGCGGCCTGGGTGATGGCCGGGGGGGAGCCAAGGTGGGAAGGAAGGCCGGAGGTGGCCGCTGTGGTAGGTGGAGGATGATGGGGTGAGCCCCCCGCGCCCCGGCAGCACAGGGGGCAGCAGGGCCGGGAGGGCCAACGGCAACGAGCGGTGAATAATGGAGGCAAAGATAATAGAGCTGATTAGGGGTGGCTTTGGTGAGGAGATGCTGAGCTGCGCTCTGGGGGGGAGGGTCGTGCTGGGAGGAGGAAAAATCGCTGCCCAGGGTGAAGTGAGCATGGCCGGGGAGGGGAAGTGTGTAAGACCCACAGTGGAGACGCTGGGTTCTGACAGAGGAGTGAGACCTACAGAAGAGGGCTGGGGGTCACAGTGATGGGATGAGCCTGATGGGAGAGACTCGGGGGGGGGGGGGTCACATCAACGGGAGCCCTACAGAAGAAAGTTGGGGGTCACAGCGATAGTAAGAGCTTCACAGAAGAGGGCTGTGGGGTGACATCAAAGGGAATCTCACAGAAGAAGGTTGGGGGTCAGAGTGATGTTATGTAAGAGCCTGGTGGAGGAGGTTTGCAGTGTGGCATCAATGGGATCCCCACAGAAGAGGGCTGGGGTCACAGTGCTGGGATAAGCTTTGTGGAAGAGGTTTGGGGGAGTCACAGAGGTGGGATAAGCCTCATAGAAGAGGTTTGGGGGAGTCACAGAGATAGGAAGAGCCCCATGGAAGACATTTGGGGGTTGTGGCAGAGGGCTGAGCCCTACAGAAGAGGGCTGGGGTCACAGTGATGGGATGAGCCCCGGGGAAGAAGATGAGGAGTCACAACAGCAGGGTGAGCTCCGTGGCTGAGGGTTCTGCCAGAGGAAGAGAACTGGGGGTTTGGTGAGGTGCTGAGCCCCCTGGCAGAGGGGTATGGGTCACAGTGGGGGGATAGGGCCCATGGCAAGGGACTGAGGACCCATGGTAGGGAGCTGAGGGAGGGTGGTTCCCAGTGGTGCTTTTTTTCAGGTGCAAGGTGGGAGCCCTGCACCTTGTCAAAGCTGGGCACGGGGAGGGCTCCCCATGGGGGCACAGCCATTGATGGGGTGACCAGAGGACAGCAGAATAGCAGTGCCAGGGAGTCTCTGGGCAGAAGGAGCAAGGCAGGAGGACACAGAGGCATGGATGAGGGCAGAGCCCAGGCTTGGGGCAGGATCGGTCTGTGGGGCAGAGCCCAGGTGTGGGGCAGCTCTGGTAGCGCTGCAGGCAGGCGGCAGCAGCCCCGGCGGTGGTCACTGTCCCGGAGCCGTTCCCTGCTGGCCGTCTCCTAGCGCAGGAGCCGCTCTCGCCTTCAGGCTCTGCCAGCGGACGAGGTTTAATTAAAGCCAGCAGCCGCCGCTCCGCGCCCCGGCCCTTCGGGGCTGACCACTGCTCCGCCTTTGCTCTTCCTGCCTGCGCAGCTTGAGGCGGGGAGATGAAAGCTCCCCCCCGCCAAGGAAAGCACCAGAAAAAAAGCAGCTGTAAAAACCTTGCTCCAGGACGTCCTCAGCCGAGAGCCCGTCGAGGTGTCGGCTACCGTGAACCGCGGCTGGAGCCCAGCGGCAGCCCAAGGAGCAGGGGTGTGGCCTCCAGCCCTTCTGAAAATACCAGCTGGAAGGGTGGTGCCTCACTGGAACCAGCTTCCCACTGGAACCAGCTTCCCACTGGAATCAGCTTCCCCACTGGAATCAGCTTTCCACTGGAACCAGCTTCCCACTGGAACCAGCTTCCCCACTGGAATCAGCTTCCCCACTGGAATCAGCTTTCCACTGGAACCAGCTTCCCCACTGGAATCAGCTTCCCCACTGGAATCAGCTTTTCACTGGAACCAGCTTCCCCACTGGAATCAGCTTCCCACTGGAACCAGCTTCCTCACTGGAATCAGATTCCTCACTGGAATCAGCTTCCCACTAGAACCAGCTTCCCCACTGGAATCAGCTTCCTCACTGGAATCAGCTTCCCCACTGGAATCAGCTTCCCACTGGAACCAGCTTCCCCACTGGAACCAGCTTCCTCACTGGAACCAGCTTCCCAGCTCCCATCTGGAAGCAGCTCCTGAAGCCTTTCTGGGAAGGAGAAATGAAAAGTAGTGAAGGTCTGGCAGTGCCATCCCCACTGCCCAGCCTGCCCCTGCCCACGGGGAGGGCTGGGTTTGGAGGGCAGGTGTGTCACAGAATCACAGGGGTTAGAAGGGACCTCTGGAGACCATCGAGTCCAAACTCCCTGTCAGCTAGAGGAGGTTACACAGGAACAGGTTTGGGAGGGTTTTGAGTGTTCTCAGGGATGGAGACTCCACCACACGTCTGGGCAGCCTGCTCCAGGCCTCTGCACCCTCAAATTAAGGAAGTTCCTCCTCATGGAGTGGTGTCATGGGTGGGGATGCAGCCTCCCCACTCCTGGGAGCCCTGTCCAGGAGGAGCCACTGGACTATTCCAGCACCCCCCCAGGCAGCTGCCAGCATGACTGAGCTGGAGCTGGCATGCAGCTGGGGCCACATCCAGGCTAGAAAGCAAGATGAGCAGAGGCCAAGCTGTCCTTGGTGGGGGCTTGGGGAGAGCAACACCCTGCAGCCCCCTGCTCTGGCCAGCCAGGCTGGGAGGATGGATCTGGAGCCAGGTGGAGGGCCCTGAGGAACCCACGTGGACTCCATCCCATCCACCCACAAGGTTTACATCACCTCCACCCACAAGGTTTACTTCACCTCCACCCACAAGTTCTCCAGCCCACCCACCCTCAGGTTCTCCAGCCCACCCACCCACAAGTTTTCCATCCCACCCACTCACAAGTTCTCCAGTCCACCCACAAGCTCTCCAGCCCATTCCCCACATGGGCTCCATCCAGTCCCACCCTCTCCTGCAGGTGACAGTGGCTGTGCTGGGTGCTGGATCTCTTCCCACACTGAAGCTGGAGATGCCCTCATGCAGCCCTGGCCAGTGCCAGCTGCTCGGTGCCCTGTGCCCCGCCCATCACCTCTTTGGCCAACCCCCCACCCCATGCTGGGTCGAGGCAATCCCAGGCACAAATCCAGGCTGGGCAGTGACTGGCTGGAAAGCAGCCCTGAGGAGAGAGACTTGGGGGTGCTGGTGGACAAGAAGCTCAACATGAGCTCTCAATGTGCACTTGCAGCCCGCAAAGCCAATCAGATCCTGGGCTGCATCAGGAGAAGTGTGGCTAGCAGGTCGAGGGAGGTGATCCTCCCCCTCTACTCAGCTCTGGTGAGACCCCACCTGGAGTACTGTGTCCAGTTCTGGAGCCCCTATTACAAGAGGGATGTGGAGGTGCTGGAAGGTGTCCAGAGAAGGGCCACGAGGATGATCAGAGGGCTGGAGCACCTCTCCTGTGAGGACAGACTGAAGGAGTTGGGGCTGTTCAGTCTGGACAAGAGAAGGCTCCAAGGTGACCTCATTGTGGCCTTCCAGTATCTGAAGGGGGCCTACAGGAAGGCTGGGGAAGGACTTCTCAGGATCTCAGGTAGTGATAGGAGTAGGGGGAATGGAATGAAGCTGGAGGTGGGGAGATTCAGGCTAGATGTGAGGAGGAGGTTCTTCACCATGAGAGTGGTGAAGCCCTGGAATGTGTTGTCCAGGGAGGTGGTCGAGGCCCAGTCCCTGGGGGTGTTTAAGCCCAGGCTGGATGAGGCTCTGGCCAGGCTGATCTAGTGTGGGGTGTCCCTGCCCATGGCAGGGGGGTTGGAACTAGATGATCCTTGTGGTCCCTTCCAACCCTGACTGATACTATGATACTATGATACCATGCTGCTGCGGAGCACACAGGCAGAAGCTCTGCTGCCTGCCCTGCCTGCTCCCGTGCACCCCGAGCTCCACATCGCCTTCCCCACCACCGAGGATGACTTCTGTGCCCCCTTGGCCGGTCACGGGGGCACGGAGCCACTCTGGACAGCGGTGCCATGGCGCCGTGGGTGTCCTGCCCGCGCCTGCCCACGGTGCCTTCCCCCTCCTGAACGAGAGCGCAGGGGGCCGGGGCAGAGCCCCCGGAGCTGCCCCAGCGGCGGCTCCCCCGGCGCTCGTTTCCTCTCGGCTGCTCCCGGCTCTTCCCGTCCCAGTTCCCTCACGAAGGGCCCTGAGAGAGGAAGCCTTGAGGAAGCCCTGTCCGGGCAGCAGCCTTCCTGCCCCCCGCGCCGGCACCGCGGCGCTTCCTCGGGATGGGGCAAGACCCAGATGGTGCATTGGGAACCAGCGGGACCCAGAGTGCTCTGCTTCCCCTTGTGTCTGAACAGGGTCCTGCTGGTGCTCAGAGAGGCACAGCATGGGCTGGGGTGGAAGGGACACCAAAGCTCAGCCAGCTCCAGCCCTCTGCCATGGGCAGGGACAGCTCCCACCAGCCCAGGCTGCTCAAGGCCTCATCCTGCCTGGCCTGGAACACCTCCAGGCAGGAGGCAGCCACAGCCTCCCTGGGCAACCTGTGCCAGTGTCTCCCCACCCTCACTGCCAAGAATTTCTTCCTCATCTCCAGTCTCAATCTCCCAGCTCTCTCTCAGCTCCTCTCCCAGCCCCTCTCCCAGCTCAAAGCCATTGTCCCTCATCCTGCCACTCCCAGCCCTTGTCCAAAGTCCTTCCCCAGCTCTCCTGGAGCCCTTCAGGTACTGGAAGGCTGCTCTGAGGACTCCCTGGAGCCTTCTCCAGGCTGAGCAGCCCCAACTCTCCCAGCCTGTGCCCACAGGGGAGGTTCTCCAGGCTCTGATCATCTCTGTGGCCTCCTCTGGACCCTCTCCAGCAGCTCCAGGTCCTTCTTGTGCTGGGGGCCCCAGATCTGGAGGCAGTGCTGCAGGTGGGGTCTGAGCAGAGCAGAGGGCAGAATCCCCTCCCTGTGCTGCTGCTCTCCCTGCTTCGGGTGCAGCCCAGGTTTTTCTCCCCATGCTGTCCTTACCAAGGTCACAGACAAACATGTCCCAGGTTCCCCTTCAAAATGCTCATGGGCAGAATGCTCATTTCCCCCCGACATCATCTGCTTGTGGTGGGTTTTGTGGTGCCTGTGAGCAACCCAAGCCCTCTCTTGTGTGCCCACAGCTGCCAGCTGAGTGGCTGACACTGGTACCTGTGGCCAGACCAACTCCTGCTGGTGTCTGTGGGGATGGTGCTGTCTTGGCATCATCCTGGGACAGCCACTGTCCTGTTCCAGCTCAGTTGCTGAGCACAAACCTGGATATCCCCCATCAGTGCTTCTCCTTAGCAATGAGCTAATGCCCATCATGGCCTTCCCTCCACTTCTGCTAGGGGCAAACCCTTGCCCTCTTTCTTTATACCATGGTCCAGGGTAAGCTAAAGTCTTTAGCTTCCATCACTACCTTCTAGCTCCTGCTGACTCCTTTTCCTGACTCATCACCTGATAATCTCCCCTCTACTCTGCCCTGCTGAGGCCACAGCTGGAATATTGTGCCCAGTTCTGGGCCCCTCAGGGAACTGCTTGAGAGAGTCTATCGCAGAGCCCCAAAGCTGCTGCAGGCAGTGGAACATCTCCTGTGAGGCCAGGCTGAGGAAGCTGGGGCTTGGAGCTTGGAGCAGAGGAGCCTGAGGGCTGCCCTCATTGCTGGGGATCAAGATGTGCAGGGCTGGACCCAGGCTCTGCTCAGGGATGGCCAAGGACAGCACAAGGGGCACTGGGGGCAAGCTGGAGCAGAGGAGGGAACAAAAGGGAAAACTTTGTCCCTGTGAGGGTGGCAGAGCCTGGAGCAGGCTGCCCAGAGAGGTTGTGGAGTCTCCTTCTCTGGAGGCTTTCCAACCCCACCTGGTTGTGTTCTGTGTGCCCTGCCCTGGGTGCTCCTGCTCTGGCAGAGGGCTGAGCTGGATGATCTCTGGAGGTCCCTCCCAAGCCCTGATGCTCTGTGTGTGACCTGTGTGTGTGACCCATGGGAAGCAGAATGATGGCCCATGAGTGGAGCTGAGCAAGTCCCAGAGGGCTGGGGCAGGGGGCTGGGGGAGGGTTGGGCAAAGAGCCACCACTGAGGCTGTGCAGCTGGTGAGGAGCAGATCTGCCACTGCTTGGCACAGTGCTTGGCCTGGCCACTCACTAGCCAGCCCTGCCAGCTCCAACCACGGCTGTGCTGCTGCTGGGTCATGAAACCCTTCCTCCACCTACAGAAACCCACAGCCAGGGGCTTTGGGGGCTTTTTGCTCTGTCTCGGAGACAGCTGTGCCCAGGCAGTAACACCAGAGACCCCAGGCAGGCAGAGCAGCGTGGCCAGGTCTCTTCAGCCACTGCTGCAGCGTGCCAGTGGGGATGAATCCTCCATGAGCAGTCACAGCTGGGTTGTGTGTGGGTAACCAGCCTGATGGTTACCTCCTGCCTGGAGGTGTTCCAGGCCAGGCTGGATGAGGCCTTGAGCAGCCTGGGCTGGTGGGAGGTGTCCCTGCCCAGGGCAGGGGGCTGGCACTGGATGAGCTTTGGTGTCCCTTCCACCCCAGCCCATTCTGTGACTCTGTGGTCTAGAAGCCTCCTCTGGGGACGTGGAGGGAAAAGCAAAGCCTTGCAGAGTGGTGAGCACTGGAGTGCCCACTGGCTGGGAGGTGACCCTGTGATGCTCCTAGCTTGCTGCTCACCTGGCTGGAGAGCCCAGCAAAGGTCAGAAGAAGGAGACCTGCCCCTGCACCCCTTCCTGAGGAGGTTTTGCCCCTGCAAAGAGCCAAGGGAAAGCCCTCAGGGCAGGCAAAGTCCTGCTGGTGCTGTGGGAATGCTGGTGGCACCATCCTGGGATGGCAACTGTCCTGTCCCAGCAGGGCTTCTGAGCACAAATCATAGAATCATAGAACCACAGCATGGGTTGGGTCAGAAGGGACACCAAAGCTCGGCCAGCTCCAGCCCCCTGCCATGGGCAGGGACACCTCCCACCAGCCCAGGTTGCTCAAGGCCTCATCCAGCCTGGCCTCCAGCACCTCCAGGGAGGGGGCAGCCACAGCCTTCCTGGGCAACCTGTACCAGTGTCTCCCCAGCCTCACTGCCAAGAATTTCTTCCTCATCTCCAGTCTCCTCTTCCTCACTTCCTTAGTCTGCCCTCTCCCAGCTCAAAGCCATTGTCCCTCCTCCTGGCACTCCCAGCCCTTGTCCAAAGTCCTTCCCCAGCTCTCCTGGAGCCCTTCAGGTACTGGAAGGCTGCTCTGAGGACTCCCTGGAGTCTTCTCTTCTCCAGGCTGAGCAGCCCCAACTCTCCCAGCCTGTGCCCACAGGGGAGGTTCTCCAGGCTCTGTTCATCTCTGTGGCCTCCTCTGGACCCTCTCCAGCAGCTCCAGGTCCTTCCTGTGCTGGGGGCCCCAGAGCTGGAGGCAGTGCTGCAGGTGGGGTCTGAGCAGAGCAGAGGGCAGAATCCCCTCCCTGTGCTGCTGCTCTGCCTGCTCTGGATGCAGCTCAGCACTCAGCTGCCTGCTGGGCTGCCAGGGACCATTGCTGGCTCCTGGGGACTTTGTCACCAGCTGGCACCCCCAAGGCCTTCTCCTCCAGGCCGCTCTCCAGCCGCCCCTCTCCCAGCCTCCCTGGACTATTCACCACCCCTGGTTTGCCAGTGTTCTGTGTCCCAGACACTTCTTCACTGCTGCTGGCACAAACCTTCGCTCTTTTCCTTTTCCCAGGGTCTAAGGAGCTCCTTGCCCCCCTTGGCTTCCCTCCCTGGCTCTGAAGGGTTTGCCCACCGGGCCCTGCTCGGTCCCCCGGGAGGAGAGGCAGCTCTTGGGGCGCTCCCGCAGGCGGGAGCGGGGGAGCTGCGGGGCCCGGCGAGCCGGGCAGGGCTGGCAGGTGAAGGCGGGGGGCGGGCAGGCAGCGCCAGGCTGCGCAGGCAGGAGCGCAGCAGGGGCGGTGGGAGTAGCATGGTGGGGGGCCCAGCTGGTGCGTGGGCCCCGGGAGAGGCTGCGGAGAGGAAGGAGAATCGGGAAAGCGGCGTCTTGCCATCGCTGGGCTCGGTGGGAAGGCAGGAGGGGGGCGAGGCAGGGGAGGGCAGAGCCCGAGGGGACTCCCTGTGTCTGGTCCCTCCGGGGAGCCAGCGTCCGGGCAGGGAGCTGGGCAGGGGAAGGCAGAGCCTGGACCGAGCTCCAGTGATGGAGGTCCACCCCTCCCTGTGGGCATCACCAGCGCAGCCACTGGGCTAGGAGCCGGACTTCCCCAGGAGCCCCCAAGTCCAACTGAGGCTGGGTCTGCAGAAGACACCAACACATAGCCTAAGCCTCTGCACAGCCCACAGCCCAGGGTGGGCTCTTGGGGTGCAGGCAGGAGCCTTTTCTTCTGGAGCTACCATCCTGTCCTGCCCAGGGAGGTGCTGGGCCCTCCCCAAGGGAACAGGCTCTCATTCCAGGATTTTCAGACCTTCTGGGCTTGGATCCTGACTCCTGCTGGACCTTCTGGCTCAGGGTGGGCAGAGCTCCAGCTCTGCAGAGCTGGAGCAGGAGATCTCTTCGACAGACTGTTGGGTACCTGCTGGGGTGAGAGCTGTGGGACCCAGGGAGGGGGCATGGTGCTGATCTGCATCTGTTCTTCTCTACATCCACACCCCCCTACATGTCCATCCTTCTCCTCTTGTCCAGCACCAGATTTCCCCCCTGACTGCAGAGGATAGCCAGTGGCAGCTCTTCCATTGGCCCAGAGGTGCTGACATCCATTCCCAAGGGGACAGAAGCACCTGAGGAAGCACAGCCAGCAGGATGGTGACCACCAGAGCTCAGCTGTGCTCAAGGAGCATCTCTCTGGCTGCCTCCAAAGCAAGGCCAGAGGCCTTGGGAAGCCTTAGGAAGCCTTGGGAAGCCTTAGGTGCTCCTTGCCATGGGATGGTGGAACTGGTCCAGGGGCTTAGATTTTGTGTGGAGAAGACAACCAGAAGTGAGAAGACTTCCAACCTGCTTGGGACATGGGGAGGGTCCCTCTGCAAGGTGTCCACTTGGTAACAGCTTCATATCTTTAGAGCTGCCAGCTTGGCTCCTAGAGTGTCACCACAGCTGCTTTGCTTCAGGAGCTTCTCTCCTTCCACCACAGGGAGCAGGGTCCTGTCCCCTCCCACCTGCACATCTTTCTGCCCATGGAGGAGCCAATGCCCTGGGACACCTCCTGCCAAGAGCTTCTGAAGTGCCACCAGTGGGGAGATGGCATAGAATCACAGAACTGCCAAGGCTGGAAGGGACCTCAAGGCTCAGCCAGTCCCAACCTCCCTGCCATGGCCAGCAACACCTCACACTACAGCAGGTTGCTCACAGCCACATCCAGCCTGGCTGCAAACACCTCCAGGCAGGAGGCTGCCACCACCTCCCTGGGCAACCTGTGCCAGGCTCTCACCACCCTCATGGGGAACAACTTCTTCCCCACATCCAATCTCAATCTTCCCACTTCTAGTTTTGCTCCATCCCCCCCAGTCCTATCACTCCCTGACACCCTCAAAAGTCCCTCCCCAGCTTTCTTGGAGCCCCCTGCAGATCCTGGAAGGCCACAAGAAGGTCTCCCTGGAGCCTTCTCCTCTCCAGCCTGCACAACCCCAACTCTCTCAGGCTGTCTCCAGAGCAGAGCAGCTCCAGCCCTCTGCTCATCCTCGTGGCCCTTCTCTGGACACCTTCCAGCACCTCCAGCTCCTTCTTGGCACAGAGGCTCCAGAACAGGACACAGAGCTGCAGCTGTGGTCTCAGCAGAGTGGAGCAGAATCCCCTCCCTCCCCTGCTGGCCACACTTCTCTTGCTGCAGCCCAGGCTCTGCTTGGCTCCCTGGGCTGCAAGTGCTCACTGCTGGCTCCTGTTGAGCTTCTCCTCCCCCAGCACCCCCAAGGCCTTTTCTTCAGGGCTGCTCTCCAGCCAGTCCCTGCCCAGCCTGAGCCAGTGCTTAGGATTGCCCTGACCCAGCTGCAGGACCTTGCCCTTGGCCTTGGCATGGGCAAGCAGTGCTCAGGACA
Organism: Melanerpes formicivorus; assembly: GCF_026170545.1. Lineage (NCBI taxonomy): Eukaryota > Metazoa > Chordata > Aves > Piciformes > Picidae > Melanerpes > Melanerpes formicivorus. The sequence goes on from NW_027142443.1 coordinate 1,038,760, forward strand.
GCATCTCCTGAAGGCAGCAGGCAGTGGAGGGTAGACTGAGATCAAGCCACCAGCTGGACATGGCAATGGGATCATTTTGATGAGGTGCAGCTACAAAGGAGCTGGGGTGGGAGAAGGCAGCAGGAGAGAGCTGCAGAGCAATGGCAAGGGAGGAGGTGGCACTCTGGGAGGAGGAGCCTGCCCTGGTGGGAGGCTGGAGGGGTGAAGGTGCTGCAGGATGTGTTTGATTCCCCGGATGGCTTCAGCAGAGGAGGCTCCAGCAGCACAGAGCTGGTTCCTCCCAGCTGTGCTTGTCTGCAACTGCCAGCCCTGCTTCCCCAAAATACTTGGGAGGGCTGGAGGAGGCCAACTCCACCACCCTCATGGATGCTGCAGGGAGCCTATTTTAAGCCTTGCTAACGTAGGAGGATTAAATTTGGCTGGCTGAGACACGTCCTGCTCCCAGCTGTCCCCCAGCCTCCCCTGGGGTTGGCAGTTCTGCTGCAGGCACAGCTCATGATGCAGGAGGCTGCCCTGCACCTTCAGGGTCAGCTGCTCTGCACAAGGGGAGCCTAAAACTGGGGCAGCGTCTCAGTCACCCAGGCCCTTGGCTTGGAGTGGCAACAGAAACTCCTCCAGGTGTTGCCATCCCCAGGCTGAGCTGGTGGGAAGCACTGTGGGATGAACTGCAGGGTCTGAAGTGAGCCAAGGTCTCCAGCCCCATGGTCCCCTCTGGAGGGTCCTTAGCTGGGGGAGCTGAGTACTGGGGGAGTGGTGAGGGTCAGGAGACCCTGGAATGGGCTGCCCAGAGAGGTTGTGGATGACTCATCCCCAGATAGGGCCAGGCTGGATGAGGCCTTGAGCAGCCTGGGCTGGTGGGAGGTGTCCCTGCCCATGGCAGGGGGTTGGAACTGTATGAGCTTTGAGGTCACTTCCAGCCCACACTGTTCCATGACCCAATGCCTTACCCCTCACCCCAGCCAGCCCATGGCCAGGGAGAGAGCAGGAACAAGCTGTGGAGCTGCCTGCCTAGCATGCAGGTGCCAAGGCAGCTCTGCCAAGCCTGGCTCAGCAGGCACCTGCAGAAACACAGAGCTGCCCTTGGGCTGTGCCCTGCACTTCAGGTCACAGAGCTGTCAGGGTTGGAAAGGGACCTCAAGGGTCATCCAGTTCAAACCCCCCTGCCATGGGCAGGGACACCTCACACTACAGCAGGTTGCTCACAGCCACAGCCAGCCTGGCTGCAAAAACCTCCCTGGGCAACCTGTGCCAGCCTCTCACCACCCTCATGGGGGAGAACCTCTTCCTGACATCCAAACTGAATCTCCCCACTTCTAGTTTTGCTCCATCCCCCCCAGTCCTATCACTCCCTGACACCCTCAGAAGTCCCTCCCCAGCTTTCTCAGAACCCTCTGCAGATCCTGGAAGGCCACAAGAAGGTCTCCCTGGAGCCTTGTCCTCTCCAGCCTGCACAACCCCAACTCTCTCAGTCTGTCTCCAGAGCAGAGCAGCTCCAGCCCTCTGCTCCTCCTCATCAGGTCCTTGTGCCCTTAATTTCTGGAGCACTGCTTGCTGGAGCCTTGCAGAGGAGCTGGTGGACAATGGCCTTCTGCTGGCACAGATGTATCTGCCCACAGCCTGCCCTCTGCCAGTGTCACCCCCGGGGGAGGCTGGGCAGTGAGGGACAGGGCGGCAACAGCTTCATGTCTTCAGAGCTGCCAGCTGGGCTCCTAGAGTCTCACCACATCTGCCTTGCTTCAAGGACTTCTCTCTGCTTCCACCCCAAAGAGCAGGAACCTCTCCCCTCCCACCAGCTGGACCTCCCCCACATCTTCCTGCTCATGGAGGAGCCAGTCCCTGGGGCAGCTCCCCACGAGAGCTGCTGAAATGCCGTGAGTAGGGAGTTGACATCTGCAACCACCTCACTGCAGCCTCCCCTCAGGAGCTGCAGAGAGCAATGAGGTCTCCCTCAGCCTCCTCTGCTCCACACTGAACACCCCCAGCTCCCTCAGCTGCTCCTCCCCAGCCCTCTTCTCCAGACCCTTCCTCAGCTCTGTTGCCCTTCTCTGGCCCTGCTCCAGCTCCTCAATGTCCTTCTTGCAGTGAGAGGCCCAGAACTGAACCCAGCACTCAAGCTGTGGCCTCCGCAGACCAGGGGCACAATCCCTGCCCTGCTCCTGCTGCCCACAGCATTGCTGCTCCAGGCCAGGCTGCTGCTGCCCTTCTTGCCCAGTTGGCAACCCCAGCTCCTTAAGGTCCTTCTTGTAGTGAGAGGCCCAAAACTGAACCCAGGTGCAGCTTCCCCAGTGCCCAGTCCAGAGGCACAATCCCTGCTCTGCTCCTGCTGCCCACACCATTGCTGCTCCAGCCCAGGCTGCTGCTGCCCTTCTTGCCCACCTGGGCACCCCCTGAGCTCCTCTCCAGCTGCTGTCACCCAGCGCCCCCAGGGCCTTCTCTGCTGGGCACTTTCCAGCCCCTCTGCCCCCAGCCTGGAGCCTTCCTGGGGTTGTTGTAATCTAGTGATGTGAATGTTGGATGGCTCTTCCTCCTCAGGGAGCATCACTGGATGGCTCTTCCTCCTCAGGGAGCATCACTGGATGGCTCTCCCTCCTCAGAGAGCATCACTGGATGGCTCTTCCTCCTCCAGGAAGATCTCTGGCTGTGTCTCCCTGCCCAGTGTGCTGTCTGGGAAGGCAGGGGAGGATGCTGATCCTCATCACCTATTTGCCAGGCAGTGGTGAATTTTCATGAGCCACCATCTGAAGGGGGCTTTGAGCAGGAAAAGTGCTGCCTCAGCTCCAGGCAGTGATAAACAATGCTCAGCATTTACATATTCAAAGCACTTTGATTAACTCTTGGGGTTGGAGGACCTGAGTTGGTTCCCACCTGACCCTAATGGCAGCTGGACAGGCTTGGCAGCGGCCCTGGGCCAGCCTCAGGGGGGAGCTGGGGCTCCACCCCTCAGGAAGGGCAGGGGAAGCCCCCACAAAGGACCTCCTGCCTTGAACCCCCACTTGATAAAGTGAAATGGGGCTGGTTGGGGCTGCTCAGCCTGGAGAAGGCTCCAGAGAGACCTCAGAGCAGCCTTCCAGTACCTGAAGGGCTCCAGGAGAGCTGGGGAGGGACTTTGGACAAGGGCTGGGGAGGGGAGACTGGAGAGGAGGGAGAAATTGTTGAGAGTGAGGCTGGGGAGACACTGGCACAGGCTGCCCAAGGAGGCTGTGGCTGCCTCCTGCCTGGAGGTGTTCCAGGCCAGGCTGGATGAGGCCTTGAGCAGCCTGGGCTGGTGGCAGGTGTCCCTGCCCAGGGCAGAGGGCTGGAGCTGGCTGAGCTTTCAGGTCCCTTCCAAGCCAACCATGCTGTGATTCCATGACACAAATGTGGCTGCTCCCCGCTCCTGGGGAGTGCTGAGATCCCACCATGGGAAGGTGAGAAGCAGGTGCAGAGCATGGGGTGTGCCAGGTTCTGCTGCAGGAGCTGTGTCAGCAGTTAGGTAGCTGTGAGATGCTGCCTTGGCTCACCTGGGAGTTGCCCCCAACAGGGGAATTTTCTTTCCCCTTTTCAGCCCCCATGAGGTGGAGAGGGGCCTGAGCCTGCCCCAGGGCTGTGGCTGTGGGGTGACCTCCTCCCCACCCACCTGCTGATGCCACAGGAGGCTAAAGGGGAAGGAAACCAAACCCAGGAGCCTGCTTTAGCATTTGGTTCTTTCAACCAAGTCTTTTTAAACCCCATCTCCCCACTTTTAAACCCCAGCCTCCCCAGTCCAGGGGCTGATCATTCCCCTCCCTGCAGCACCAGATCCAAGAGGATCCTGCAGCATTGCTCTTAAAGTCATGGGATCACAGCATGGGTTGGAAGGGGATCACCCAGCTCCAGCCCCCTGCCCTGGGCAGGGACCCCTCCCACCAGCCCAGGCTGCTCAAGGCCTCATCCAGTCTGGCCTTGAGCACCTTCTGCCAGCAATTAAAGGCTCTCCTGCAAAGAGTTGCTCTCCCCGCTCTGGGGCTGGGGGGCATCCTGTCGCTGTGGCTGAAACTGGGGTGGGGAGAGAGCCCCCAGGAAATGTCCCATCTGCTGCCTTCTGCAGGAGGAAGGCCCTGGGAGGGCAAGGGGTGGCCCAGGCTGGGTTTGGCTTCTGGGGCTGACCCCCCACTGCCCATGTCCCGCTGGGTCCCACGGACACGCTGATGGGGCAGGACCACCGTGCTTGGCAGGACCCCCGCCGGGGCTGGGCTCTGGCCGCTCCCCCCCTGCCCCACCCCAGGGACCACGCATCCCCCAGAGGCGGCTCCCGCTGACCCCGACCCCCTCCGCGGGGACACCGAGGAAGGATGCGGGGCCCAGGTACCTACCGGGAGGGGGACCAAGGGAGACCGGGAGGAGGGGACTGGGGGGGGGGACGGGACGACGACGACAACAACGACGACGACTGGGAAGGGGACCGGGAGGCGACACCGGCGGAGGGGAACAGGGGACCTAGAGGGGCACACTGAGGGAGGGACGACTAGGAAGGGGACCGGGAGGAGACACTGTGGGGGGTGAGGAACACCGGGAAGGGGACCGGGAGGAGACACTGTGCGGGGTGAGGGACACCGGGAAGGGGACCGGGAGGAGACACTGTGCGGGGTGAGGGACACCGGGAAGGGGACCGGGAGGACACACTGTGCGGGGTGAGGGACACCGGGAAGGGGACCGGGAGGAGGGGACTGGTGGGGAGACAGGGAAGGAGACCGGGTGGGGATACTGGTTGGGGGGAACTGGGAAGGAGACCGAGAGGGGTCGGGGGTGTGGGGTGTGGGGGGGTCGGGCGGACAGGGTGCTGTGCCGTGCCGTGCCGTGCCGTGCCGTGCCGCGGTGCCGCCCGCGCCGCGATCGATCCGCATCGACCGTCCCCGCCGCGCTGCTCCACTTTCCAGCCAATGTCAGGCGGCGGCGGCGGCGGCCCGGGGAGCCCCTCCGGTGGCACCGCACACCCCGCCTGGCGCCGCGCTGCCCCGAAGAGCCGGCCTGGACCTGCCGCCGCGGAGCCGCTGCGAGCGGGGAGCGCCGCCAGGGCAGCGCCGGGCGGGCAGCCGGGCAGCGGGGCGGGCAAACAGCCGGGCACTGGGCTGGGCAAACACCCGGCACCGAACCAGGCACCGAACCGGGCAAACAACTGGGCACTAAACTGTGCTAGACTGGGCAGCAAACCAGGCACCGAACTGGGTACTATGCCAGGCACTGAGCTGGGCACCAAACTGGGCACTGAACCACGTACTGAGCTGGGCAAACAGGCATGGAAGAAGGTATATAACTGGGCATCAGGCTGAACTCCGCACTCGGCACCAAACTGGGCACCATGCCAAGCACTGCTGCAGTGGGAACTGCACCAGGTACAGAACGAGGCAAAGAACTGAGCACCAGGCTGGGCAGCACTGTACCAGGCACTGAACTGGGCACTGCTGGGCTGGGTACCTCAGCAGGCACTAAATTGGACATTGAACTGGGCATCGAGCCAGGCACTGCAGCAGGCAATGCTGGGCTGGGCACTAAGCCAGGCACCAAACCTGGTACCACTGAATGAACCTGACTGGGCACTGTAATAGGCAGCCCTGTGGCAGTACCCAGTCTGGTGCTGCCACAGCAGGCACCAAACCAGGCACTGAACCAGACACAGTGCCAACCAGCACCAAAGTGAGCAGTACTGAGCTGAACTTGGCACTGTGCTGGGCAATGGTGTGCTGGGGGCACTGCACTGGGCACCACGGCAGCAGGCGCTGTGCCAGCCTGCATTGCACCCAGCCACAACCACAGCAGTGCAAGCACTGCGTGGCACTGGGCACTGCACCACAGCAAACCTCACAGGGGGAACTGCTGCACCAGGCATGGCACTGCCACCCTACACTGCACCACCACCCTGCAGCACCACCCCACACCATGGCACCCACTTCCAGTGCCACCCCAGCACCCCCACTCTGCCACCCAGTGCGATGCTGTGCCAAGTGCCCACCCTGCACCCTCTGCGAACAGACCCCTGGGAGGTGTATTTGTGCCCCCCCTGGATCTGACACTGCAGGTTTGTCCCCCCAGCACCCATGGGGGGGCTGCTTCTGCACCCATCCAGCACTGCCACCCTAAGAGCCTGTCCCAAAGTGCCACCCACTGCCCACGCTTAACTGGGTGCAGCAGCAGCAGGTCTGCCAGGATGTGCCCACCAGTTGCCCACCACCCTTAATACTGTTGGGATTTTGGGAAGGGCATCAACCCCTGGAGCTGGGGGCTTTAGCCCAGTGACCTCTGAGCCTGGCCAGGCCCAGGGTGCCCCATCAGTGCCCATGGTGCTGGGAAGATGGCCTGGCTGTTGTGCAGCTGCAGGAGGGCTGCCAGCATTTGTGTGGTTTCCATGACAGCTCTGGGATGTGCTGGGACATGTTGATTGGGAGAGGTTGGCACATGTTGGGACAGGTTGGAACAGATTGGGACAGGTTGGAACATGTTGGAACAGGTTGGGACAGGTTGGAATAGGTTGGAAGAGATTGGGACAGGTTGGGAGAGGTTGGGACAGGCTGGAAGAGATTGGGACAGGTTGGGATAGGTTGGGACAGGTTGGGATAGGTTGGGACAAGTTGGGGCAGGTTGGGAGAGGTTGGGATAGGTTGGGATAGGTTGGAACAAGTTGGGACAGGCTGGGGGTGGGTTGGGAGAGGTTGGGACAGGATGGGACATATTGGGACATGTTGGACCAGATGGGAGTGGATGGGCAGGTTGGAACAGATTGGGACAGGTTGGGATAGGTTGGGGCAGGTTGGGAGGGGTTGGGATAGGTTGGGATAGGTTGGAACAAGTCGGAACAGGCTGGGGGTGGGTTGGGACAGGTTGGGACAGGATGGGACATGTTGGACCAGATGGGAGTGGATGGGCAGGTTGGGACAGATTGGGACAGGTTGGGATAGGTTGGGACAGGTTGGGGCAGGTTGGGACAGGTTGGGACAGGTTGGAACAAGTTGGGACAGGCTGGGGCGGGTTGGGACAGGTTGGGACAGATTGGGACATGTTGGACCAGATGGGAGTGGATGGGCAGGTTGGGACAGATTGGGACAGGTTGGGATAGGTTGGGACAGGTTGGGGCAGGTTGGGACAGGTTGGAACAGGTTGGACCAGATGGGAGTGGATGGGACAGGTTGGAACAGGTTGGGACAGATTGGGACAGGTTGGGGCAGGTTGGAACAGGTTGGAAGAGATTGGGAAAGGTTGGGATAGGTTGGAACAGGTTGGAAGAGATTGGGACAGGTTGGGATAGGTTGGGACAGGTTGGAACAGTTTGGGACAGGTTGGGGCAGATTGGGGCAGGTTGGGACAGGTTGGGATAGGTTGGGACAGGTTGGGATAGGTTGGGACAGGTTGGGGCAGGTTGGGACACGGGATAGGTTGGAACAGGTTGGGACAGGTTGGAACAGGTTGGGATAGGTTGGGACAGATTGGAACAGGTTGGAAGAGGTTGCGACAGGTTGGAACAGGCTGGAAGAGATTGGGACAGGTTGGGATAGGTTGGAACAGTTTGGGACAGGTTGGGGCAGGTTGGGAGAGGTTGGGATAGGTTGGGAGAGGTTGGAACAAGTTGGGACAGGTTGGGACAGGTTGGGACAGATTTGAACACGTTGGACCAGATGGGAGTGCATGGGACAGGTTGGAACAGGTTGGAACAGACTGAAAGAGATTGGGATAGGTTGGGACAGGTTGGGATAGGTTGGGATAGGTTGAGACAGGTTGGAACAAGTTGAGACAGGTTGGGACAGGTTGGGACAGGTTGGAAGAGATTGGAACATGTTGGACCAGATGGGAGTGCATGGGACAGGTTGGAAGAGATTGGGACAGGTTGGGAAGGTTGGGGCAGGTTGGAACAAGAGACAGGCTGGAACATGTTGGGACAGGTTGAGACAGGTTGGGACAGGTTGGGACAGATTGGAACATGTTGGAAGACATTGGGACAGGTTGGGACAGGTTGGGACAGGTTGGAACCGGTTGGAACAGATTGGGACAGGTTGAGACAGGTTGGGACAGGTTGGGACAGACTGGAACATGTTGGAACAGACTGGGACAGGTTGGAACAGGTTGATACAGGCTGGAAAAGGTTGGAACAGGTTGGGACACTGCCTCCATTATCTCCACCTCTGCCCTCAGCACAAGGAGGAGCAGAACCAAATCACTTTTGGGTACATGACAGGAACGCTGCTTCCAGCCTGCACCAGGAGCTCCAGAGGGTATGGACAATGCTCTGGAACCCTCCTGCTGCGCTTCTCAGCCATGAAGGGTGGGGAAAAAAAGGCTGTGTGCAGCCTGATTTGAAGTAAGAAATTTCCCCCTGGAGGAGGTGATCTTTAAGTTTCCATTGAGGTGGAAGCACCAAGGATGCAGAGCGGAGAGCACCAAGGATGCTGAGCTGAGAGCACCGAGGATGCAGAGCTCAGAGCTCCAAAGATGCAGAGCTGAGAGCTCCAAGGATGCAGTGCTGAGAGCACCAAGGATGCAGTGCTGAGAGCTCCAAGGATGCTGAGCTGAGAGCACCAAGGATGCTGAGCTGAGAGCACCAAGGATACGGAGCTGAGAGCTCCATGGATGCAGAGCTGAGAGCTCCAAGGATGCTGAGCTGAGAGCACCAAGGATGCTGAGCTGAGAGCACCAAGCATGCAGAGCTCAGAGCTCCAATGATGCAGAGCAGAGAGCTCCAAGGATGCTGAGCTGAGAGCTCAAAGGATGCTGAGCTGAGAGCACTGAGGATGCTGAGCTGAGAGCACTGAGGATGCTGCGCTGAGAGCACCAAGGATGCTGAGCTGAGAGCACCAAGGATGCTGAGCTGAGAGCACCAAGGATGCAGAGCTGAGAGCACCAAGCATGCAGAGCTCAGAGCTCCAATGATGCAGAGCAGAGAGCTCCAAGGATGCTGAGCTGAGAGCTCAAAGGATGCTGAGCTGAGAGCACTGAGGATGCTGAGCTGAGAGCACTGAGGATGCTGCGCTGAGAGCACCAAGGATGCTGAGCTGAGAGCACCAAGGATGCTGAGCTGAGAGCACCAAGGATGCAGAGCTGAGAGCACCAAGCATGCTGAGCTGAGGGCACCAAGGATGCTGAGATGCCAACAGTGGTTTCTGGGCCAAACCTGAGGCTGCCAGGATGGCTTCAGATCTGTCCCCACTGGTCGCCCTGATGTCCAGGTTGTTGTCACCTGTCTCCTGAATGTCTCCTGGCATTATTCTCCCCTTTCAGCTTTATTCTCCTCAAAAAGTGCTTGGACATTTCCAGGGGTTGGTCACCTTCTGTCTGAATCTTGGTTTAGACATCCTGTGTCTGCAGTGTGCTCAGCTGCCATTATTTGCTCTTCTGAACTCCTTGGCACAAGCAGAGCACACACAGCACAGAGCTCCAGCAGCTCCATGGCTGGGCCATGGTTTGCTTGAAGAACAAACAATCCCAACAAAAATGCACAGAGAAGGGAAATGTAAAATCCTAGACCCATGGCATGGGTTGGGTTGGAAGGGCCTTAAAGCTAAGCCAGTTCCAGCCCTCTGCCATGGGCAGGGACAGCTCCCACCAGCCCAGGTTGCTCTAGGCCTCATCCAGCCTGGCCTGAAACACCTCTAGGCAGCCACAGCCTCCCTGGGCAACCTGTGCCAGTGTCTCCCCACCTTCACTACAAAGAATCTGTTCCTCATCTCCAGTCTCAATCTCCTCTCTCCCAGCTCAAAGCCATTGTCCCTCCTCCTGGCACTGCCAGCCCTTGTCCAAAGTCCCTCCCCAGCTCTTCTAGAGCTCTTCAGGTACTGGAAAGCTGCTCTGAGGTCTCCCTGGAGCCTTCTCTTCTCCAGGCTGAGCAGCCCCAACTCTCAGCATGTGCCCACAGGGGAGGTTCTCTAGGCTCTGACCATCTTGGTGGCCTCCCCTGGACCCTCTCCAACAGTCAAAGCTGTAAAGCCAACCGCCCCAGCACACCTTCCACTGGGGCCAGCAGTGTCCCTCCAGGCCTGCAGGCAGGTTGGAGGGGCTGGCTCGGGTGGGTTGCCCACGCAGGACCATGCCAGCACCCCAGCACTGTGGGGGGTCCCCGAAGGGTGAGATAATCTGGTGTGGAAGTGCTGAGTGCTGTGAGTCCTTTCAGCCAGCAGGACACCGGTGCCAGCTGAGGAGGCAGCAAGGGAGACTGACGGATCCCAGGGGCGGGCTGCAGCTCCCCCATGTGCCATGTGGCTGGGGCCAGGGGAGGTGAGGCCAAGCCCTGGGGTGGGGAGGTGTGCCTCAGTTTCCCCGCCCGGAGGCTGGCAGGGGCCGGCGGCAGCGGCGGCCGTTGGGCTGGCAGCAGCGGGGCCGTTGCAGAGGCTTCCTCTTCCTGCAGGATGCGGCTGGCATTGTGCCGCACAGCGAGGGGGGCAGAGCCTCTTCTTGCACCTGCCCAGAGCATCTGCTAGGGAGAAAATCTCCATGGCAACTCTGTCGGTTGCTCCAGCCCTGTTCCACGGGGGACAGGGGACTCTGCCTCTGCCTTCCCCCTCCACGCAGCCAGGATGTCCCCGTGGCGGGGCCGGGGCTACCGGGACCCTGGGAGCTCAGGGAGGCTTTGCTGCAGGGCAGCCCCCGGCCAGCAGAGCCTGCAGAGCCCTCCCTGTGAGGGCTGCAGGTTCCAGGCCACCACTGATGGGAGGTGGATGTTGGATTCACCTAACTGCCTCACCCTGCTCCCCTTTCCAGGGAGCACAGAGGTGTTTCTGTCTTCCTTGACACATCCCACCAGGACACACAAGCTTCCCTCTGCCTCAGCTGGAGCTGAGACCTTTGCCTGTTCCAAAGCAAGGGGGAGGGAATTTTGGGGATGCAGTAGGAGGTCCAACGAGGGGCCAGGAGCTCCTGAGCCGGTGGCTAGCAGCGAGCCTGGCTGCAGGGTGCAAGGTCCTGGACGCTCCTTTGGGCATCCTGCCCTGGGACTCCTGGTGAGGGCTGCTGAGCATCACTGAAGAGCCTTGGCATCAGCCCCTCACCTTGGGCAGGGGCAGAGGCAGAGAGGGGAGGACATGGAGGTGTCCCCTGGGAAATCTAAGCAGCATGAGCACCCCCAGGCAGCTCCCAGCAGCCCTGAGCACACCTTGCCTGGCCCTGCCCTCACTGCAGGGGCTTTCTGAGGGCCCACAGACACCACCAACTTCTGGCAAGGGCTGGGGCCATGGGGGATGTGGGAGGAGATGGTTTGCAGCCAGGACTGGAGAGGAAAAGGGAAAGAAAGAAAAGTGGAAGCAGTGCTCTTGAGGGCTGTGGAGGTTGTGCTCACATCATCTGGCCCTGCCACTAATAAAGGCACAGAGGCACAGGAGGAAATGCTGGTGGGTTTGAAGGGCTGCAGTGCCTCTGTGCCTTGCAAATCCTCTCCTGGCCCCGGGAGCAACTGGGATGCTGGGGTGAAAGCCACCAGCGCCTCCAGGCAGCTGCCGCTCCTGCAGCTTCAGCCTGGCTCCTCCTTCCGGGGAGAGCCGAGCCCCAAGGGACTCTCCCTGCATCCCTGAGCCCCCCTTCCCAAACCAGGGCATCCAGGCAGCCTCTGAGAGGCTGCAAGCCCACAGACTGTGCCTTTTTAGAAGGGGAAACCAAACTTCAGTGCCAAGGAACTGCAGGAGGGGAGCTCAGCCCTCCCTCCGGGCGAGGATTGGACCATTCCTCACTGGCCCCACAGCAGCAAAATGCTTGGAGGCCTCCTTCCTGCAGCCAGGATGCTGCCAGCCCCCATGATGAAAGGCAGCCTCTGCCCTAGAGGGTTGGGAAAAGGGGGGGGATAAAGAAGGGGGCAGCCAAAGGAGTGGCCTCTGTGTTTCACAGAGGTGGGAAGCTGAGGCGTGGGATGACTGTGGGCCTTGGAGGGGTGGGGGTGTGACAGAGCTGGTGACTGATGTCCAATGCAGATGGCCCAGATCCCAGGCTCTCTTCTGAACTGCTGCTGAATTTTCCCCTAGGCAGAAAATAGCCATTTTTGATTGCCTCTGAAGCACCCAAAGAGGATGCTGAGCCCTCAGGAAGGGAGGCAGTAGTAAGTGGGAAGTCTCCCAGGGCACCAATCCAAGCCTGAGGAGATGGTCCAGACAAGGAGAGAGCAGGGGGCAGAGAGGATGCCCTCCTCAGGACCACGTTGGAGATGGCTATTTGGGATCATCTGGGAGCTGGAGGGGATGTCAGCAGCCAGACTCCATGGCACATTGGCTGGAGGACATGGACTCTGCTTCCAGGTCATTCAAGCCTGGAGGGCTCAGGGCAGCTCCTACAACCTGCTGGAGCCACATGTAGATGGGTTCCTCGCTGGGACAGTCTCTGTGCCTATGCCCAGCCTGGTCCAGGAGCATGCAGTGGCCTAAGCAGTTCCTGGGTTGAGGGCCTGGCTGCTCTGGGACCCACATGCCTGACCTTACACTGCTTGAAGCAACCTGGTTTCCACCCTTGGGTTATGTTTTTCCCTTCCTAGGGGCCTTGCTGGGGGGCTCAGGCCAGGTGCTGGGGCCCAGACATCCCTTTCCCTGGCTGCCTGTGGGGCGTCTGTGCTCTCAGCCTGGCTCTGCCCCTGTCCTGTCTCATGTGCTGGGTGGTGGAAGAGTTTGGTCCCTGCTGTGGGCAGGGGGAAGAGCTGGCTGAGAGCTGCCCATGTGTGAAGATAATAAAGAGGGAATGTCACGTCCCGGCACTGCTGTCTCCAGGAGCAGCCCAGGGGGGGCTGGGGTGTGCCAGAGGTCAGAGCTGCTGGTGGTGTCTGAACACAGCACCAGCTCACTGCCTTCACCCCCCTCAGACATCACCTGAGTGCTTCATGGAGAGCCAAAGGATCCCAGGACCTCCCCAGGGCTGCCTGAGTCCCAAACCCTCCTGCTTGCCTCAGGATGGAGGGTTGTGTCCATCCCTCCTGCTCTGCCTGACCTCTCCTGGAGGTCCCCCACTGGCTGTGGAAGGCCTCATCCTGACCAGGCACTGCACCTTGGAGTTGGGTCTGAAGTGGGGAAGAAGCACTGGTAACAGTGAGAGGTTTCATGAGCTGCTCCAGGCTGGGGTGGCTGCTGGCCCTGCTTCAGGCTTGGACACTGCTCCTGGCCTGGAGGATCTCAGCCACTTGGGACCTGGGCAAGGCCTGAACAGTGATGCTCATCACCCCCATAGAATAGAATAGAATAGAATAGAATAGAATAGAATAGAATAGAATAGAATAGAATAGAATAGAATAGAATAGAATAGAATTAACCAGGCTGGAAGAGACCTTTGAGATCATCAAGTCCAACCTATCACCCAACACCATAAACCATGGCACCAAGCACCCCATCCAGTCTCTTCCTAAACACCTCCAGGGATGGGGACTCCACCACCTCCCTGGCCAGCACATTCCAATGGCCAATCTCTCTTTCTGGGAAGAACTTCTTCCTAACATCCAGCCTGAACCTCCCCTGGCACAGCTTGAGACTGTGTCCTCTTGCTCTGGTGCTGGTTGCCTGGGAGAAGAGACCAACTCCCACCTGTCTACAACCTCCCTTCAGGTAGTTGTAGAGAGCAATGAGGTCTCCTCTGAGCCTCCTCTTCTCCAGGCTAAGCAACCCCAGCTCCCTCAGCCTCTCCTCACAGGGCTTGGCCTGGAATCTGCTGTTTGGGTTGCTGTGACCTCAGACTCCTTCTAGTCTGGAGCAGAGGAGGCTGAGGGAGACCTCATTGCCCTCTACAGCTCCCTGAGAGGAGGCTGCAGTGAGCCGGGGGTTGGGCTCTGCTCCCCACTCTCAGGTGAGAGAAGGAGAGGAAATGTCCTGAAATTGTGCCAGGGGAGGCTCAGGTTGGAGAGGAGGAAAAATGTCTTTGCTGCCAGAGTGGTCAGGGACTGGCACAGGCTGCCCAGGGAGGTGGTGGAGTCCCCATGCCTGGAGATGTTCAGGAACCCTGTGGCCATGGCACCTGGGGCCATGTTTTAGGGGCCATGGAGGGGTTGGGTTGAGGTTTGGACTGGAGGATCTCAGAGGCCTTTGCCAGCCAAAATAATTCTCTGATTCTGAAAGGTGCTGGAGGGTGGTAGCAAGGGCTGGGTCCCAGCAGAACTCCTGAAGCTGAGCTGTGTGTGGTGGAGCAGCAGCAGAGCTCGGCAAAGGGCAGCTTGAGCAACTCCAAGGGCCTGGAAGTGCTGAATGTGGGGTGAGGGGGGAAAGGCTTGGCCCAGATAACCCCAGAGCACAGGGTGGTTGGGCTGTGTGAGAACAGGGGAAGGAGGCAAAGTCCAAGGGGACCATGATGAAGTCACCTGCATTAAAAACAGCACCCAAAAGCAGCCTCCTCCTCCTCCAGCCTCCAGGCTGGAATGAACCATTCCCTGCTGGTGGCTCCTTCAGGGGTTAACTGCAGCCCCCTCCAGAGAACTGTAAAAGCTGTTTCCAAAATATTTCCACTGCCCTGTGGTTTTTATGGCCAGGAAAGGCAGGGTAGGGCAGGCCTGGGCAGGAGCAGGCTGCTGGTGGCTCCTGCAGATGGGAAGCACATTCAGGACAGCAAGTGGAAATTTCAGGCTGGGCATCAGGGAAAGTATCCTGGGCTGCATCAAAAGAAGTGTGGCCAACAGGTCAAGGGAGATGCTTCTGGTCCTCTCTACTGCTCCTGTGGAGAGGATCTCACCTGCAGGGCTGTAGCCAGCTCTGGAGCCCCCAACACAAGGACAGGGAACTGTTGGAGTGAGTCCAGAGGGGGCCATGAAGATGGTCAGAGGGCTGGACAACCTCTGCTTTGGGCACAGGCTGGGAGATTGGGGCTGTTCAGCCTGGAGAAGAGATGGCTCCAGGGATACCTCAGAGCAGTACCTGAAGGGCTCCAGGAGCTGGGGAGGGACTTTGGGCAAGGGCTGGGAGTGCCAGGATGAGGGACAATGGCTTTGAGCTGGAAGAGGGCAGATTGAGACTGGAGATGAGGGAGAAATTCTTGGCAGGGAGGGTGGGGAGACACTGGCACAGGTTGCCCGGGGAGGCTGTGGCTGCCTCCTGCCTGGAGGTGTTCAAGGAACCCTGTGGCCATAGCACTTGGGGCCATGGTTTGATGGCCATGGTGGGGTTGGGTTGCTGGGTGGACTGGAGGATCTTGGAAGACTTTTCCAACCCAAACCACTCTGTGATTCTCTGTTTCATGCAGCCATGTGGCTGGGGGCTGGGGGCCAGCTCGCAGCTGTGGGTAGCTGGCAGCAGTGGGCACTGGGTGGCCAGGTTGGGCTGGATGGACCCAGGGGAGATTGGATTTTTGCTCTGTGCTTCTCCTCCCTGGCAGGAGTAATGAAATGCAGCAGGCAGCATTAATGCACCATTAAGGCTGCAAACTTCAGCAGGCAGCCATCAGGAAATGCAAATACCCAGGGCCTGCCTCAGTGCTGCCTCTGCCGTGGCTGGAGGAAGGGCTGGCCCGGGGCTGACCTTTGCTACCTTGGTGGAGTCCCTAGGGATGTTCAGATGCTGCTCCAACCTCCCTCCCAAACCCTTCATCTTCCCCCACCTGCATCTGGGCTCCCCCCTCCGCCAGCACTGTGTCACACAAGGGGGAAGGGGTGGCACAAAGGGGAAGGGGATGGCACAACAGGGAAGGGGTGGCACAAGAGGAAAAGGGGGGGCTCAAGGGGGAAGGGTTGGCACAAGAAGGAAAAGGGTGCCAGAAGTTGGTGTTTGTGTTGTCTGTGCCCCTTGTGGATAGTCTCCCTTCCTTTGGGACCCCATGCTTGTACCTGTGGCCTGGGGCTCCGCTGGCTGGGGAAGGGGGGGGGAGGGGGGAGGGGGCTGAGCTTCCCTGGGGAGCAGGATGGGGGGAGTGAAGCTGTGCTGGGGGTGCTTCAGCTGCCCCCAGGCCACCGAGGGTGCCAGTTTGAGGGGGAGAAAGAGAAGAGTTGCCCACGGAGGAGGCTGCAGGAGGCCTTTCTGCAGGCTGCAAGCAGATCCTGTTCCACCCTGCGACTGCGCTGGCAGGGACCTGCTGTTCCATAAATTTGGGTGGAAGGGAGAGTTTGGCAGAGCCCTGGGCTGCAGGGAAGGATTTATGGTGGCTCTGGCTGCTCTCTGCTCTCCTTGCAGGGCTGGGGCTCCTGCAGAAATGCCCTTCAAGGGGAGGAGGAGAAGGAGATGGAGGAGGGAGCCTGTGCTGGTGTGGGACTGGGTAGCAAGGCAGCACCGAATCAGGGTAGCAAGGGGGCTGGAGGAGGCAGGGTGAGGAGGGACATCCTTGGTCAACCTGCAGGTCTCTGGTGACCATGGGGCTGGGAGTGCCAGGGCAGAGATGGGACCCCTGTGTCTGGTTGAAGGTGGGCAATGGGGCAGTGCTGGGAAGAGACCTCCTGCACCTTCCAGATACTGATGCCATCTCCCAGCTCCAGTCTGGCCATATGCTGCAGGCCCCTGGAGCATCTTGGGGCTCCAGGAGCACCTCAGACAAAGCCACCAGCTGCTGTGGATCCCTGTGCTGAGCACTGTCCCCATGGAGCACGCTTCTAGGCTCACAGCTGCTGCCTAATGATGGGTTTCCACTACCAGCCCATTGCCCCCTGCCCGGCTGGCAGCCCAGTGGCTGGCCCCAGGTGTTGCCCTCAGCTCGGGCAGTGCTCATCCGTGCATCCCTCCTGGACAACATCCAGCCCAGGAAGCAGCTGGGGCTGGATCACAAGGATGACAGCAGACTTTGAGAGCTCTAGCTTGCTCTGGGCTGCCAGAGGTGAGGAGCTGCTCTGCCCCAGGGGCATTTCTCCCTCGTTCCACACGGCTCTGGGTTTTCCAGGCAGCCTGAAGCAGGGCTGGAGCTTTCCTAGTGGCTTCTCCCTTCTTCCCTGGTCTCCTGCCTGCTCTCAGCAGCGTGAAGCTGGAGTGGCTGGAGGAGGGAGGTGCACGTCAGCTGGCCCTCCTCTCTCCTTCACAGCCAGCACTCCATAGGTGTGGGCCACATTTCCAGATGGAAACGTGAGGCCTGGGGATGGATCAAGAGTTTTCCAAGGCTTTGGAGCAAGGTGTGGACAGGGCTGAGAATAGCATAGCGGATTCTCAACTGCCAAGCCCTTAGCCTAACCAGAAGGTTATTCTTCTTCCCTTCTGCTCATACATATCCATTAGGATGAGACCATATGTGAGAGATGTAGATGAATTTCTTTCCTCTTGACAAGTCCAGTTGGTCTTCCTAGGTAAGGAGAGGGTGGTCTGTTCCCATCCAACTCCAGGCTGGCTCCTTGCCGCCGTTCCTTGGGTTCTGCTTGCCCTGGGAGGAGTGGAGCTCTGAGCTGGAGCACCCGGCCCAGCTCTTCTCCACCTGCCTGGGCTCTCCCTGTCAAATGTCCCCAGGGAGCTGCAGATGTCCCTGTGGGGAGTGGGTGAGTGCAGGGAAGCCTTCAGCGAAGGGGAGCAGCCAAGTGGGATGGGATAATGGGGAGGAGCTGCTGGTCAGTCCCCAGTGAGGACTGGGCATTGCCACAGGCTGCCCAGGGAAGTGATGGAGTCCCCATCCCTGGAGGGGTTTTAAAAGCTGCCTGGATGTGGCTCAGTGGCAGTGGCTGAGCAACAGTGGTGAATTGTGAGCTCTGGGTGAGTGTTGGACTTGATGGTCTCAAAGGTCTTTTCCAGCCTCAAAAGCGCCATGGTTCTATTCCACCATCCCAGCCCAGGCACAGAGGGATTCCTGGTGAGGAGCAGGCTTCTGCCCATGGCAGGGGGGTTGGAACTGGAGCATCCTTGAGGTCCCTTCCAGCCCTAAGAGATTATGTGGTTTGATTCTGTGATTCCCTAAGAGCAGGAGCAGCAGATGAGTGCACCCCCAAGGCTCCTGCTGTTCAGGAGGCTGCACAAGGTGTCTCCCAGAAGGCCTTGATGCCTAGCCAGCAGGTGAGGGAGATGGTTCTCCCCCTCTACTCTGCCCTGGTGAGACCCCACCTAGAGCACTGTGTCCAGGTCTGGAGCCCCTAGGACAGGAAGGATCTGGAGGTGCTGGAAGATGTCCAGAGAAGGGCCATGAGGATGAGCAGAGGGCTGGAGCTGCTCTGCTCTGGAGACAGACTGAGAGAGTTGGGGTTGTGCAGGCTGGAGAGGAGAAGGCTCCAGGGAGACCTTCTTGTGGCCTTCCAGGATCTGCAAGGGGCTCCAAGAAAGCTGGGGAGGGACTTTGTAGGGTGTCAGGGAGTGATAGGGCTGGGGGGGATGGAGCAAAACCAGAAGTGGGGAGATTGAGATTGGATGTGAGGAAGAAGTTGTTCCCCATGAGGGTGGTGAGAGACTGGCACAGGTTGCCCAGGGAGGTGGTGGCAGCCTCACCCCTGGAGGTTTTTGCAGCCAGGCTGGATGTGGCTGTGAGCAACCTGCTGTAGTGTGAGGTGTTGCTGGCCATGGCAGGGGGGTTGGAACTGGCTGATCCTTGAGGTCCCTTCCCACCCTGACAGTTCTGTGATTCTATGACATATCTCAGAATTCGGTGCTGCCCTAGTAGCTGAACTCTCCCTTGAAGATGAAGCAAGGAGAGAGACCTTGGAAGCTTGGTTAGGGATATGATATGAGAGACACACAGCCACTGCTCAGCACCTTGCTGCAGGAAGACTCAGCAGGATGTGCTGGGTCTTTCTGACATCTTCCCATCGTTTACAGGGATGCAGACCAGTGCAGAAGTGGCATCAGCCAGAATGATGGATGGTGTTTAGGTGATCAAGGGGGGACAGCTTCCCCTACCCAGAGAGTCAGATCTGTCAGCTCCTCTCAATAGCATCGACCACGCATTGCTGCCGGCAGCTTCTGCGGGCAGGAAACAGGAGCAGAGCAGTGTGGGGGGCCTGGGGCACTGCTCCAGCATCTAAGAGTCAGGCCTTGGGTGCTTCCCAGGCCTAAGAAGGGGAAGGTGGGCAAAGGAGACCAAGCCAAGCAGAGAAGCTTGCTTTGGAGAGCCCTTTCTGCAAGGAAGGCTGTGCATGGCTCACGTCCCTGCCCCTCCTGTCAGCAGTGTCTCAGGTCAAGGCTCAGCTGCAGCATTACTGCTGGGAGGAGCGGGTGGGAAATGGGGACAAAGGCATCTGGGCAGCATCCCTCAGTGCAGGGATCCTCTGTGCACCTTTCCTTGGAGACCATGGAAGGTGACAGAGCATCCCTTGCCTGACAGACCGTCTCACCCTCGCTCAGGCTTGCTTGCTGCCAAAGGAGGTGCAGCCTGGACCCCCAGCAGGGTGACCCAAGCTGCCTCTGCGGGGCTGTGATGGACAGGGAGGGGTTTCATGGGGAGTCTCACAACCCTTAGGGGTAAACTGCTCTTAGGGGGGTTTAACTGCCTCGGGGGGTTAAGCTCTGGGGGGGTAAACTGCTCTGAGTTTGGGGGTCATGCTTGGGGGGCTCCTGAGAGATTCACTTCTGCAGTGCATCCCCCAGACTGATGTCCTCACTGGCAAGGGGTTTTGCTCCCAGGGCTCCTGGTGGGCCAGCAGCCCCAAACTGGGCCCTGCTGCTGTGCAAAGGTTTGTCTGTGACACGGAGATGGTCTCCTGCTTAGACAACCCCAAGATGACCTCTTTCCCCTTTGCCCATGGACATTGCTGACTGCTGGGCCACGGACACCAACCTGTCTGGAGAGATGCTGCTGTGCACCAGGTGTTAACTCTGTGAGCTCCAGGCCATTGCTTTTCCATAGCCTTCAATAAAGCATAAACATGCTCAGATGAGGATCATCATCATCCTCAAGAGCCCAGGTCCCTGAGACTGTCTGCCAGGAAGGTGTATGGGCAAGACCTGGGGTGGAGGCAGCATGCAGGAGGGTGTGCTGGGCTGTCACACTGGCAAGGAAGAGGCCAGCACAGCTCTCAGGGCTGTTTCTCCATGCCTCAAGCCTGCCCAGATCAGCTCTTGCCATAAGTACCTTCTGATATCTCCCAGGGAAATTTTTTAACTTATCAGAATCAGAGAATGGTTTGGGTTGGAAAAGGCCTCTGAGCTCATCCAGTCCAACCAGAAACCCAACCCCACCATGGCCACCAAACCATGGCCCCAAGTGCCATGGCCACAGGGTTCCTGAACACCTCCAGGCATGGGGACTCCACCACCTCCCTGGGCAGCCTGTGCCAGTCCCTGACCACTCTGGCAGCAAAGGAATTTTTCTTCCTCTCCAACCTAAGCCTCCCCTGGCACAGTTTCAGGCCATTGCCTCTCCTTCTACCCCCTGAAACTAGGGAGCAGAGCCCAACCCTCAGCTCATTGCAGCCTCCTCTCAGGGAGCTGTAGAGAGCAATGAGGTCTCCCTCAGCCTCCTCTTCTCCACACTGAACACCCCCAGCTCCCTCAGCTGCTCCTCCCCAGACCCTTCCCCAGCTTTGTCGCCCATGGGAGGACGGAAGCTGAGCAGGAAACATTTCCCCCTGAGCCTGCCTTGCTCTGCATTTCAGCTCCCCACCAGGGGCACACCACCCCCCTCCCCCCGCGCTGAGCACTGCTGTTTTCATCTCACCGCTGCCTTCCCAGCCTTGCCTGCCGAGCAGCAGCCGCAGCAAGAGGGGAGCCAAACCCACGCAGGCGCTGGGAGCGCTCCCGAGTCAAGACGACCGAGGAGCAGGGTCCCACCGTGGTGCCCTCTGGCTGGCAGGGCTTGGGCCCCGTGTGCCTGCCGCGGCGGCAGGGAGGGGGTGCGGGCGGCGGGAGGGGGTGCGGTGCCCGCCCTGCCTGCGCAGGCAGATGGCTCTCGCAGGGCGCTCCGGATGTCGGAGCCAGGCTATTTTGGACCACGTGGGCGTCTGAATTCCAGGCGAATCCCCGGCTCAAAGGAAAAAAAAACCCACCAAAAAATCCCACCCCCAACCCAGCGCCTGCCAGGGTCCCGTGGAGGTGGGAACGCTGCGGCTCCAGTGTCCTGCTGGCTCCCCTGCTGCCTGGCACGTAGGCGTGCCCTGCAGCCCTGCCACCCAGCCCTGCCACCCAGCCCCATGGCAGGGACCCACTGTGCCCAACCCTGGGCACCCAGCTGGCCCCACACAAGCATCCTCTTGGTGCCCAGGAAGGGCTGAATGTGGTGGGGGTCTTCCCTCACCCCTTTGCCACAGGACGGGGGCTGCTTGCCAGCCCCTGCAGATCCCCAGACCGCGCTCCTGCCTGGCTCTGCTCAGCCGGGGTGGGAGAGGGCAGCGAGGATCCGGCTTCCTGCCCTGCTCCAACCACCACCGCCACTCTGTTTGCTTTGAGGCCCAGGTCCTCCTGCCAGGACATTCCCAGGCTGCTGAGGAGCTGGGGGACAGCCCAGACCGTGCCCCTGCCCACCCCCCCAGCTGCCAAAGGCCGGTGTCACACGGTCACACGCCTGCCCTGCAGCCACCTCCCCCCTCCCTCGGCCCCTGGGGACCCAAGCTGGGCTCCCCAAGCTGGGCTCCCCAAGCTGGGCTCCCATGTGGGACACGAAGCATCCATCAGACCTATGGGCTGGAGGGGGTCTTACAAGTTCCCCACTGTCACCCCAGCCCTTTCCAGGAAGGGGTGATGAGTCCCTGCTCCCACTGAGGGAGCAGCTGTGGCACGTCCTGGGGAAGCAGGGGCAGGGCGAGTGGCTGCTACCAGCACCAGCCGAGCGGGAGACAGCTGGGGTTAAAAATTAACACAGGCACGGCCTGGGGTAGCGGGCAGCAGGGGCCTGCCAGGGGCTACCTGCTGCACAAGGCTTCCCCCTCCCCGGCCTGGCACTGCAGGCTTTGGCAGCTGGGGAGTGCCACAACACCCCCCAGCCTGGTGCCAATGGGGTGTCACATCCCCCAGGCTTGGCTGGACACAGGCAGAGCCCCATCCGTGCCCCTGGCACGGTGGTGGCAGGCAGCCAGGTGTGGTGGTGGTGGTCACGCTGACCCTGGGCACACTCTGGGAGGTCAGCACCCAGGAAATGCCAGCTGCTCCAGCTCTGCTCTCTGGCACCATCAGGGCCAAGGGGAGCATAGTGGTTCCTAAACTGAAAGGTGGGCTTGGTGCCAGCCTGACCCCGGCGCGCTGGAGCCGGGGATTTCCCAGCACAGCATCCCCAGGAGCTCGCACAGCTTCCCGGGGCTGCCTCCGACCTGGTTCCTGCTTCCTGCTGGCTGAAGAAATTCAGCCCCATGCCTCAAATCAGGGATGTCACCAAGGTCTGGGGCTTCTGGTACAGCGTCTGGGCAGATCTGGGTCCCCTCTGCCAGAAGATGCCCAGCACCCGCTGTGGAGGCGGCGACAAGCAAGTGCCAGCTCTGTAACCCACTTGGACGGCAGCGGCCGGGCTGGGGGGAGGCTGTGCTGGGTATTTCGGAGCGCGTTTGGAGGCTGTTGGGATGTGTCTCCTGCTCACGCAGCCTTGGCAGTCCTCCAGCTGCCGTCCCATGGTGCCCTGCTGCCACCCGGGGGGGCCATAGACCTGCCTGACCCCCTCCTCCCTGCCGCAGGGTCGGGCTGCCCGGGATCACCCCCACGTCCCGTGATCCTCTCCCCATCCCCCAAGTTATTCCCGACCCTGTGTCCTTGCCAGGAGCCGGGCAAAGGACCCAGCTCTGTGCCCCGGGGAGGAGGAAGCACAGAGCCCGCTGCGGGCGCCTGGTGCCCAGCATGGCGGGGGAGATTTTGGCACCGGTTCTGGCAGGCAGAGACCGGAGGCAGCGCTGCTGTTTGCTGTTTGTTCCCACCCCGTCCCCTCCCTAGCCAGCGCTGGCCCCTCTATGCCTTCCGCCCTCGTTCCCTGTGGCCTCCAGCCCCCACCTACCTTGCCCTCTATCCCGCCTCCCGCGCCCTCCCTCCCCATCCCTGCCGTCCTCCATCCCTGTCCTGCTCTTCCTTCATGCCTGTCCCCTTTGTCCTCCCCATCCCCCTCACTCACCATCCTTGTCCCACTCAATCTCCATCCTCATCCCACTCACCCTCATCCCCACCCTCCTCACTTTCTATCCTTGTCCCTGTCATTGCCATTCCCTGGCCACTCACCCTCTTTCTGTGCCCTCCTTGCCCTCCATCCCTGTCCCAACTGCCCTCCATCCTAATCTCTATTGTCCTCCATCCCTGTCCCACTCAGCCTCCATCGCTGTCCCCACCAGTCTCCATCCCTGTCCCCACCAGTCTCCATCCCTGTCCCCCAGAACTGCAGCACCCCAGGGGATAAGGGTCCAGAGCAGGATGGAGGCTCATGGGCTGCACCCCTGGGAGGATCTCTTGTCCTCATGCCATGGGAATGTGCCACTTTGCTGGCCTTAGAGGATCCAGTCCTCCCTGAGCCTGGGACACTTGGGCAGTGGGTACCAGCTCAGGGTGCTGGGGAGCCTGGAGGTTTGCTGGAGAGTGTTGGTGTCACCTCTAGGAGCAGGTCCCTGTGCCTCAGTTTCCCCTCTTGCAGAGGACTTCAGTGCTCAGCAGAGATGACTTCTGTTCACGTTGAATGGTGAAGTCCTGGCGTGGTAGGGAGAGGATGGCAAGCTCCAGGTATGACCTCTGTGGGCCTTTGCACGGGGGTCATCAGCAGCCTACAGCTCATGGTGGCATCAGGGTGGGGGTGGGACGCACCCAGGTCCTTCAAAACAGCAAGAGAAAGGCACATGAAACTGTGGGGGAGAAGGTGTCACATGCTGGGTGGCACTGCCAGTGTCACCAGGGCCAGGCTGCGGTGACAGGGCTGCAGTGCTGGTGGGATGCTGTCTCCTCTCCCCCCATCACCGGTGCCACCTGCACCCACGTCCCTGGCACAAGCCTCTTCCGAAGCCTTGGGGTTTGGGGGTAGCAAGAAGCTGAGTGGCAGAGATGGGCGAGGAGAGGGACGAGCAGGGGCCGGTGGCGACGCCAGCCGGGAACGGGTACGGAGCGTACCCCAGGAAGATGGGGCAGTGCCCGCCCCCACGGTTGCCAGCCGGGAGGAAGGCAGGGAGGGAGGCAGGGAGGGAGAATTTTGGGAAGCCTGAGCGTGGTCCCAGCGCCCGCGTTCGAAAATCCCCGTCGCTAAAAATGCGAATTAAGGGAGACGTGGATCAAATACAAACGGCGGCGGCACCGCGCCGCTCGCCGCCGCCCCCCCGCCCCCCCCAGCCTGGGCTTTTTTGTGTGCTGCCATCCCAGGCGGGCGCGGGGTGGGAAGCGGGGAAGAGATTTTTGCATTCCTGTGAAAAAAAAAACCGAGGGGAAAAAAAAACCCAAACCAACACAGAGGGGAGAGGAAAAAAAATAAATCAACGGCAACACAAACCCAGTTTCGGTTTTGTCAGGATTTGTGCTCTGGGGGGGCGAGGGGAGGGGGGGGGTTGGGTGTTTCGCTGGCAAGCGAAGAGGCTGCAGGAATTGGGGGTGGTGGGGTTGGGTGTTGTGGGTGTTTTTTTTTTTGGGGGGGGTGGGGGGGTAAGGGGGGGGGCTGTTTTGTCCCCGGGAAGCTGCTGGCGGCTGAGGAGGCTGAAGGAATTTTGGGAACTTCCCGGTTTTTCAAGTGCCCACTCCTCAAACCGGGGGGGGGGGGGGGGGGGAGGGAAGGGGAGGGAGGGAAAAAACCCCCCACAACCCACCGAGGAAAGAGGGGGGGAAAAATAAGAAAAAAGAAAAAATATTTTTAAAAAATATTAAAAAAAAGTAAAAAGAAAAAAGGGAAATGGGGGAAAAAAAGGGGAAAAAGGGAAAAAAGGGGGAAAAAGGGGGAAAAAGGGGGAAAGGGAAAAAAGGGGGAAAGAGAAAAAAGAAAAAAGGGAAAAAAGGGAGGAAAAGGGAAAAAGAAAAAAAGGGGAAAAAGGGGGGGAAGGGAAAAAAGGGGAAAAGAAAGGGGGGGAAGGGAAAAAAGGGGAAAAGAAAGGGGGAAAGGGAAAAAAGGGAAAAAAGGGGGGGAAAGGGAAGAAAAGAAAAAGGGAAAAAAGGGGGGGAAAGGGAAAAAAGGGGAAAAGAAAGGGGGGGAAGGGAAAAAAGGGGAAAAGAAAGGGGGAAAGGGAAAAAAGGAGAAAAGAAAGGGGGGGAAGGAAAAAAGGGAAAAAAGGGGGGGGAAAGGGAAAAAAATAAAAGGGGAAAAAGGAGGGGAAAGGGAAAAAAGGGGAAGAGAAGTGTGTGGGGGGGAAGGAAAATAAAAAATAACCTGCCCCCCACCAGCAGTAGGGGAGAAAAAGGCATTTAAAAACCCAACCAACGACCGAAAACGCTGCTGAAAAGTTGAGCAGGAAACTTCTGGCTCCCCGCCGCGGGGGACAAAGCTGCGGGAGATTCGTCCCCCACCCCCCTCCCCGGGTGACTGATGGCTGCCGTCGACTCTTCCCTGCTTGTTCAGGGGGCTCGCAGCTGATGAGTTGGGGACTTACAACCAGGTCCCTGGTAGCAGCAGGTGTGGGGCTCGGGAGCCTGTGGTTGGGGGTCCTCACACCCAGCTTACCCCGCTGGTGTGGTGGTGGCATGGGGGCAGAGCTGCATCGTGGGTGTCGCGTCCCCCCCCCAACTCCATCCCAGGCACCCGGGGGTGCCCCTCGGTTCTGTGTCCCTCTGCCAGCCGCACCGCACGGTGAGGGACTGACGGCTGGAGGACGCGAGAGTGGGGATGGCTTGCTCGGGGTCGCCCCACTGTTGGGGCATAGAGGGGTAGGGGGCACCTGCCCATGTACAGCTTGGTGAGGGACGGGGGAGCACAGGGGGGTGACACCCCGTGGAGGTGGGGGGTGGGGTGCAGGGTGACCCCCCGGGGGGCTGGACAGGGGACAGCCATGTGGTGGATGGTGTGGGAGGGACATGGGGCACGAAGGTGGGGACCTCACCCCTCAGAGCAGGGGGGTGCGGGGAGGCAGAACACCCGTGGGGTGGCTGGGACATGAGGGGGGCACACCACGGTGATGTCCTATGGATGGGACATGCGGGGACACAGACAGGTGACATGCGTGGGGGTGGGTAGGACACGAGGGGGGAGCCACACTGCAGC
Source organism: Melanerpes formicivorus (assembly GCF_026170545.1). Classification (NCBI taxonomy): domain Eukaryota; kingdom Metazoa; phylum Chordata; class Aves; order Piciformes; family Picidae; genus Melanerpes; species Melanerpes formicivorus. The sequence goes on from NW_027142443.1 coordinate 1,064,599, forward strand.
CTGTCATGGGAGGTGGATGGCACATGAGGGGAATGCCATAGTGACACCCGTGGGGGTGGGTAGGACCGGGGGACCATGCCACAGTGACACCCCTGCTGTTGTGTGGCACATGGCAGGGCATGGAAAGGTGCCAGCTGTGGAAGTGGGTGGGACACGGGGTGGGGGGCGCAGCACTGTGACACTGGGGAGGGGATAGATAAGACGCAAGGAACACAGCAGGGTGGGGGCAGCTGGGGCACGGGGTGACCTCCCGGGATGGCCCACGGGGGACACACTATGGTGACACTCGTGGGGTTCAATGGGACGTGGTGGGACACAGCAGGTGGACACTCGTGGGGGAGGGGGGCTAGAACACAGAGTGAGGTGGACACCCCACAGTGACACCTGGTGGGAGAAGCCACTGCAGGGTGGGGGGCAGGTGGGATGGGGGGTCACAGCAGGGTGTGTGGGGGACAGGTAAGACCTGGTGGCAGGGCGCAGGGTGGCACCCGTGGTGAGAGGCAGCAGGGAGGACGGAAGGGTCACGGAAGAGGGAGGTGAACAGGCAGGACATGAGAAGGGGAGTGGCACACTACAGTGGCACCCCTGAGGGGGTCCGTCCGTGGGGGAGAAATGGATGGACACGAGGACACGGGGAGTGGGGGTGTGGCCACGGTAATGGGGGTGGGGGACGGGTAGGACATGAGGGTCACGGGGGAGAGGGGGCAGCAAGTAGAACACGGGGTATGGGGGAGCACACTACTGTGACACTCGTGGGGTCAGATAAAACCAGCGGCGGGGTGACACCCGGGGTAGGGGGTGGGGGACGGCAGGGAACATGGTGGAGGGGGTGCCCACAGCCGTGGGGGTGCAGGTAGGACACGGGTGGGAAGGTACCACACGCACTACAGTGACACCCGTGGGGTCAGACCGTGCCAGCGGCGGGGTGACACCCGCGGGGACACACACACACGGACACAGGGGGGGGTCGTGCGGGGGGTGTGTGCCCACCTCCGTGTGTGGGGTGGTCGGTCGAGGGCGGTGGGGGGGTTGCGTGTCGCGCGCGGGGCGGCGGGGGGCGCGCGCGGGGCGGCGCGGCTGGGCGGTCCGGTCCGGTCCGGGTTTTGCCGGCAGCCCGCGGGCAGCGGCAGCGCCGTGCAGCGCGATTCGGGGGCTGTGCACTCCCAGAGCGAGCGGCGATGTGGAGGTGGGTGTGCGGCGGCGGCGAGGCGCCCGGCCCGCCTCGGGGTCCCCCGGGGTCCCCCCGGCACCGGGCAGGTGCTGACACCCCTTCCCCCCGACCCCATTCTCCCCGGTCCCTTCCCCTAACCGCCCCCCCCCCCCCGCCACAAGTCAGTTCCCGGGCAGCGCTGCCCGCAGCGGTGGCTCCCGGACCGCCGGTGGGTGCCGGTCGCCGGGGGTTGCTCCGGTGGGTGACGGTGGAAGTTGGGGTTTTGGGGAGGGGTGGTGGAAAAAAGGGAACGGTGAAAAGAAAAAAAGTTTGGCGGGGGGCGGCTGCGGCTCTCCCCGCTCCGCCCGCCGCCGTTACCGGGCTGCCCGCGGCGGCAGCGGGGCGCGGAGCTGGCCGCCTGCCCGCCTGCCCGCGCCGGGGCCCGGCCGGTGCTGCCTGCGCGGCCCCGCTGGTCCCCGGGAGGCGACGGAGGGGGCAGCGGGGTAACGAGCAAAGTTTTTCTCGGTGCGGCGGAACCCCCGTTCGCGATCCCGTCGTCTTTCCTGGTTCCCCGCTCGCTGCCGGGGATGCGCTGGAAGGCAAAAGGAAGGGATAGGGGCGACCCCCCTCCCCCCGCCGCCGCCGCGGCATCGCCCGGTGGTTTCCCGGGTGACAATGGTGGCGGCAGGGCCGGGGGGCGGCGGGGGCGGCCCCTGCCACCCGCGGCCGATTTCGCGTGGGGGGAGGGGGGTTGCTGGCGGGGGGGGGAGAGCCCCCGCCCGTGGTTTTGCGGTGGCCCCACGGCGCTCGGGTTCCTCGCGGGGGCTGCTCTCGCTTTCCCTCCCGGGCTGCTCCGGGCTCCAGTACCGGGGAGCCGCGGCGGGGGTGGCCGTGGGAGCGGCGCCGCTCGCCATCGCCCAGCCATGTGCAACAACTAACCCAACTTTATCACCCTCCCCGGTTCCTTCCCGAGCCGTTTCCCCCACCCCCGCCTCGCCCTCGGATGGGATTCCCGACTCTGTCGCTGCCCCCGGCACCGCCGAGGGGGAGCACCCGCCCCCCCCCCCCCCCCCATTCCCCCCCCCCCCCCGGTACCGCAGCTTCAGCCTCTTCCCAGCCGCACGCCGTGGGTGCTGCCGGCCCCCAGCCACCGGGGCTTGGGAATTGTCCCCGAATGCCGGGATTATGGCCCCAAACTCCGCCGGATCGCACCCCCCATGCACAGCCCCCCCTCCCCCGGGGTGCTGTTTGTTGTTTGTTTCTTTCCCCCTCCTCTAATTTGATTTTTAACATTACTGTGGGGTTTTTATTTTATTTTATTTTATTTTTATTTCCCCCCCGCATCCCGCAACCGGCAAGGTCCTTCCCGCGGGTCCGCTTTTGCTTTGGGTCGGTTCATTCTTTCCCGGGATGATTGATTAGAGAGGGATAAGGCGGGGGGGGTGGTGGGATGGGGATGATGATGGGGGACACACACACACACAAGAGACACGCCACATAGCTCCGCCGCCCGCCCCGCTCCGCGTCCCACGCACAAACAAAGCTGCGCAGCCATCCTGCGATAAGGGCTCGCATGTGTGACCCGCCCGGCAACCTTTACCCCCCCCACCCCCCGCTCCCGGCCGGCGACCCTGGGAAGTGGAGGGGGGTGGGACAGAAGCCGAGCGGAGCGGGGGGGTGATGTGCTGCGGGGCTGAGGGGGTTTGGGGCAAGGGCTGGGGACGCGGGCAGGGGGGATGCACAAGCCTGGCTACCTGGGGCGCGGGGCCGGAGCCGGCGGAAGTTTTGTTTCTCTGGAAACGGGGCCCTTGCTGTGTCAGCAGCCCCTTTGTGCCGCTTTGTCCCTCTGTCCCCCCACCCCCTTCCCTACCACCCCACGGTCCCCGCGCCCGGCGGCGGCGCCGCACCTGGGGCTGCCGAGGGACGGACACCTCGTGTCGTGACTCCCCCCACCCCAACACTGCTCCGCTGGGGGGCTGAGCGGCTGCATCCCCCACCCCGAGAAGGCATCGGGGTTGAGGTGAAGAGGACTTGTGGGGGGGAGGGAGAAGAACGGAGTGGTGACCCCCCCTCCTAAAGATACCGCTCTGTGGGAGCGTGTGTAGGCATGGAAACCCTTATCCGTCCGTCTGTCCGTCCGCCTCCCCCGAAAACCCCTCTCCGGCAGAGCTTTACAGAGCCACCATCAGCTCTGGCAGCGCCTGAGCCCGGCAGGGACGCCAGTTCTGGGCTCCCTGGCAGTGCCAGCAGCTCCTCTGCCACTGCATCGAATTCAAATCGGTCGCGGCGTCACGTGGGGCGAGCCTCGGACCCAAAAAGTGTCACCGCGTGTGGTGGCTCCGGGCACCCGGCGGGCACCCACCCAGGGCCTGGCAGACCCGACGTGGCGGTACCGGCGTCACCCGGGCCGAGCCACCCGGCGAGGTGGCAGATGTCGCGCCCTGACCTCGGGGCCGGCGCTGGGGGGAGTGTGTGTGCGTGTCCGGGGGGGCGGGGGGGGGAGAGGGGTGACACACGATGACGGGACGGTGGGGACGCGCCGGCGTGTGACAACAAAAGCAAAGTAACAAAGGATCCGCCCTGGCGCTCCGAAGTTCGTCCTGGCCCGCCGCCGCCCGGCGCCGGATGGGGATTCGGTGGCCTCGTGGGCAGGGAGGGGGCTCGGCCTCTTTGCCAGCCTGGGGGTGCGGGCAGGGGCTTTGGGGGGAGGCGTTGTGCCAGGCGCCCTGTGGGTCCCCCCCTCCCTGGCTCGGTGGAGAGAAGGAAGGAGGTGGCCAAGTCGTCCTTGACGTGGATTTTGTGGTGAAGCTGTGGGCAACCAGCACCATGCTGCCAGGTGCCTGCCTGCACCTCCTGCCCGGGAAGGGAGAGGAGCACCGTGCCCCCAGATCCAGCCTGTCCCTCCTCTTCCTCCTGGGCAAAGGCAGGCAGCAAGGCAGATGTGGTGGGGACATGGAGGGGGTGTTTGGGGAATCCACTTCCCTGGGGGTCCCTCACCCGCTGGCACCTCTGGGTGTCACGCTTCCAGGCGTGCTGGTGGTACACATGCTGCTCACTCAGGACCTGGGGATGCTGCAGGCTCTGGGGGTGAGAACTTCTCCCCAAAACTGTCCCCTCTGCCAGAGCTTCTTGTGAGGAGGGCCAGCAGGAGGACCACATGTGGGGTGCTCGACCCTCACAGCTGTATTTCCCCCCCCCCAGCACCTCCTGCCGTGGCAGTTGGAGGCTCAGCCAAGGCTGGATCTGGCCCTGCCTGCTCTCAGACCTTCCAGCTGCTTGCCCCCCCCCCCCCCCCCCCCCCAAGGGAGGGCCATTGCCTGGGGGTGGCAGGAGTGGGTGCTGCTGTTCCCATGCCAGCCCTGGCCCCAGCCAGCACATTTGTTTTGCCCAAGCCCGGGCAGGGGAGCAGCCTCTTGATTAAGTGTATTAATAGTTAAACTTTCAGCTCATAGCTTAAACTCAGCAGACCACGAAAAGCTCCCTCCTTTACTCATGCTCTGTTGCTCAACTAAAATATTGCACTCAAAAGGCTTGGCTTTTTTTTTCCCTCCCCCCCACCCTCCCTTCCTTTTTCCCCTGACTCAACTTTGACTCCTGGGAGCGTGGGGGGTCTTGCGAGGGCCCCCCTGCCTGAAGGGGCACCCTGAGTTGGCTCCATTGCCCAGGGCAGGGAGGTTAGAGGTGCTTACCTGGCTCTGGGTGTCCCCCACCCTTGAAACTCAGCCAGGCTGGGTAGGAGGATGGGAACCAGCATCCTGGGGGGATGGTGTGGCCCCCCAACCCTGCTGGGGACACAGGGGTGGGCTGTGGTGGCTGGGGACGGGCTGGAGCTGCTGGTGGTAGCTGGTGTGTGGGATCAGCTCTTTTCCTGCCAGGTAGGCAGTGGGACACAGAAGGAACAGGGAAAGGGTTCAGCCATGCCAAGTGCAATGTCCTGCACCTGGGCTGGGGCAGCTCCCAGTGCCAGCATAGCCTGGGAACGTGTGGGTTTGGAGCAGTCCCATGGAGGACTGGGCAGGGCTGGTGGATGACAGATGGGACATGAGCTGGGAATATGGTCATAGCCCAGAAATCCACCCATCTCCTGGGTTGCAGAGTGGGCAGCAGGTCAAGGGAGGGGACACCACTTCACTCTGGTAAGACCCCCCCCTGGAGCACGGTGCCCAGCTCTGGGGTACCCAGCACAAGACAAACCTGGACCTGTGAATGTGGGTCTGGAGGAGGTCACCAATATGGTCTGAGGGCTGGGACAGCTCTGCTAAGGAGAGAGGCTGGGAGAGTTGGGGTTGTTCAGCCTGGAGAGGGCTCCAGGGAGACCTTATTGTGGCCTTCCAGTACTTAAAGTGGGGGCTGTGGAAGGAAGTGGTGCAGAAATGATGGGCCAAGAGTTTTTAGTAGGGCATGTTGTGACAGGAGAGGGGACAGTGGCTCCAAACTGAACAAGGGCAGGGCTAGGATGGACCTATGGAAGCTGTGTGTTCAGTGAGGGTGGTGAGACACTGGAACAGGTTGCCCAGAGAAGCTGTGCATGCCCCACCCCTGGAAGTGATCCAAGGTCAGGCTGAACAGAGCTGTGAGCAGCCCAGTCCAGTGGGAAGTGTCTGTGTCCATGGCAATGGACTGGATTGGGTGGTCTGTGGAAGTCCCTTCTGACCCTCCTGCGATTTGGTCAAGGGGGGCAGTGGCACAGGGAGGGAAGAAGAAGTGTTGGAGCAAAAAGGGGTAGCTGGGGGAGGAAGCATCTGGGAAATCCCAGGACAGGCCAGTGGCAGCAGAAACGTCTGGCTTTGCTCCTGCCCAGCAGTGGCTCTGCCACAGGGAGTGGGGCAAGATCAGACCTGCAGCAGACTTGGCCTTCACCAGAGGGAGGAGGTTGTGACTCCCCATCCTGGGGAACCTCCCAGGTGAGCATCAGAGCATGAGAGTGAGGAGCAGGCTGCATCCTTGTCTGTGTCCTGTGTTCCATGGGATGGTGTGACCCTGACTGAGGGCACCCCGTGGGTCCCACCACCTTCAGGAGAGCCCAGAGGGCACACCTGGCCCTGGCCACTGGCCCTTGAGCACCTGAACACCAGGTCAAAAGAAGCTTTCAGGTCCATCACCATCTCAGGCCCAAAGATGCCACGTAGTAGGTCCTTGTCCTTCTGGGGTGCTGGGGGTGTGCATCAATAAGGTCTCTGGAGTGGTTTCATCCTGGCTTGTGTTTTTCCATGGCTTGCAGGCAGGTGGAGGGTCCTGGTGGTGTGAGATGACAGCCCTTGCTGCACATGGGTGGCAGCCTGTTATTATCTGAATCAAACCATTTTTAAGGCCAGAAGGTTTTGCAGAGGCTGCCTTGGTGTCTCTGGTTTCCACCCATCCATCACTGTGGCATGGAAAAGGGACTCAAATAAGGAACCCTACTGTGTCCAGCTCCTGAAGGCTTGGTGCCCAGGGCAGTGCTCTTGCCTTGAGGTTTGTTGAAGGGGAGACTGAGGCTGGAGATGAAGAAATTCTTGGCAGTGAAGGTGGGGAGAGACTGGCACAGGTTGCCCAGGGAGGCTGTAGCTGCCTGGAGGTGTTCAGGGCCAGGCTGGATGAGGCCTTGAGCACCTTCGGCTGGTGGGAGGTGCCCCTGCCCACAGAACTGGATGAATCTTGAAGGTCCCTTCCAAGCCAACCCATTCTATGAATCTATCAATCCCCAAACAGTGCTGCTCATACCTAAAGCATCTTCCATCACCTTGGACATCCTTTGTGCTGAGAGGATGAAGACTTGGTGGCCTAGGCATGGGGAGAGGAATGTGTTGGCCTCAAGCCTGGAAGTGGTGGCCAGGGGAGAAAAATGCTGCTTTGTGGTTTTTTTTCCAAGCAGGATTGTGCTTTTCCATCTCCACTCTCCCAGCTTAGGGGGGTGGCAGCTGGAAAAGGGTTAGGTCACCCTCCCTGTACCACCTCAGTGCTGTGATACTCCTCTGCAGGGTGTGGGTGGTGGATGGGACCTGCAGCACAGGGGGAGATGTGTCTTGTGATTTTTGGGGCACTTCTGTGGTGGGCTTCAGCCCCAGGGTCTAATGGTCACCTTTGTCACACCAGGCCTGGGTGGTGGCAGGGTGGGAACCAGTGCTGGTCCTGGCCTTGTGGGCAGTGAGGTGCTTCTGGGTGGGCTCTGGCATTTGCTCAGCACTTCCTTATTGTCCTGGAGAAGGTCCAGGCTTGAGCAGGGGCTGGGTTTGTGCTCTTGTGTGATGAGGTTGTGCAGGTTCCTCTCTGCTGTCCTCTGGTGCTGCTGTCTGTGGCCAACTCTTGTCTGGCTGGTGGCTGCCTGCTGGAAGCAGGCCTGGTCTTGCCTGTGGCTGTGGCTTGATGGCTCTTTCATCACTGCCTTTGCAAACCTGCCTTGATTTCATGCTTGTGTTCCAGCTCTTCCTGGGGACATCTGGGAGATATCCATCTCCCGTGGTCCTCTTTGTGGGCGTCTTTGGCTGTGCCCTAAACCAGCAATGCATCTCCATCCACTTGAACCCTGGGTGGTCTCATGGTGTCCCTGCAGGGCTTGGGGTCATTGATTCTCACTTCCTCTTGCTGGGACCTGCCCTGGTGGCTTTTGTGCTTCTTGGTCTCCCTCAGAGGCCGGTTGAGAAAAGCAGTTTGTGGTCCAGATCTGAGCCCTGGGCCTCTCACTTGAACATCCTGACTCTGAAGGGGTGCCAAGTGGAGATCCAGGTGCTCTCAGCTTCGCTGCCTCCATGCACTGTAAGCTCTTCTCCTCTATACTTGCTTGCTGCTCAGTGGCAAGATCCTGCTCTCCAGCCTCTCTTGGAGCTGGACCATTTGTGCCCTGGAGCATCGATGGCTTAGGACCCTTTGGCACTGGTGCAAAGCCTGCTGGAGGGAGGTCCGCACCCATGGAAGGTGCAGAGCAGTGCTCTGCCCTCTGCTCCACAGGAGTCTGTCTGTAGGATTGGGTTCAGGCCCAGGGAGGGCAAGCAGGCTGTGCCCACAGGCCTTACCTGGAGGCTCTGTGGGGTCTTGCTTCCTTTGATGGAGTCAGAGAGTGGTTTGGGTTGGGAAGGGCCTTCCAGGATCATCGGGTTCAACCTCCCTCCAGAACACCTAGGGCCAGCTTTCACTAGATCAGCTTGTTCAGAGCCCCATCCAGCCTGACCTTTAACCCTTCCAGGGATGGAGCATCCCCAGCTTCTCTGGGCAGCCCGTCCCAGTGTCTCACCCCCTCACTGTCCCACATCTCATCCTTATGTTCAACCCAGCCCTGCCCTCTGGCAGTTCAAAGCCATTGCTGCTTGTCCTGTCACCAGAGGCCCTGCTAAAAATCCTCTCTCTGCCTTTCCCCTAAGCCTTCTTTCTACATGGAAAGGTCTTTCAGCAAGTGCAGCTCTGGCCCGGGCCATGGGGAGGTGCGGGGTGCCGGTGGCCAGGACGTGGCAGCAGACAGCCTGAGTGCCAGGCTGGGCTGTCCTCCCCACCTTCTCCTCCTGCATCCCTGCTGTGTCCAGCTGGGATCCCAGCAGGGAGGTAGATGCCAGGCACCCACTGCTCTCCCACTCTGCAGCCCTGTGCCAGCTGGGGACGTTTCGCCCAGCTGCCCCGGCCGGCGGCGGCGGCGGGCGGCAGGCTCGGGGAGCGCTGCTCCTGCCCCCTGCTTTACCTCTGGCTAATCTGATGGCCAGAGGTATGCAAAGCATTTCAAATATGGCCTCGTTAGCTGGCCCCGGACCCCGCGGCCAGGAGCCCTCGCTTCACACTGCTGCTCCAGATGCCTGCTGGGGGCCTCTCCTCACACAGCTGCCCTGCAGCCCCCTGCCCGCTGGCATCCGCGCGGCTGGGCGAGGGCCTCCTGCCCGGCCATGGCGTGGAAGTGACCCTCTGGGGCTGTGGACACAGCGTGGGAGTGACCCTCTGGGGCTTTGGACACGGGGTGGAAGTGACCCTCTGGGGCTTTGGGCATGGGGTGGATGAGTCCCTCTGGGGCTTTGGACACAGTGTGGAAGTGACCCTCTGGGGCTGTGGACATGGGGTGGATGAGTCCCTCTGGGGCTTTGGACATGGCGTGGAAGTGACCCTCTGGGGCTTTGGAGATGGGGTGAAAGTGACCCTCTGGGGCTATGGACACGGGGTGGATGAGTCCCTCTGGGGCTTTGGACATGGGGTGGAAGTGACCCTCTGGGGCTTTGGAGATGGGGTGGAAGTGACCCTCTGGGGCTATGGACACGGGGTGGATGAGTCCCTCTGGGGCTTTGGGCATGGGGTGGATGAGTCCCTCTGGGGCTTTGGGCATGGGGTGGATGAGTCCCTCTGGGGCTTTGGACACAGTGTGGAAGTGACCCTCTGGGGCTATGGACACGGGGTGGATGAGTCCCTCTGGGGCTTTGGAGATGGGGTGAAAGTGACCCTCTGGGGCTATGGACATGGGGTGGATGAGTCCCTCTGGGGCTTTGGACACGGGGTGGATGAGTCCCTCTGGGGCTTTGGACATGGCGTGGAAGTGACCCTCTGGGGCTTTGGACACGGGGTGGATGAGTCCCTCTGGGGCTTTGGACACAGTGTGGAAGTGACTCTCTGGGGCTATGGACATGGGGTGGATGAGTCCCTCTGGGGCTTTGGACATGGTGTGGATGAGTCCCTCTGGGGCTTTGGAGATGGGGTGGAAGTGACCCTCTGGGGCTTTGGACACGGGGTGGATGAGTCCCTCTGGGGCTTTGGAGATGGGGTGAAAGTGACCCTCTGGGGCTATGGACATGGGGTGGATGAGTCCCTCTGGGGCTTTGGACACGGGGTGGAAGTGACCCTCTGGGGCTTTGGGCACGGGGTGGATGTGTCCCTTTGCAGGTTGGGCCATGGGGTGGCTGTGTCCCTCTGGGGGTTGGGCCATGGGGGGGCTGTGTCTCTTTGAAGCTGTGTGGTGGATGTGTCCCGTGGTGATCTGAGAGCATGGCTGGGTGTGTGGGCGAGGAAGCAGAGCATGCCAGTGCCAGGGAGCAGGATGTCCCCTCTGCCCGCAGCCTTGGCAGGTGCCCAAGCCTCCTGCACTCACCAAGGTCTGGGCTGGGGGGGGCACAGCTCAGGGCACGTGCAATGGGTGGCCTTGGGGGGGGTGGTCCCAGGGAGGCACCAGGGAGGCACCAGGGTGGGGGATGTGGGGTGGTGGCTGCTGACCCTGGTGGGAAGCACCCAGTATGGGGAGCAGAGCTTGGAGGGAGGGCACAGTGTGACCCCGGGATGCCCAAGGAGTGGGTGCTCCCCAGAGGGACTGCAGCCCTGCAGCCCATCCCCAGCCAGCTCTCCAGGGTGGTCCTCATGATGCTGTGCCTGTGAGGCACACCTTGGGGTCCTCTGCCACCCACCTCGGGGTCCTGTGCCACCCACCTCGGGGTCCTGTGCCTCTGCCTCCCCCACCCTGCTGGGATGGCAGCTGGCACATCTGTCCACCCATATCCATCTGTGCTCCCCATCCCCTCCATGCCCCTTGGGGACAGCGTTGGTGTCCCTGGGGAGGGAATGCCATGGCCTGGCATGGTCCAGGCAGGTGTGGGAGCTAGGGGCCAGGCGTTGGCACTTCGATGCACCAGGGCAGCTGGCAAATGCCAGGCTGGCACAGTGAGGTGCCAGCCACAGTGGAGCCTGGGTCGGGTTAGCTCTTGCTGGGGGTGAGGGGGAGGCTCTGCACAGCCCCTCCCCCACGGCAGCAGAGGCAGGGGGCAATGTCAGGGTGGCACAGCTGGAGGTTGGCCCAAGAAGGGCAGATGTGTAGGGACCCTTGTACCCCCCACCTGCTGAGAGCCTTGGCCCCTCTGGGCTGCAGAGCCCCTTGTGCCCTGCCCCTGCTGACTGCCAGGGGTCCTGCTCCAGCCTCGCTCAGGGGCCTCTGTCCCACCCTCAGTAAGGGTCTCTGCCCCCTCCTTCTGCAGGGACCTCTGGCCCTCTTGTCCCCTCCCTGTCTGCAAAGGCCTCTGTCCTTCCTCTGCAGAGCCTCTTGCTCCCTCACCTGCAGACTCCTCTCCTCACTTCTTCAGGGCCCTCTGTCCACAAGGGCCCTGGCCCCCATTCTCTGGGCCCCACACTCCCCTCATCTTCAGGCACCCCTGCTTCACCTTTCTGCAGGGAACCCCTTCCCTCCATCCTCAGAGCCCTGTGCCCCCTCATCTCCAGGCATCTCCCTCCACAGGCACTCCTCTGTCACCATCTTTATTAGAATAAACCTTTATTAGAATAAACCAAACCAGCTTGGAAGAGACCTTCAAGATCATCGTGTCCAACCCATCAACCAATCCAACCCACCCAAACAGCTAACCCATGGCACCAAGCACCCCATCAAGTCTCCTCCTGAACACCTCCAATGACAGCGACTCCACCACCTCCCCGGGCAGCCCATTCCAATGGGCAATCACTCTCTCTGTATAGAACTTCTTCCTAACATCCAACCTGAACCTCCCCTGGCGCAGCCTGAGACTGTGTCCTCTTGTTCTGGTACTGGCTGCCTGGGAGAAGAGACCAACATCCGCCTGTCTACAACCTCCCTTCAGGTAGTTGTAGAGAGTGATAAGGTCACCCCTGAGTCTCCTCTTCTCCAGGCTGAGCAACCCCAGCTCCCTCAGCCTCTCCTCATAGGGCTGTGCTCCAAACCCCTCACCAACTTTGTTGCTCTTCTCTGGACTTGTTCCAGCAAGTCAACCTCCTTCCTAAACTGAGGGGCCCAGAACTGGACACAGGACTCGAGGTGTGGCCTAACCAGTGCAGTGTACAGGGGCAGAATGACCTCCCTGCTCCTGCTGGCCACACTGTTCCTGATGCAGGCCAGGATGCCATTGGCCCTCTTGGCTGCCTGGGCACACTGCAGGCTCATGTTCAGCCTACCATCAACCAGCACCCCCAGGTCCCTCTCTGCCTGGCTGCTCTCCAGCCACTCTGACCCCAGCCTGTAGCACTGCATGGGGTTGTTGTGGCCAATGTGCAGAACCCGGCACTTGGATGTGTTCAATCTCATGCCGTTGGATTCTGCCCATCTGTCCAGCCTGTCGAGGTCCCTCTGCAGAGCCTCTCTACCCTCCAGCAGATCAACTCCTGCCCCCAGCTTGGTGTTGTCAGCAAATTTACTGATGATGGACTCAATGCCCTCATCCAGATCATCAATAAAGATGTTAAAGAGCACAGGGCCCAGCACTGATCCTTGGGGCACACCACTAGTGACTGGCCGCCAGCTGCAGCCTTCTCTGGCCCCAGCATGGGCAGAGCCCTGGGGTGATGCCCAAGTGTGTGTCCCTAGCACTGGTGGTGACCTGGAGGTGGTTCGAGGGCAGCTGGTGCCGTCTGAATGCCTGGGCAGAGGGGAGAGCCTCTCATTTCTCCTATGGGGAAACTGAGGCAGGCAACAGCAGCACTGCTGCCCACACCCTCATGGGGACCCTCCAGTCTTCCAGGCTTGGGGCCAGCAGTGGGAGATGCTCCCAGGGGCCTCTGTGTCCCCTGACCATACTGGGGTGCCAGCTGGTGGTGGGTGGTTTGCCACTTACTCCCTTCTGAGAGGGCTTCTCAGCCCTCCCCTGAATATGCCCTGAGTGTCTGTGCCCAGAAGCTGAGCTCAGACCCACAGCCTGTGCCCCCAGCACCCCACAGCTCTGTCACCTCCTTCTCCCTGGCCTCACCCTGCACTTCCTTAGTGAGAAACCTGCTGAGAAGCCCTTTGAAGCCATCTCTGACCACCTTGAGGGGAACCAAACCCTCTGGTTCCCAGGGGCCTTGGTGCTCCCTTGCTGGGCTCTGGGTGCTCTGGGTGCCCTGAGTTTTCTGGGTGCTCTGGGTGCATTCTCTGGGTGCCCTGGGTGCTCTTGGTGCTCCTGATGCTCTTGGTTGTCTTGGTGCTTTCTTTGGGTGCTCTTGGTGCCCTGGGTGCTCTGGGTGTCCTGGGCTCACTGGGTGCTCTGGGTGCCCTGGATTCTCTGGGTGCCCTGGGTGCCCTGCATTCTCTAGGTGCTCTGGGTGTCCTGGGCTCACTGGGTGCTCTTGGTGCCCTGGATTCTCTAGGTGCTCTGGGTGCTCTTGGTGCTCTGAGTGTCCTGGGCTCACTGGGTGCCCTTCATTCTCTGGGTGATCTTGGTGCCCTGGATTCTCTGGGTGCTTTGGGTGCCCTTCATTCTCTAAGTGCTCTGGGTACCCTGGGCTCTCTGGGTGCCCTGGGTGCCCAGAGCAGCCTGCAGGGGGCTGGCATATCTGTGGCTGGCAGGGGAAGGGGCTTTCTCCCTTTGCAAAGGCGTTGGGGGATTAGTGAGAGGATTAGCAGACATGGCCCCAGGTAAGGATTAAGACCCAAACCCAGGAGAAAAGGAGGTGATTTGCCCCCAGGCTGATGCACCGTGAAGATTAAACTGGAATGGATTGGTGCTGTGGCCAGCAGCTCGCTAAGGGACTGGGGTGGGCAGCTGGGGGGTGGCAGGGAGGGATGAGTGGGTCCCAAGATGCCAGAGCTGGGGGGGGAAAAAAGAGACCTGGGTGGGCCAGCAGCAGGTCTGTGAGTGTGCCCACTGCCACAACTGGCAGCAGGTGATGGGGATGGGATTGGGGGGGGGGGGGACATGTTGGTAAACCCCAGCCTGCCTAACCCTGGAGCTAACTGGCATTGGGCTGTGGGGGCACAGCTGCAGCAGATCACCCCAAAGCTTGGCAGATAGGGCTGGGACACCCCCAGCAGCCAAGAAGGCAGCAGGGAACAAGTCCCCCCCTGCCCACAGCTGTCCTCATTAGCTATGGGACAGGTTCCTGTCATGGAACCGTAGCATGGGTTGGGTTGGAAGAGACCTTAAGGATCATCCAGTGCCAACCCCCTGCCATGGGCAGGGACACCTCCCACCAGCCCAGGCTGCTCAAGGCCTCATCCAGCCTGGCCTTGAACACCTCTGGGGGGGGGGACATCCACTTGAGCATTCTGCAAACCATCCTCCTGTCCCATGGTGTAGCCACCTCTGAGGCTGGAGAGCAGCCAGGCAGAGAGGGACCTGGGGGTACTGGTTGATGGTAAGATGAACATGAGCCTGCAGTGTGCCCAGGCAGCCAGGAGAGCCAATGGCATCCTGGCCTGCATCAGGAACAGTGTGGCCAGCAGGAGCAGGGAGGTCATTCTGCCCCTGTACACTGCACTGGTTAGGCCACACCTCGAGTCCTGTGTCCAGTTCTGGGCCCCTCAGTTTAGGAAGGAGGTCGAGTTGCTGGAACAAGTCCAGAGAAGGGCAACAAAGTTGGTGAGGGGTTTGGAGCACAGCCCTGTGAGGAGAGGCTGAGGGAGCTGGGGTTGCTGAGCCTGGAGAAGAGGAGGCTCAGGGGAGACCTTATTGCTGTCTACAAATACCTGAAGGGAGGTTGTAGACATGCAGAGGTTGGTCTCTTCTCCCAGGCAGCCAGTACCAGAACAAGAGGACACAGTCTCAGGCTGCACCAGGGGAGGTTCAGGCTGGATGTTAGGAAGAAATTCTTCATGGAGAGAGAGATTGCCCATTGGAATGGGCTGCCCAGGGAGGTGGTGGAGTCACCATCACTGGAGGTGTTCAGGAGGAGACTTGATGGGGTGCTTGGTGCCATGGGTTTGTTGTTTAGGTGGGTTGGATTGGTTGATGGGTTGGACACGATGATCTTGAAGGTCTCTTCCAACCTGGTCTATTCTACTCTACTCTACTCTACTCTACTCTACTCTACTCTACTCTATTCTATTCTATTCTATTCTATTCTATTCTATTCTATTCTATTCTATTCTATTCTCAAGCTCCTCACCTTTGGCCAGGCTCCCCTCCTCCTGTGGCTCTGGGGCCAGGGGGCAGCTCCCAGCAGAGCCCTTCCCCAGTGGTGATGGTGTCCTGGGAGTCACCCTGAAGGAAGGATGCAGAGTCCCTGCTCCTGCAGCCGAGAGGCTTCCCTGCCATGGTGCTCCTGTGGCTCTTTGTGCGTGGGGAGGGGAGATGCTGAGTGTGGGAGTTAAGGAAACGTGGGATACCTCCTCTGCCCTTCCTGAAGGACCCACAACCAGTGTGTGTGCTGGGAGGAAACTGCAGTGGCCTCTCTGTGGAGCATGAGGAGCAGTGACCCCAGCACAGCCATGCCCTTTGTCCTCCCTGAGCTCCTGGGGGAGGGGGAATCCCCTGGGGGAATTCCTCTTCCTGGAGCCCAGACCTATCCCCCCCAAATCCATGGATGCTCCCTGGGGTGAAGCAGAGCTGGCCTTGCTTTGGGCACCTCCTGCTGGGGTTCATCCCTCTGCTGAGGCTGAGCCATTTGGGGAAGCTGAGCACCAGCCTGGGGACCAAGCATTCTGAAGAGCTGAGCACCAGCATGGAAGGTTGAGCACTGGGCTGGGGGGCTGAGCACCAGCCTGGGGGGTGTTGAGCACTGGGCTGGGGGGCTGAGCAGTATTTCAGTGGACTGAGCACCAGCCTGGGGGTCAAGAAGTGTTTTGGAGGGCTGAGGACCAGCACGGGGTTGAACACCATTTGGAGGGACTGAGAAGCAGCTCAGTGGTTAGTCTCTTTCTAGAGGGCTGAGCACTGGTGTGGGGATCAAGAAGTAGTTTGGGGATGTTGAGTGCTGGTCAGGGGAGCTGAGCGCTGGTCAGGGGTGCTCAGGGGTCTAGCACTATTTTGGGGGGCTGGGCACTGGTTCATGGGGTCAATCATGACACTTCAGGACATGGTTTGGTGGCCATGGTGGTGTTGGGTTGCTGGTTGGACTGGATGAGCTTAGAGGACTTGTCCAACCCAAACCATTCTGTGATTCTGAGTCCCAGGCTGAGGAGCTGAGCACCAGCTTGGAGCTAGGCAGTGGTTTGTGAGGGCTAAGCACTGGTCCCTGGGGTCATGTCCCAGTTTGGGGGGCTGGGGTTAGGCAGTGGTTTGTGGGGGCTAAGCACTGGTCCCTGAGGAGCTGAGCACCAGCTGGGTGGTCAGGCGCTGGCTGGAGGGGCTGAGCCTGGCCTTGCAGCTGGGTGGGCAGATCCTGCTCGAGGCTGATGGGGCCAGCTCTGGTCACCACTCACTAGGTGTTTCCCAGCCTGTGGTGAAGGCCAGCAGGCAGCTGGTGGCTGGATCCCTCCTGGGAGTGCCGAGAGGGCATCCTAATGAGGATGTCCTCTTGCCTGGCAGCCCCTGCTGCAGGGCTGGGGGCTGGTGGTGCTGGGGAGGGTTGGTCCTGCTCTTTCTTTGCTCCCTGTCCTCCATGTGCACTCTCACCTGTGTGACCATGGCATGAGGAGCAGCAGGAAAAGCTGGCTCTGGGTCTTGTGGCTGGCACCAAGTGTGGGGGCACATCCCAGCCCTTCCCTGCCTCAGTTTCCCTCCTGCAGTGGGGCTCTTGCAGGGGTCTCTCCTGCTGCCTCCTGACCTTGCTGGTCTGGCTGCTGTGGGGTATCCCTGCTTGGACAGACAGGGATGGGAAAGGACACCTCATTCCTATGGCCTGTGGTACCCTGGTACCCTGGGCAGTGCTGGGGTGCCAAGAGCATCCCTCTCAGTGATCCTCTGGATTTTGGGTGCAGTGGGGAGTGCTGGCAAGCCCTTGTTCAGCCAGCTCCATGCTGGAGCCCAAGGCTGCTCTCACAGTAGGCCCAGCAGCTGTCACCAGCCAGGAACTGAGCCCAGCAGGAGCTTCTTCTGGAGCAGAGGTGGCCCTTGAGCTGGTACCTGTGAGAGGGTGCACAGAGCAGTGTCCCCTTCCAGCTGAGCTGCTGCTGTCAGAGTGGGGACAGCCACATGGTCTCCTTCCCAGGGATCTGCAGGGCTGGGTCTGCAGGAGGAGCCTGAGGTGTCCCAGCAAGGCAAGGAAGGATACCAGCCCACTTCTGTGCTTCCCAGGGCACCTTGAACCCTACCAGTCCCAGCTGCCCTGGGCACCTGCACCTGGCTGGCAGCAGCTGCACCTTGCCCTCTGCCCAGGAAGGGCAGGGGAGAAGGTCAAGGCCAGAGGCATGCTGTGTCCCAGGCCTTGTCCCTCCTCCTGTCCCTGCTCTGCTGGCACCCTCAGGCTCCTGGTGGCATTCCTGTTCTTTCCATGGGGTGTGTCCCTCTTTTTCCACTGGAATGCCTCCTGTCCTCCTGACGGCCAGGGGACAGATCCAGACCAGGAGGAGGATTCCTGCTGCTCTGTGCCCAGCTCCTGCGTCATCAGTGCTCCCCACTGTGGGGACCCCCAACAGGGGTGATGTCAGTGCCATGGGCTTTGTGCTGTGGGGTGCCACTGGGAAGCCAGGTGGGGTCTGATGATAGCAGAAGGTGTCCTTGTAGGAGAGGGAGGAGTGACACTGCTGGGAACACACCCTGAGTCCCATCCTGGAAGACCAAGTCCTGCTCTTCCTACCCCAGCTGGCTTTGCCCTGAGATGCTGCTGCCAGCTGCATCCTCAGCTGTCCCCCAAAGCTCTCCTGGGGTGGGGTGGGGGTGGCCATGGGGTGAAGGGGCAGAGGTCTCCCTGTACCCATCCTAAACTTGCCTAGGGATCCCATCCCAGAGGTGGAGTTGATGCCCCAGGATGAGGAACAGCTCAGGAGTGAGAACATCCCACTGGGCCCTGCTGTCCCTGGGCACCCAGCATCACTTATTGATGGGGTGGAAATCAAAGCACTTCAGGAGCACCTTGGAAGTAGAGGGTAGAGAAGGGCTGGGGGCTGCCCACAGATTTGGAAGGTGTGGATGGGGGCTGGGGGTGGGGGGGGACAGGCAGAGGCTGCTGGTGGAATGTGGGCAGGTGCTGCACAGCTTTTCTGCTGGACACAGCAAAATCTCCTCACCCTGTCCCCCTCTCTGTGCACCTGGTGCTGAGGCTGGCCATGAGATGGGAAGCAGCATGAACCCCCAAATCTTGGTCCCTTAGCATGGGTGCATCCAAAGCCTCTGGGAGGTGTCCAGAGAAGGACCATGAGGATGAGCAGAGGGCTGGAGCTCCTCTGCTGTGAGGACAGGCTGAGGGAGTTGGGGTTGTTCAGTCTGGAGAGGAGAAGGCTCCAGAGAGACCTTCTTGTGGCTTTCCAGGATCTGAAGTGGGCTACAAGAATGCTGGGGAGGGACTCTTGAGGGTGTCAGGGAGTGATAGGACTGGGGGGGATGGAAGAAAACTGGAAGTGGGGAGATTGAGATTGGATGTTAGGAAGAAGTTGTTCCCCATGAGGGTGGTGAGAGCCTGGCACAGGTTGCCCAGGGAGGTGGTGGCAGCCTCATGCCTGGAGGTTTTTGCAGCCAGGCTGGCTGTGGCTGTGAGCAACCTGCTGTAGTGTGAGGTGTCCCTGCCCATGGCAGGGGGGTTGGAACTGGCTGATCCTTGAGGTCCCTTCCAGCCCTGACAATTCTATGATTCCCTGCCTCAGTTTCCCTACAGCAGCTCATCCCTTCAGGGCTCTCCCTGCTGCCTCCTGCCCGTGGGGGGGTTTGGCTCTGGGGCTGCTGCCCCATGGAATGGGTGGTTGGTGGCCTGGCTGATGCTGGGATGCTGAGAGCATCCCTCTTGACTATTCCCTTAGGAATCACCCTCGGTGTGCACCAAAAGCCACCAACCCCCTGTGTCTTCGAGGCTGAGACTGCCCCAAACTCACCTCAGGGGCTGTGGAGCAAGGAGGATGCTTGGCCACAGCCCTGCCCAGCTGTGCTTGCTCTGGAGGGATCATCCAGTGAGGGAATTGTGTGGCTGGGCGACTTGGAGCTCGATGGGAGCCGCTTCCCATTGAGCTCCAGGTCACCCAGCTGTGTGATTTCCTCCACTGGGCATCTCTCATCCTGCTCTGAACAACTCAACCACCCTTAAGCTGAGGATTGGGTCCCCCCAAACCAGCTGCCCTAGGGCGGCTTCCCAGCAGGCACGGGGTGGGGGTGAAGGGCGGCAGCGGGGGGTGGGGGGAGGCTGAGGAGCTTCCATTCCTTCCCTGGAGCAGATGGTCCCTCGGCAGCAAGCTGCCCCTTCCGCATCGATTACCCGGGCTGGCCGTTTAACGATTGCTTTCCGGGGTTAATTAAACTCTCCTCGCCCAGGGCTGCTGTGCGGCGAGGTCCTACCTGCCTGCAGCTCCACCCCCCTCGCTCCCCGCGCAAAGGATGTGGGGTGGGAGGGGATGAATCTCTTGCTGGAGCCGGGCTTCTTGGTGGTGGGTTGCTTCCAAGCCAAACCTCACCCATAATACCCATCCTGGGAGGATCGCTGCTGGTTGCTTTGTGCTCCCGGGGCATCCGGAGCAAGGTCAGCGGCCGAGCCCGGCCCGATCCTGCCGCCCGGAGCTGGAGGGGAGGCTGCCCGGCCTCTCCCCTCCTGAGCACCGGGCTGGAGTCGGGTTTGTTGTTGTTGTTGTTGTTTTGGAAGCCAGCCCCACTCCCTGGCTGCTGTGGGATTTGGGGCTGTGGCTGCCCACGTCTCTATTAGCGATGGGCTTAGGAGACAGGCGTCGAGCGGTTGGCTGGCAGCGGGGGTGGGTGCGGAGCGGAGCGGGTCGCCAGCCCTGGCCACTGTTGGGATTTGCTGCTTCTTGCATATCTAAATGTGCCCTTTCAGCCGGCGCCCTCGGTCGAAACTGCCATCTTTCGCCTCATTGTCAGCCTCGCCGAGGTTACGCATCGTTTGCTGACTCACAGCCTCCTGCTCTAATTACTCGGCTCCAGCTCCCTCCCTGGAGCCACCCGGCCAGGCGGGGAGGGGATGGGGGGGGGGGCTGGAGCAGAGGCACCCCGTGCAGACTCCCTCACTGCAGACCCCCTTCTTTGAGCGGAGGCACCCTGTGCAGACCCCCTCCCTGAAGACCCCTTCCCTTGAGCGGAGGCACCCTGTGCAAACCCCCTCCTTTCAGACCCCCTCCTTTCAGACCCCCTCCCTTCAGTTCCTCTCCCTGCAGCCCCCCTCCCTTGCCCCCGTCCCTGCCCCTAGAGCCAAAGCCGCTCTGCTGGTCACCTCCCCCAGCATCCTCGGGAGGGTTTTGGGGTGCAGCCGGGGGGTGGGTACTGGCAAGGCAAGCACACGGCATTGTCAAACCCGTCGTCCAGCCGTGATGCCGGGGGGGTGGGGGTGTTCAGGGCTGCCTTGCCTCACCGGGCATCCCCCCGGGCATGGCTCCGCTGAGGGAGCCTCCGGACTCCCCGTGAGCGTCCATGGCGCACAGCGCCCCCATCCCCCGGAGCCCGGGCTCCCCCCTCAACTCCCCCCTCGGCACTAAACCCGTTAGCTGAGCCCTTTTGATCCCCGTCTGATATGATCAGCGGCCGGTAAGCTCCCGGCCGGGCCCAGCGTGATTGCCAGCGTCGCCGCGACTCCGACAGACGCCGCAATTACCGCCGGGGTCGGGCTGGGCTGGCTGCTGGTTCTGCTCCCCCGCTCCGCCTGGGGCTCCTGGCTGCCCACAGACAAAGCTGCACAGGGAAGTGCTGCTCTGCCCTTCAGTCTCATTGTTGCTTAGTGGTTTGGGTTTGGTTTTTTTAATACCCCCCTGTCCTGGGCTTGCCATCGTGGGGTCTGGAATAAGGACAGGCTGCCTAGAGGGGCGGTGGAGTCTCCATCTCTGGACACTTTCAAGGCCCCCCTGGATGTGTTCCTGTGTGAGCTGCTTTAGGTGATCCTGCTCTAGCAGAGGGGGTTGGACTCGATGGTCTTCAGAAGTCCCTTCCAAACCTATCCTTCTGAGGTTCTGTGTGTGTCATGCTGGTGGGGAGCCTGCTCTCCTCTCACTGATTCACAGATTGCATCGGGTTGGAAGGGAGCCTCAAAGGTCATTCTGTCCAACCCCCCTGCAGGCAGCAGGGACATCTCCAAGCAGAGCAGGCTGCCCAGGGACACAGCAAGGCTGATCTTAAATGTCTGCAAGGATGTGGTCCCAACCCCCTCCCTGGGCAGCCTGTTCCAGTGTCTTCCCACCCTCACTGTGCAGAACTTCCTCCTGATGTCCAACCCAGCCCTGCCCTTCTCCAGTTCCACACCACTGCCCCTCAGCCTGTCCCCGCAGCCCTTCTGACCAGTCCCTCCTCAGCCTTCCTGCAGGGCCTCTGTAGGCTCTCCAGCACTTCATTTCCCAAAGGCTTTCATCTCTTCTGATGGAAAGGAGACCCCAACCCACTCATCCCAGAGAGCCCAGCTGGCTGCAGGAGCTGAAGTTGGTTTGGATTAATTCAATTTTCTTCTCTCTCTCCCCCCACCTTCCCTGTGTTCTGGTGGTCATATTGGGGCAGCAACAACCTCCTTGCAAATCCTTCTTGCTAAGGGAGGTGAAACCAAGGAGGGTAATCCTGTGGTAACCAGAGTGGAGAGATTTTATTTATTTATATATCAAGGAGGAGAGAGAAAAAAGCATAACCCCCCTCCCCTTTCCCCCCAAGCCCCCCATCTCAGTGTTTGCACAGCCTCCTGCCTGTCACAGGATGCTACAACCAGGCATCTTATCTCCTAAAGCCATATTTTGGCCTTCTTTCCCCGCCCCCCCCCCCCCCCCCCCCCCCCAAGGAAGGGAATTTTAAGCACTGGGGAGACAGTGATGGTTTCTTTGGAGCTGTTAGGATCTGCCATGTACAATAAATCCCTCTTAGTTTCTGGATTATTGGCCCAATAGACCGTAACAGCTCTGTCAGCCCCTCCTGGCGTGCTGTGTCCGGCCAGCTCAGCCCTGCTCTGCCTTTTCCTCTCTTTTCTCTTTCCCACCCCCCTTCCTCCCCCTCCCCATTTTCCAGCAGGATTTTTTCTGTGCCCTCTGTGTGTGCACAGCAGCTGATAGGGAAAGCACAGCAGCGCCGTTGCCTGCCCAGGCTTTTGGGGTTGTGGTTTGGTGCGGGTTGTTTTGGTTATTTTTGTTGGGTTTGTTTGCTTTTAAATGTATTTCCTCCCTGAAAAATGCCCACAGGCACCAACCCTGCCCCTGCTGGTGTCCAGCTCCTCAAAACACGCTGAAGCAGGAAGGCAGAGCAGTGGCTTGTGGGAGCTCTGGGAGCTCTCAGCGTGGATCAGGCTTGTCAGGGCTGGGGTTTTGCAGCTTTCCAGCAGGATTTTCACTGGAAGGTCTCACTCCTGCTGGTCATCGTTCCCAGTCCCCTGTGCTTGATCTGAGGCTGGGAAAAACCCCAGCATTTCCCAGGGACAATGTGAGATGGTGTGCTGGCCTCTCCGTCCTGGGGTGGTGGCCTGTCCATCCTCATCAGGCAGGGCGCTGGGTGGTACATGCTGCTGTCAACCCCTCCGAGGAGGTCTGAGATCCCCAGAGGGGGCACATCCTGCCCCAATGCCAGGCAGCTCCTGGTCCTGCTGCCTGGGCCCAGCCTGGGTGATGCAGTGGGGTGAGGTGTGGGGTGAAGGGTGGGATGGAGGCACGGGGTAGGCTATGGGGCATAGGTGTGTGGGGGGCAGTGGGGGACGCTTCTTTCTTCAGATTCAGAGCGTGCATCAGGTTGGAAGGGACCCTCCAAGGGCATCCTGTCCAACTCCCCTGCAGGCAGCAGGGACACCTCCAACCAGAGCTGGCTGCCCAGGGCCACATCCAGGCTGATCTTGAATGTCTCCAGGGATGGGGTCTCAACCACCTCCCTGGGCAACCTCTTCCAGTGCTTCATCACCCTGATCATGCAGAACTTCCTCCTCCTCCTGGCAGCTGCCATCTCTGCTCTGCCCTGGTGATGCCAGGGGCTGGTGGCAGGGGCTGGGGAGGGATTAGAGCTGCTGTGGGGCCGGGGCAGCTGGAGGGGCCAGGCATCCACCTTCGTCCTGAGGGCCGAGCAGGGGATGCCAGCCCTGGGGAGGGCACGTGGGGTTTGGGAGCAGGCTGAGCGCTGGGTGCCAGCGGCGAGAGCCCGGCCGGGACGGGGCTGGCAGGTGGCCCTGGCCGTGCCAGGGACGGCCGCTGGCAGTGGGGGGCTGCCGGTGCCTTTAAGTCCCCCCAGCCCCTGCGCTGGGGAGCTGCTCCGCTCCCGGCAGCTCCCTAAGCCCATTAAGAGCTCAGGGAGCCTTACGCCTCGGGGGTCTGCAGGAGGGACTTGCACTGCTTCAGCTTAAACCCCTTGAGCCACAGCAGGGCCACCTGCTGTGGGGACCCGAGGATCGTGACCATGGTCTGGAGACACCTCCCCCAGGGTCCCCCCCAGCGCCAGCCACGTCCCTTGGCTGTGAGGGGTGGGCAGGGCTGCAGCCCTGGCAGCAGCCCATGGCCCAGGGGTCTTGGCTTTGAGGCATCACTGAGCTGCATGGCTGAGAGGAAGAAACACCTCTTCCCTGCAAGGTCCTCAGGGAGGTTGCTCCCCCTCCCCAGCAGTAAGGTTGCTCCCCCTCCCCAGCAGTGAGGTTCAGCTTCACAGCATGGAGGAGGAAGGTGTGGGGAGGCAAAGTGTGGCCATGCAGGCTGCAGGAGGATGGAGAACCCACCTGGGTGGAGGGCAACATGGTTAGGTAGTGTTGGGGAACCATTTTCTGCTGGCCAGTCGCTCACCACCCTCAAAGGGGAGAATTTTTTCCTCACATCCAATCTGAATCTCCCCCTAGTTTTGTTCCATTCCCCCCAGTCCTATCATTTCCTGACACCCTCAAAGGTCCTCTACCATCCCCCTTAAGATCCTGCAAGGCCACAAGAAGGTCTCCCTGGAGCCTTCTCCTCTCCAGCCTGCACAACCCCAACTCTCTCAGTCTGTCTCCAGAGCAGAGCAGCTCCAGCCCTCTGCTCATCCTCGTGGCCCTTCCCTGGACACCTTCCTGCATGTCTGGATCTTTCTTGTAATAGAAGTTCCAGAACTGGACACAGTGCTCCAGGTAGGGTCTCACCAGAGTGGAGCAGTGTTGCTGCCCATGGCAGGGGGGTTGGAACTAGATGATCCTTGAGGCCCCTTCCAACCCTAACAATGCTATGATTCTATGTGCTCCGTGTCAAATGTGTCAAAAGCCACCACCTGAAGAGCCCACCCCCCCAGGAAGGGTCTTTGTGAAGCCCTTGAAAGGGAGAGGAGCCTTTGCCTGCTTTGTGAGCACAGCATTTCTCTCATCCTCCCCTCAGTCACACCTTGGCCTTTGCTGCCCACCTGCCAGGAGACCAAGGAGCACATTGGGCACTCTCCCTGAAATGCCCACCACTCATCCTAGCCATGGGGACAATTTTCCTTCTGCCTGCTCCACCACCTGTAAGACTGATTCTGCTCTCTGGGAGATGGAGGCTGCTGGGGGTCCCTTCCCACCTTGTGCCCACAGCCCCAGGCTCTGCCACCATGGAGCAAGGCACCGAAGGCTTGCTCTGCCAGTCTGTGGTGTGGTGGTACCACCATGGGGAAGAGGGAGGAGGAGATGGAGTAGGCTGGAGAAAGCAGCAGATGGAGGAGGATGTCCATGGTGAAAGCTGAGAGTGCATGGTGGCTTGGTGCCCCATGC
This sequence comes from Melanerpes formicivorus, assembly GCF_026170545.1. Classification (NCBI taxonomy): domain Eukaryota; kingdom Metazoa; phylum Chordata; class Aves; order Piciformes; family Picidae; genus Melanerpes; species Melanerpes formicivorus. The sequence goes on from NW_027142443.1 coordinate 1,089,077, forward strand.
TCTGGAGACCACCTGCCTCCCAGCTCAGGGGCTTGCCAGTGCTGCAGGAGGACTCCTCTAGAGAGGGGGACATGGGTGCTGGGTTTCAGGAGGGCATGGGATCAAACCCTTCTGTATGTCTTAAGGAAGGTGGTTCTCCTGCAGGTGTCTCACCAGTCAACCACCAGGCCCCTGAGAAGACCTTGGGGGCTCTGAAACCCATCTGGGGCTGGCTGGAGGGGGATCACCATGTGGCAGGTGCTGGCTGTGACAGCCACATCCAGCTTGTTCCCTGCCATTCTGGTTTGCCTCCTTGTTCCTCAGCTTGTGTGTCAGAAAGACAGGAGCACTGATACCCACCCCTGCTTTTGGTTGTAGACCCTCAGAACTTGGGGCCAGAAAGGAGCAGTGAGGCCAGAAGGATGCTTACACCTTGTGACCAGCTCTCAAAGCACACCTCCAGCATGACTGAGCCCTTTCCAGCTCCCACCATTGCCTTCATGCTCAAGGCTCAGCCTTATGGCTCTCCTTCTGGAACACCTTCTAGATGGGTCACACCTAGAGTGCACCCCTCTGTTTCTTACTGTGTGTCCTGCAGCTCTGTCATCTGAGGCTCCCTCCCTTTGTCCTGGTCCATGTCAAGGCTGCTGCTGGTGGTCCCTTCCTTCTTCCCAGGACCTCACCTCTGCTTTCTGACTGTCTTGTGGCTGCTTCTTGGAGATCTCCCACTTCTCCATCTCACTTTTGCTTTTAAGGCACAGTGCTGCTGGTTCCATTACCATAGAATCACACAATGGATTGGGTTGGAAGGAACCTTCAAAGACCATCCAGTCCACCCCGCTGTCATGGGCAGGGACATCTTGCATTAGAGGGGTTGCTCAAACCCCTCTCCAACCTGACCTTGAAGACTTCCAGGGATGGAGCATCCCCAGCTCCTCTGGGCAGCCTGTCCCAGTGTCTTACTGCTCTCACTGTCCAACATCTCATCCTTATGTCCAGCCTCACCCTGCTGTAAACTCTGCCCCCATCTTTCTTACCAGCTCACTCCATACAGCTTCCAAAGGGGCAGTGCCTTGCCTGTGCTGCTCTGCCCTGCTTGCCCATCTGAAAGCAGTCTGTTGGGTGCAGGCCTTCCTGGCTGAAGGCAGAACTCCTTGTTTATGACAACTCAGCTGCCACTGAAGCACTAGGAGCCACCAAGGGACTGTTCTTGCTCACTCATCCCAGGGTGCCCCAGCTCCAGGGCTTTCTGATGCCCAGGACAGGATGCAAACCCTCTCCATGGGTTTGCTCTCCCAGAGAACAAGAGGCTGGTTGTTCCCTGAGCTCCCTCAAGTATGAAAGGGAGGAGCATCAGGTCCTTCTTCGTCCTGGGATGGTCCAGATGACCATTGGACACTGCACCCTGGATGCCCTTGCCCTTGAGTGTGTGGCCAGCTTGGGAGGTCTGGCCTAGTGCTATGACTGCGTGGCATGGGGAAGCCAAAAGGGAGGAGAGGGGCAGTGAGGCTCACAGTGCTGCTGAAACCAGTGCCTGTGGTTCCCTAGGCTGAACTGAAAGGACAGAGCACCTGTGGGGCATCAGAAGCCTTGGAGATGCTGTCCTCTGGCACCACTGGCCTTGTAGCAGCCTTCCTGCTGCCCAGGAGGATTGTGGAGTCTCCCTCTCTAGAGATATTCAAGACCCCCCTGGATACATTTCTGTGTGATCTGCTCTAGATGACCCTGCTCTGGCAGGGGGGTTGGACTGGATGAGTTTTTGAGGTCCTTTCCAGCTCCTAACATTCTGTGGTTCTGTGGTTCCCTCTGCCCAGGTCTCCAGCATGGTTTTCTTGACTGGGGGTTGGGCTCTTCTCCCTAGACTCAAGTGACAGCAGGAGAGGAAATGTCCTGAAATTGTGCCAGGGGAGGCTCAGGTTGGAGAGGAGGAAAAATGTCTTTGCTGCCAGAGTGGTCAGGGCTTGGCACAGGCTGCCCAGGGGGGTGGTGGAGTCCCCATGCCTGGAGGTGTTCCAGAGCCCTGTGGCCATGGCACCTGGGGCCATGGTTTGGTGTCCATGGTGGTGCTGGGCTGGACTGGATGATCCTGGAGGGGCTTTTCCAACCCAAACCATTCTGTGTTTCTATGACCTTCCATCCAGGTACCCCCATCTGGGTGGGTTGCCTGTGAGTTTTCCTGGCTCTCCACTTTGCAACCCCACCACCTCCAGCAGGATCCAGCAGGATCCAGCTTGACTTTGGGCAAGAGCTTGTGCCTGGGCTAGAGCATGCCAGGGTTTGCTCCCTGTTCCTCTGGGCTGGGAAGGAAGAGCAGTGGTTGCTGGGTTGCTCTTCCCAGTCCCTGCCTTCCCTGCGAGCTCCCAGCTCCCAGCTTATCTTCAGACAGCCTCAGGGGTATTCCCTGGGAGGTTGGGAGTTTAATCAGGCATGGCTGGGGCATGTGAACGCTGCGTCCAGCCGCCGTTCCCAGGGAGGGGAGCGCCTCGCGCGGATATTTGGGTTGGCGAGAGAGGGCTGGGGGCTGGGCTGGGAACCGGCTGCCTGCTGCTGGGGATGCGACTGCCGATGGCTGGGGGCTGATGACCTGACTGGCTGGGGGAGGACGACTGGGGGGTGATAATGGCCATCCTGGCTGGGGGTGGCTGGGGGGCAATGACCTGACTGGCTGGGGGTGGCTGGGGATGATAATGGCCATGCTGGTTGGGGGTGGGTGATGAAGACCTGCCTGGCTGGGGGGTGTCTGTGAGGTGATAATTGCCATGCTGGCTGGGGGGTGTCTGTGGGATGACGAAGACCTGCCTGGCTGGGGGGGGGTGGGGTGATGAAGACCTGCCTGGCTGGGGGGTGTCTGTGAGGTGATAATGGCCATGCTGGCTGAGGGGTGTCTGTGGGGTGATGAAGACCTGCCTGGCTGGGGTGGGGGGTGGGGTGATGAAGACCTGCTTGGCTGGGGGGTGATGAAGACCTGCCTGGCTGGGGGTGGTGGTGATGAAGAGCTGCCTGGCTGGGGGGTGTCGATGACCAGCCTGGCTGGGGGTGACTGGGGGGATGTTGATGGCCATCCTGGTTGGGGGGTGGCTGGGAGGTGTCGATGACCAGCCTGGCTAGGGGTGGGTTTGGGGGCACGATGCTGGCAGTGCCCATGAGCACTGCATTTCTCACTGAGTTTGTCCTGTGTGGTGTGCTTCAGGTGACTCTGCTCTGGCAGAGGGGTTGCACTCAGTGATCTCCAGAGGCCCCTTCCAACCCCTGCAATTCTGTGCCCGTTGCAGAGGGGCTGGGGCTGTGCATGGCTGCACCGGTGTGGCAGCAGTGGGAGGAAGCTTTCATCGCCTCCATCCCTACCTCTGCCACCAGCCTCTTTCTCCAAACCCATGGATTGTCCTTGTAGCGTCCCAGATGGGGTCCACTGGTCTAGACCCCCATCCCTCTTGACCCTCCCAGCCCGGGGAGTGGTCATGGCCCTGACCCAACAGCACTGCTTGGCTGCCTGTGGATGATGTTCTGGGCAGAGAATCAGGACCCAGGTGGAAGTGCCTGATGCTGGGCTCAGCTTGGCCGCTGAAGTGCAGGGCTTTTGTTGCTGCCTTTCCAGCAGGCAAGGTTTCTTTTTTGGGGGCTGGATGTATTCCTGGCAGGGAGGATGATGGATGCTCTGCTCCGTTTCCAGTGGCAGCGTTTCAGATTCCTTGCTCCAGGGCAGGAGCTGAGCGAACTCCGATTCCGGAGCAGCTCTGGTACCTTGGCAGCCTGAGGGCCATGGGCTTTGCTTGAGTGACAACTGGTGCTGAGCATGGGGTGCTGGTGGGAGGAGAGCCGGGGAGAGGTGGTTTTTAGCAGCCTGGCCTCCATCTCTTGCAGGAGGGGAAGGCCAGCAAGCGGGGAGGCAGCTTTTTGTTGTCTCCACACTCACAGGGCCGCAATGGGAAGTGGGTGAGTCAGAGGATTCATGGAACGGGTTGGGTTGGAAAGGACCTTCAAGACCACCCGGTTCCAACCCCCTGCCTTGGGCAGGGACACCTCCCACCAACCCAGGTTGCTCATCCAGCCTGGCCTTGAACACCTCCTGAGAGGGGGCATCCCTCACTTCCCTGTACAACCTGTGGTGCTGCTTTGCTGCACAGCAGGGATGATCCCTGAGATGCTGCTGGGCTGCTGGGGGGAAGCTCAAGAGTCTTGTGGCACAGCTGTGTGTCTGCTCCAGAGGTGCTCTTTGGATGCTTCTTACCCCAGCTCTGCCCACACCTCCCCTTGTACCCAGCTTGGAGAGGTCTCAGCAGCTGGCAGAGCTGCATCCCGCAGCACTGGCAAGGCCAAGCAATCCTGGAGGTGTTCAAGGCCAGGCTGGATGAGGCCTTGAGCAACCTGAGCTAGTGGGAGGTGTCCCTGCCCATGGCAGAGGGTTGGAACGCAATGATCCTTGAGGTTCCTTCCAACCCAAACCACTCTGTGAGTCTATGAATCAGGGAGGATAGGACCTGCTGCTGGGGCTTTGCCTGCTGCCTGGGATGCAGGGGATGAGGCAGGGGGGCTGAGAGCCCACAGCCCAGGGGTCAAGGAAGTTGGAGACCTGCCTTTATGAGCCTCCCCAGCCTTTCTTGGCCTATCTGGCAGAACCTGAAGTGTATGTGGCGCTGCAGACAGGGCTTGGGATGGTGCTGGCAGAGGGCAGGGTTTGCCCATCCCTGTCAGAGCTCCCCTGCACTTTTGTTTGCTGCTGGAGATGACCTTGGCTGCTGCCTGCACAGCAGGGTGCTGCCAGCTGGGAACAAGACCTGCTCCCCCCAGCCTCTGGAGCCTTCCCAGTCCATTGGACTTAATGGGCACAACTGCCCTGGGCACCAGGGGAGGCCGAGATACCTGGCCTGGCTCAGCAGGGGCTGGGAGGCTGGGAGGATCCCAACCCAAACTCCCCTCCCAAAGCTCAGCTGTTCTTCTTCCTGCCAAGCCAAGCCCTGGCCCGGCAGCCTTCCTCCCCTTTCTCCTCTTCCTCTCCGTTTCCCTCCTGCTGGAGAGGGCCAAGCAAAACTCAGCGCTGACCAAAAATAACAACCCCTGACAGATCCAGACAATGGATAAAGCCCCGGCGAGGGCGACCCGAATCCTGCCGCGGGAGGAGGGGATTATTCCCATCCTCGCCGACATCTGGCCAGGGCGGCCCCGGGCGGGCCCCCGGCAGCGCTCCCGTGGCACGGCCACCTCCCTGCCCGCCACAGCGCCCCCCGCAGGGCTCATGCTGGAGGGGGGCTCCGAGGGGGTCACACTGCCGTGTAAGAAGTGAGGAACCCAGCCCTGCATGGTGCTTTGGTGTGAGCGGTGGAGATGCTTCTCAGACGGAAGCTGGAGCACCTCTGCTATGGGGACAGGCTGAGGAGGTTGGGGCTGCTCAGCCTGGAGAAGAGAAGGCTTCAGGGAGACCTTAGAGCAGCCTTCCTGCACCTGAAGGGAAGGCTGGGGAGGGACTGTTCAGAAGGGGCTGATGGGGATAGGACGAGGAGCAGTGGTTTGAAACTGGAGCAGGGCAGTTAGGTTGGCCATCAGGAGGAAGTTCTGCACAGGGAGGGTGAGGAGACACTGGAACAGGCTGCCCAGGGAGGGGGTTGAGGCTCCATCCCTGCAGACATTCCAGATCAGCCTGGATGTGTCCCTGGGCAGCCTGCTCTGGTTGGAGGTGTCCCTGCTGCCTGCAGGGGGGTTGGACAAGGTGACCTTGGAGGGTCCCTTCCAAGCAGATGCAGTATGTGAAGCTGTGAAATGCCTTCTGCAGCCCTCAGAGGCCTTCCTTGCAGGTCTCCTGCCTTGCTTCCCTGTGCTTGCTTGGTTCATGGGGCACTGGCATTGGCTGTTAGCTTTGCCCTGCCACACTTGAGTTGGGGTGTCATCATGAAGGACCAGAGTTGGGGGTCTCCACCACCCATTAATGATCCAACTCAAATACTCTGACCTGGTGGTCAGTGGTGCTGATGGATTTGAGCACTGTTGGAGGTGGCAGTAGAGGACTTGGGCACCACTGGAGGTGGCACTGATGGATTTTGGGGCTCTTTGTTGTGAAATGCTCCCATGTGGCTGCACCTACTACTTTATGTACTGTGTTTGATGAAGTCCCCAGAGCTGGGTGCCTGCAGCTGGGTCTCTTGGTGACCTGGTTCAGGGTCAGACCCCAAATGGCTGATGGGGATCTGTGGCAGGAGCCACTCACACATCTCAGCTTGGCCTTGTGTGTGGGTGCCCCGGGACAAAGTCTCACCTGAGCCTCCTGCAGCCCAGGAGCTCTTGGGGCTCCTGCTGGGATGCCTATTGGTGCTGGCACCTGTCCCATCCTTGGGCCATTCCAGCCGGTCTGGACATCGCAGCCTTGAAATCAGCTTGGCGACCACCACCGGTGGAGGGGACACCAGGACCAAAGACGTCCCTCCAGGAGGGTCTAGGTGTGCTTTGTAGGGGGCAGAGGGGTTGTGCTGGGCTGGGAGTGATGTGGCAGCTCCGGGGGGGGGGGGAGGGAAAGGCGCGGGGGGGCAGCGCTGGGCGCCGTGGTGCCAAGGCAGGGGGGGAGTGGGCGAGCGGCAGAGCCGTGCCACGGCGCGTGAATGTCAGCTGCTGCCTGGCTGCGAGCTGGGCTCCTGCGAGCGCGGATCTGTTCAATCCCATTTGGAGGTGGGGAGAAGCAGGGGGGGCCCTTCCCCAGGCTCAATCTGGTGGGTTTTAGTTACAGTCGCTTTAGGATTTGGGCAGCGAATTGGCGCGGCCTTGGCACAGGAGGGGATGGATGAGCGCGGAGGCTGCCAAGCCTCCCCCATACCCCCCGAAACTGGGGGAAGCAGTTGGGGGGTTGGTGGGGTGTGCAGGTGGGGCGCCTCTCTCCTTCCCCCTCTTCACCCCCTCCTCCCTCCCAGGACTGAGCAGCGTGGCTGTCACCCGGCTCGCTGGGCAGCAGCTGGGCGAGCGGAGGAGGGGAGGAGGTGGTTGGCGCTGTCCGCAGGGCACCCGCAGCCCTGCAATGCTCGGCTGGACGCTTCCAATCGCGTTATCTGCGGCGGCGCCGGGCCCCGGCCGCGCCGAGCGGCAGCGCCGAGCCGTGCGGAGCGGCGGGGCGTCCCCAGCCAGCGCTCGGCGGACAGCTCAGGCTCCTGACATCCGCAGCCACCGCCCCACGCAGCCAGGACACCGCCACCTTTCCTGGCTGGCTGGCGTCAGGTGGCCCCGGGAGGAGGCTGGTCCTTGGTGGTGGCTGTGGCTGTGCCGTGGATCCGGCTGTGGCAGCTCAGCAGGGTGTGCACAAGGCTGGCTGCAGGGTGAGGTGGAGGCATGTGGTGCTCCTGGAGACATCTTGTTCTCTCCGTGGTGGGAACCTGCTTGGAAATCATAGAATCATAGACTGGTAGGGGTTGGGAGGGAGGCCATCGAGTCCAACCCCCCTGCCTTTGGGTCACCTAGAGAAGGACACACAGGAATGCATCCAGGTGGGTCTGGAAAGCCTCCAGAGAAGGAGACTCCACAGCCTCTCTGGGCAGCCTGCTCCAGGACTCCAGCATCCTCACAACCAAAGACGATTCTCCTCATGTTGAGGTGGAACCTCCTGGGTTCCGCTTTGTGTCCACTGCCCCTTGTCCTGTCCAGACCACACTGGTGATAGGCTGATGCTGATGATGTGTTCCTGGGTGATCCTGCTCTAGCAGGAGGGTTGAGTTTGATGATGTTCAGAGGTCCCATCCAACCCCCACCCTTCTGTGATTCTGTGACAGTATGTTTGCTGGAGTCCATTTGCCAGAGTTGGGTGCCCAGCAGGACGGGAAGCCCACAGCAGCCATGGGGCTGTGTGGGCAAAGCCACCAGCAGCCAGGAAAATTCCCACCTTTGCTGGACCCCTGGTCAGGGAGCCCACCTGGGGAGGTGACATCACCTACTGCCTGACCAGCTGTTGTCTGCTGTAGGCAGCATGGCTCCACCACACCATGCCTGGAGGTTGTCCCTGGCAGGACATGTTTCAGGCCCTCGCTAGCCAGGCTCTGTGTGTGTCCAGAGCTGCTTTTGGGAGGCCCCAGCAGAGCAGTGTGGCTGTCTGCAAGGAGGAGCCGGGTGAAAGCCACTCCGTGCCATGATGATTCACCATCTGTTTCCAGGGCTAACTCCAGATGCTGCATTTAATCTTCCATAGCCTTTTTAATTCAGGAGTTGGCTTCTTAACATCCCTCAGTGCCACCTCGGCAGCAGAGATGAGCACAGTAGCTGCCACCGGTGGCCCTTGGAAGGATGTTGTGGAGCACTGGAGATGAACTGTCTCCATTCCAATGACTCCTCTGGCCACCCACCGCCCCTCTGGCTGGTGAACCTGTGAGCCTCAGCCCAGCAAATCTCCCCCAGGCCGGATGTGTGCAGAAAGTGCAGTGGGTGATGGTATCTTCCATGGGGAATCCAGGAGTCAGTCTTCTGGTTGGACCAGTTTTGGGGATTCAAAGAGCAGGGCTTGGAGGCTGTTGAGTTCGCAGAGATGATGACTTGCAAACAGTGGTAGGTGAAGGCTGGCCTTTGCCTCAGGGTGCCTGGTTATCAGGCACCAGGTTCTTCCTCAGTGGGTGTACTGCAGGGATGTTCAGACTGGAGTCTTTGTGGCTCGATTCCTCTCTTGGTTCCCCTTGGTTCCACAACTGCTTTTGACAGAGTTGTAATCATAGAATCATAGAATTGTCAGGGCTGGATGGAACCTCAAGGCTCAGCCAGTCCCAACCCCCCTGCCATGGCCAGCAACACCTCACACTACAGCAGGTTGCTCACAGCCACATCCAGCCTGGCTGCAAAAACCTCCAGGGGTGAGGCTGCCACCACCTCCCTGGGCAACCTGTGCCAGGCTCTCACCACCCTCATGGGGAACAACTTCTTCCTCACATCCAATCTCAGTCTCCCCACTTCTAGTTTTGCTCCATGCCCCCCAGTCCTATCACTCCCTGACACCCTACAAAGTCCCTCCCCAGCTTTCTTGTAGCCCCCTGCAGATCCTGCAAGGCCACAAGAAGGTCTCCCTGGAGCCTTCTCCTCTCCAGCCTGCACAACCCCAACTCTCTCAGTCTGTCTCCAGAGCAGAGCAGCTCCAGCCCTCTGCTCATCCTCGTGGCCCTTCTCTGGACACCTTCCAGCACCTCCAGCTCCTTCCTGGCACAGAGGCTCCAGACCTGGACACAGAGCTCCAGCTGTGGTCTCAGCAGAGTGGAGCAGAGGGGCAGAATCCCCTCCCTCCCCTGCTGGCCACACTTCTCTTGCTGCAGCCCAGGCTCTGCTTGGCTCTCTGGGCTGCAAGTGCTCACTGCTGGCTCCTGCTGAGCTTCTCCTCCCCCAGCACCAGCAGCCCCCCAGAGGTGATGGTGCCATGGGCCTCTGCCCACCAGCAGTCTCCGTGGCTGACTCTCACCTGGCTGAGTCCTTGGCAGCTCAAGACTTGATGGTGTTTCCTTGTGGGGTCAGGAAGGTCCAGTAGCCCTTTGCTACCTGACTGAGGTGCTGAGGTTGTGATGAGACATCACCACCAGACTTCAGTGGACCTCTGGAGGGGGGCAACAGGTTTGATGGCCCTGTGGGAATCAGGGACCTGGGAGCTGAGTTGGGTGTTGTGCTGCTGGGGTTAGAGCTGCTCTGAACCTTGTTCTGGTGGTGTTTGCTCCCCTGAGCCTTTGACCTGGGCTGCAGCTGGCCCCATGATGGTGCTGCACAGCGTTGGGCCTGTTCTGCCTGCTGGCTTTTCTCATCCCAAGGTGTGCTTCAGACACCAGGATGCCCCAGTAGTGCCTTGGGACTCCCCACATGTTGTTCCCACCACTCATGGTCCCTCAGTTCTGGCCACCCCGAGGTCCTGTTGGCCAGGGGTGTTGAGGGGCACGGGGCCCACCTCTGGCCGTTCTCTGGGGCTGAGTGGTACCTCCAGCAGGGAAGGTAGCTCCAGATGCAGCCTCCCTCAGCCTACAGCCTTCCTGGGACGCCTCGGAGAGTGCGGAGTGCCCTTCCTGGCGCTGCCTGTGGCACAGCTGCCTCTGTCCATCTGCCCGTCTGTTCATCTGTCCATCACCGGGGCTGTGCCGGGGAGGCGGGGGCCGTGCCGGGCGGGTGGGCGCTCGGCGAGGGGGAGGGAGCGGTGACAAAAACCCTGCGGAGGGGACAATGAGGGCTTGGCTGGAGGGTGAAAAGACGCCGGGGTCCCTTCCGTCCTCGTCCTCTCTTTTGCGCTCCGGGCAGACAAAGCCGTCGCCCCTGGTGCCCACCCAGCGCCCAGGGAGGAGGCTGAAGCGGAATTTCGCTCTCCTTTGTCTCTGGTGCCCGGGAGCGGCTGGGCTGCAGCTCTGCTGCTTTCTTCTCCCGTTGAGGCCGTGCCGGTGCCGGTGCCGGGCTGAGCGGCCGGCCGCGCTTCCAGGAGGAGGCTGATTTGTTTCAGACGGAGGGGGAGCAGAAGTTTCCTCTCCAAGATAAGAGAGAGCTTTCCCGTCGACAGAGGCTGGTGGCTTCCCGGCGCCGCGGTGAAGTCGCACGGGGGAGCGGGCTGGGAACGGCAGCTGGTTCCGGGAAGCCACACGCCTGACCCGCTCCCCGCTGCCGGGAAACGGTGCCTGCAGCCAGGGCAGCTCAGCCCGGCAGCTGCTGCGGGGGGTTTCTCCGGGTGCTGGACCACCAGAGACACTTTTGCAACCTTGACTTTTTCGCAGTCGTTAAGGAACATTTGAGGTCAGCTCACGTGTGGGGATGCAGGGAGCCCCAGGGCAGAGCAAAGAGGGAATGGGGGATGGTGCTGGGCTGAGCTCCCGGGGAAGCTTTGAGTGGAGGAGAACACCCTTTCTTCGGCCTGGAGCATGGCAGAGTGATGCTGCCTCACTACACCCCACCACCCTGGGGGGGTGGAGGGTTTTGGGGTGACCCATGGAAGTGGGATGGTGAGGGGATTGGAGCACTGACCCTATGGGCACAGGCTGGGAGAGTTGGGGCTGCTCAGCCGGGAGAAGAGAGGGCTCCAGGGAGATCTCAGAGCAGCCTTCCAGTACCTGAAGGGGCTCCAAGAGAGCTGGGGAGGGACTTTGGACAAGGGCTGGGAGTGCAGGGACAAGGGACAATGGCTTTGAGCTGGGAGAGGGGAGATAGAGACTGGAGATGAGGAAGAAATTCTTGAGAGTGAGGGTGGGGAGACACTGGCACAGGTTGCCCAGGGAGGCTGTGGCTGCCTCCTGCCTGGAGGTGTTGAAGGCCAGGCTGGATGAGGCCTTGAGCAGCCTGGGCTGGTGAGAGGTGTCCCTGCCCATGGTAGGGGCTTGGCTCTGGCTGAGCTTTAAGGTCCCTTCCAACCCAGCCCATGATGTGGTTGTGTGAAGTGGGTCTTGGTGGGAGCAGGGAGGGTGCAGCAGGTGACACCCACGTGCAGGCTCACCTGGGTGCTGCTCACTCGGATCCCAGGCTATCACGCCCTGTGGACTCAGCCTGTGCCTGGCAGGGGGGTTGCAGGGCGGTGAGCAGGGTCCTTTACAGAACTGGGCTGGGGCCTCCCGACCTTGGTGGTGTCCCCTTGAACCCTGGCATCCCTCCAGGCTGCTAAGCTGCCTGGTGCAAAGAGCCGGGCGAGGGAGCCCATCACGTGCCCCTTAATGCAGCCGCCTGGACTAAGCACCTTCTGACAGGGACCCAGATGACGCTGCCCAGCGGCTTCCCCAGGGGATGGGGGCCAGCAAAGGGGCAGCAACGGGCCGGGCCGGGGGGGGGGCCCTGGCAGTCTTTGCTCGGGTCAGTCATAAAGAAGGGATTAAGATCATTAATTCCTCCCCCCGCTGCAATTAGCAACCCGAGCGGGCAGGGGCTGGGCCAGGAGCAGCTGAGATACCTGCTGCTCTGGGTGGTCCTGTCGTGTTGGGGTCACGGGGGCCACAGCCCCCTTCCCTCCCCCTCCCCCCTTTTGTGCAGATTAGCCAGGCAGGCCCCCAGCAAGCGGGTCCTGGGGTCCCTGGAGGGGAGACAGCGTGGGGACAGACCCTTTCCACCTGGCATGGCGACAGTGCCCGCTGGCCCTGGGAGTCTGGAGGGCAGGAGCTGGCAGAGGCAGAGTGGTGGCTGGGGCAGTGGTGGGGTGGCCTCATCCTGCGCTGCCACCCACCGCAGCACTGGGGCCACGCTCCAGGTTCTGCAGCCATTCGCCCTGCTCAGAGGAGGCTGCCACTGGTGGGGGAGATTGGAGCTGCTGGCACCTCTGGGTGTGGCAGGGTGGCAGCAGCAGGCAGCTGGTGATGGAGATGGTGACCCTGGCTGCTGCCCTTTCCTTTCACCACACCAAGGGCTGTCCCCCCCTCCAGCCCCATGGCACATCCTGTGCTGTGGGGCTGGAGGGGGGGGGACTCCTTGGTGTGGCAGCTAAGCCTCAGGTGGGCACGGCTGGCAAATCCCATGCCCAGCCATGCCGGCTCTTGGCTCCTGCTCTGCCCGGTGGGCGGAAGAGGCGCAGGGGGCACAGGAAAGGCAGCCGCGGGCGGGCGCCAGATAAGGGCACTGGGAGGCTTTATCTCACATCCTCCTGCCCGCAGCTCTTCCTGCCCGCCCTGCCCCAGCACCCCCAGCTCGGGGCCTGAAGGTGGGACCCCTCCTAGTGCCTCCAGGGACAGGTCCACACCTCCCTGCTGGAGCAGGTCCAGAGACGGGCAGCAAGCCTGGGGAAGGATCGGGAGAATAGGGCTGGGGAGGAGCATCTGAGGGAGCTGGGGGTGGTTAGTGTGGAGAAGAGGAGCCTGAGGTCAGTGGGATGAGTTTTAATGAAGCCAAGGGCTGGGTGCTGCATTTGGGGCACAACAACCCCAGGAAGGCTCCAGGCTGGGGGCTGGAAACTGCCCAGCAGAAAAGGCCCTAGGGGCGCTGGGTGACAGCAGCTGGAGATGAGATCAGGGTGTGCCCAGGTGGCCAAGAAAGCAACCAGCAGCCTGGCCTGGAGCAGCAATGGTGTGGGCAGCAGGAGCAGGGCAGGGATGGTGCCCCTGGACTGGGCACTGGGTTCAGTTTTGGGCCTCTCACTGCAAGAAGGACATTGAGGAGCTGGAGCAGGGCCAGAGAAGGGCAACAAAGCTGGGAAAGGGTCTGGAGAAGAGGGCTGGGGAGGAGCAGCTGAGAGGGAGCTGGGGGTGTTTAGTGTGGAGAAGAGGAGGCTGAGAGAGACCTCATTGCTCTCTACAGCTCCCTGAGAGGAGGGTGCAGTAAGGTGGAATCAGGATCTGCTCCCTAGTCTTAGGTGATAGAAGGAGAGGCAATGGCCTGAATTGGTCTAAGGGAGGAGGAAAATTTCTTTGCTGCCAGAGTGGTCAGGGATTGGCACAGGCTGCCCAGGGAGGTGGTGGAGTCCCCATGCCTGGAGGTGTTCAAGAACCTTGTGGCCATGGCACTTGGGGCCATAGTTTGGTGGCCATGGTGGGGTTGGGTTGCTGGTTGGACTGGATGAGCTCAGAGGCCTTTCCCAACCTTTATGATCCTGTGATTTACTGGTTCTCTCCCGCAGCTGGGGATGGCTGCCCCAGCAGCACACCAGCAGCTCACCCAACACCCCAGCACTCAGTCAGGGTTGCCCCCCAAGCCTGGCCAGCAGCCCAGTGTGGGGCACGGCACTTGGGGCATGGCATGGGTCTGATCCTGCCGCCGCAGCCCAGCCCTGCCCTGCCCACGTGTGCTGGCGAGCCGCAGGCTGGAGCCCCAGCCCTGCATCGATCTGCGCTGCATCTTAAATCCCGCAGCAGCTGAAGCAAGCGGTTTTCAGCGCCAGGGCGGGGGGGGGGGGGGCCCTCTCTGCAGGCAAAGCAGCGCTGGCACCGGGCTGAGACAGGCTGTCTTCTCCTGCCAGCACCACCCTGTTTGCTGTGGGCACCTTTCCCCAGGCAGCGTTTTAGCGGCGGTGCCTGCGCCATGCCCGCGGCGCGGAGCAGGGTCCTGGGCTGCAGAGGGGTTGCTGGGGTTGAGTCGCTGCTCAGCCGTGGTGAAGGGGAGATGAGAGGTGACAGATGAGCAGGCGGCAGGGGGTGCAGGGCTGCCCCTCCATCTGCCTCATCACCCCTGGACAGGAGCTGGAGCCCCAGCGCAGCTCTCCACTCGTGGCTGCGTCCCTGCCCGGGCTCTCCAGGCAGGAGGCTGCAGGGAGGGCCAGGCTGGAGGGGCAGGGTAGGCGAGGGGCCTCCTGCGGGTGCTGCCCTCCCCCAAGCTGCTGCCGGGGTGGGGCCGTGGGTTCCTGCTCCGCTAAGCCCTGCAGCTTTTCTCCTCTAAAGCCTGATTACTCCGGCGGTGCCTGTGCGTGCGTGCGTGCTCGGGAGGGGAGGAGAAGGAATTTCACAACAAGTGTTTTGCAGCCACGCTGGGCCCAGATGCCCCAGAGCCACCCCAGGCATGGTGGCATCTCCCTTGCTGCAGGGAACAGCACCGAGGAGGGGCTCTACTGAGCTCCAGCTGGGTGCCTGTGGTGGGAATGTGGGTAGGGCATGCTGGATATGGCAGGAGGTCAGCACTGGGGCTTGGAAGTGGACACTGCAGCTCCCTATGGGGTGTAGAGGTGAATGCTGTGGCTTCTCATGGAGCTTGGAAGTGGATGCTGCAGCTCCCTGTAGGGTTTGAAGGGGGATGCAGCAGGGGCTTGGAAGTGAACACTGCAGCTCCACATGGGACTTGGAGGTGGAAATTGCAGCTCATGATGGGTTTCGAAGGTCGATGCTGTGGCTCCCTGTGTGGCTCAAAGGTGGACACAGCAGCTCCTCTTGTGGCTTCCTTCCCCTGGCCTGGCAACAAAGGGTCCAGTAGGAAGAAGAGAAGGAGGAGGAAGAGAGTGAGGGATGCAGCCTAGACTGAGCTGAGTGACCAGCATCACCCAGGGAGGCTGTGGGAGCCAATGTGCAGCCTTGTAGTCTACTGCCTTCATGGCACCCAAGTGGGGGAACACAGATGGCCCCAGGATGGGGTCTGGGTGCCCCTCACATGAGCTCCAACTACTGGCCCAGGGGCGTCCTGCCGTCCATCCGGTGTGGGGGGGCCACACGCCGCTGGAGCAGAGCAGGAGATGAGCCCCGTGACTTGCATGGGGCTGCAGTCCCTGGGGGGAGGAGAGCTGGGCACCGAGAGCCTTTAGGCAGCAGGGTGCCACTGCTCCCAGGCCAGGACTTCCCCAGTGACCCCCCAATCTCTGTCTGGATGGTGACCCTTTGAAAGCGCAGCGGAACGGATCTCCAGCGTGGTCCGTCCCCTGGAGTTTCTTTGTTCGCGGCGCTGAGGACTTTTCATGGCAGGGGGAGAGGAAGAGCCGCTTTGAAAAGCTCCGTCGGCTCTTGCCAGCTCTCACTCGCTTTTCTTTTCTCCTTCCAGAGCCGCGTGGTGTGTCCCAGAGCCGCAGAGCATGTCCCTGCTCTGAGAGCCCCGCCGAGGTCCTCCGCAGCCGGCGCGGGAGGAGCCGCCCCGTTGAGGAGCGTTCCCGTCTGAGGCTCCCCCGGTGGCTGGCGGGCTGGTGCTAGCAGAAGGGCTTCGGGGGGGAATCTTTTGGGTTTCTGTTTTTTTTTTTTTCCTTGGCACTTGGGGGTGGGTTTGGGGGTCTTGTTTTGGTCGTGGGTTTTTTTCTTCGGGGGGGGGTTTGGGATTTTTTGTTTTGTTTTGTTTTGCTTTGGGGTATTTTGCTCGGCCGTGCTCTGGGCACCATGTCAAACTCGGGCTCCCATCAAGACGCTGGGAACAAGCCAGAGACGGAAAAAACTAACCAAGATGACTCTCAGCCCCCTGTCAACTCCGAGAGGAGGAACAAAAGTGGGATCATAAGTGAACCTTTGAACAAAAGTCTTAAGAAGTCCCGGCCGCTCTCCCACTACTCCACCTTTGGCAGCAGCAGCTCGGGGAGCGAACATTCGGAGAAAGGCAACCCCTTAGTGAACGGCGGCGAGGCGGCCGTGGATAAAAGTCACTCTACCTCAAAGCACAAAAGCCTCTCCAGCATGCTGAGCAAACTGGAGCGGGTGTCGGAGATCTCCTCGGAAGGACAGCTCGCCCTCCAGCAGTTCGCTCAGTCGACAGAGATGCTCAAACGCGTGGTGCAGGAGCATCTCCCCCTAGCCAGCGAGCACGGGACTGGGCTCTCCGACATGGAGGCGGTGTCGGCCTCAGAGACAATGAACGGCCCCTCCGATTTCCCTTACCTGGGGGCTTTTCCCATCAACCCAGGCCTTTTCATCATGACCCCTGCCGGCGTCTTTCTGGCAGAGAGCGCTCTCCATATGGCCGGCTTGGCAGAGTACCCCATGCAGAACGAGTTGGCATCTGCCATCAACTCGGGGAAAAAGAAACGGAAAAGATGCGGCATGTGCCCGCCCTGCCGCCGCCGGATAAACTGCGAGCAGTGCAGCAGTTGTAGGAACCGCAAAACTGGCCACCAGATTTGCAAATTCAGGAAATGTGAAGAACTCAAAAAGAAGCCTTCCGCAGCACTGGAGGTAACCGGCCCCTCTCAGGCACCCTAACCCCTCCTCGGGCCGCGCTCCTGGGTTCGGATCGTGCCCTAGATAATAAAACCGCCTGGTACTTCTTACTTCTTTTATTCTTCCCCCCTTTTCCCCTCCCCCCTCGTTAACAGCTCTCCCCGGGAGGGCTGTGCTCTCTGCCCAGTGCTTCCAGTCTCTGCCCTCCCACACATACTGGGGTGGGTTGGGTTGGTTGGTTGGTTGGTTGGCTGGCCGGGGGAGGAGGGCTGGGCTTTGATCCCTGGGGGGTCCCCAGGCGCTTTGGGTTTCCTCCTCCCTTGGCAGGCCTGAGCAGGGTCCCTGCTCGAGTTTCGGTGCCAGCAGAGGGGGGGTTGGACTCGATGATCTTTGGAGGTCCCTTCCAACCCCTAACATCCTATTGTATGGATTTGTGAGGCTGAGAAAGGGCTCCCCATAACTGGAGATAACATCCGAAATACAGACACTGCCATCTTCACTGGATGAAGCCTTGAGCAGCTGAGTCTTGTTGAGAGGTGTCCCTTCCCATGGTGGGGAGGTTGGAGTAGATGATCTCTAAGGTCCCTTCCAACCTAAGCCAATCTGTGATCCTGTGATCTGTGGTCTCTTGGCCTGGGCAAGCTGCAGCTCCCTGATCCAGCAGCTGGGGCAGAGGATAGGGGGAGGCAGGACATGGGTTTTCAGGGCAGAGCTTGGGGACAGTGGGTGATGGTGGAAGCCATGGTTGTGGTGCTGCTGGGCCCCAGCCCTTTGGCTCACTCTTTGCTCTCAGCTCAGCAGGCCCTGGGTTTGGGTGGTGACCAGCTGCACATTTGCTGGGCAGCATCTCCTGTGCTGTGGCCGTGCTGGGCCTCCCTGCACCAGCCTGGGGTGGTCAGGATGAGCCCATGGGGCACCAGCCAGATCTCCTGGTGGCAACAGCAGTGGTCCCTGCTTTGGCACCCAGCTGATCTGTGAGCACCTTTGCTGCTGCCACACTGGCCAAGTGTGGGGGTGCCCAGTTCCCCTGCTGGGGGGCTTTGCTGTGGTAATTGGGTATTTGGTACTGTCACTGCCACCACAGCCACCCAGTGGGTGCTGCCCTGGGCCTCAGAGGAGAGGCACTGCAAGCTGCTGTTGGGTTGAGGTGTCACCTCGCCAGGGAGATATCACCCAGCTTCCTGTGTGGGGTCACAGGCAAAGCCCAGTGCCTAAGGTTGCTGTATGGGCCTGGAATTCAGGCAGGGCCATGGCATGGCTGGGTGTGAGGTGGCATGGGTGAGGGCTGGGTGCAAGGCTGTGGGCACACTGCTCTGGCAGTGCTCTGGGCCAAGACCTGTCTGCTGGGTCGCTCAGGGAGGGAGCTGCTCCCACCCTCAGCTGTGCTTCTCTGTGCCTGTGAGTGCATCCCTAGAGCCAAGCAGAGGCTAAAACATCACCGGGGGAGCAGCTGGCAGGAGGGCATTGCCCATCCTCTGGTCACCCCAAAGAGGCACCCCCCCCTGCTTCCTTAGCCACGTTCTAGGTTTTTCAATTAGCACCAGCTCCGGATGGAGGGCGAAGGGAGAGGCAAGAGCTGTGTTTGGGCTGGTGGGGATGAGGAGAGGGGGACTGTGTCTTTCAAAAGCCTCTGTATTGCTAAATTATATTCTTGTTCTAATTTGCTGAGTCAGTGATCTGGAAAAAGGGAGAAAGGGAGGAGGGGAGGGGAGGGAGAAAAAAAAGTTCATCTCTTCCAAAGAGTCCTAAAGCAGGTCAAGAGGCTCGGAGCTGGCGGCGGTTGAAGGAGTTGCTCCCTTCTCCCAGCGCTGGGCAGGAGCTGGGGATGATGAATGGTGCTGGGAGCCCATCAAATGGTCACCCCTGTGATTGCTTTCCCCATCTCCAGGCTGCCTGAGAAATTGAAGCCACTGAAACAGGGCTCTGCCTCTGATAGAGCTGGGCCCCAATGCAGATGGGTCCCCAGCCCTCCTGGGAGGCACCAGAGAGGTGGGCTGAGGCTGAGCAGGGATGTGCTGATGGGCATGGATGCTTGGGCAGGTGTGGATCACTCCAGGGCATTGTGAAGATGGTCAGGGGGCTGGAGCAGCTCTGCTGTGAGGACAGGTGGAGGGAGCTGGGGGTGTTCAGCCTGGAGAAAAGAAGGCTCCAGGGAGACTAAATAGCAGCCTGCCAGTACCTGAAGGGGGCTACAAGAAGGCTGCAGAGGGACTGTTTGCAAAGGATGAGGGCAATGGTCTGCAATGGGAGAAAAGCAGATTGAGACTGGTTGTGAGGAACAAGTTCTGCATCAGGAGGCTGCTGCAACATTGGCACAGGTTGCCCAGGGAGGTGGTTGAGGCCTCATCCCTGGATATATTCCAAGTGAGGCTGGACAGGGCTCTGGGCAACCTGCTCGAGTGGAGGATGTCCCTGTTGACTGCAGGGGGGGTTGGACTGGATGCCCTTTGGAGGTCCCTTCCAACCCAGAGCATTCTGTGATTCCCATCCCCTCTCTGGAGCAGGTCCTCCCCTCTCTCACTTGTGCTGTGTGTTGACCTCGGTAGGGCTGAGCAGGACTGTGGCTGTATGTGGCTTTATGTGACAGGGACAGGGTCACTGGGACCCCAGCTGCTGTCCCAAGGTCACCTGGGTCAGTGGGTTGTTAAACCTCACCCTCAGCAATGTGCTGTGTTGGGCCCAACCCTAGGGCAACCACTGGCTTTGTGGTGGAGGCCTGTGTGGAGGTGGCAGTGGGCAGGACACAGAGCTGCTGCCAGCTCCATGGGCTGCTGGTGCTGGTGAGGTCCCTCCACAACATAGTGCTTGATGCTGGGACAGGAGGAGCCATTCAGAGGCCCTTTACATGGGGCTGAAAGCTTCACAGGGCTTTGTGAAGCATCCTCCCCTTCTGCAGGGACCTCTGGAGAAGGTATCCCCAGGCCCAGGAGAAGGATGGTCAGGGATCACTCCTGTCTGCCAGCCTGGAATGTCCTCAGAGAGCCTGGACAGGGGCTGCAGCTGTGACTGAGCATGGGTCTAAAATCAGCCAGCTAAAGAACAAGATAAATTAGAATGAAACCTTTATGGTGACATAAACCCCAGGCTGAACCCAGGGCTGAATCCCTCTGCTGCCCTGAGGCTTGAGCTGCACATCTGCAGAGCCTCTGGTGTCCTGCTGTGGTGGGGGCCAGCTGAGGCTCTAAGACAGTGAGGCAGGCTGGGTGCTCTGAGCAGGCAGCAGCAGCACATCCCTGAACACATCAGGGATCAGCTCCTCGGGGCTCTGACAGCCCCTGGAACCCAGGGTAATGCCATGGCGGGGGGGCTGGTGGCCAGCCCTGGACAGGTCACCCTGGGCTTGTATCTGGGGCTGTAGGTCACACAAAGGCCATGGAAGGAAGGAAGGCAGGATTTGACACCACAGAGCTGTCCTCCATCTGGAGAAGCCCTGGTGCCCCAGCTGGCTGCTGCTGGGAGGGTCACTGCTATGCTCCTGGCAGTCTCATGGAGACTTTGCACCAAAGGCTGTCATGACAGGGCAAGGAGCAGTGTTGAAACTGGGAGAAGACAGGGTTAGGCTGGACACATGGAAGAGATGCTTCATGGTGAGGGTAGTGGGACACTGAACAGAGAAGCTCTGGCTGGATGGGGCTATGGAGAACCTGATCTAGTGAAAGGTGTCCCTGTGCACAGCAGTGGGCTTGGACTGCTCTGAGGGTGTCCCTCCCAGGCCAAACCATTCTGTGGTCATGGGGATGAAGGGGAATCCACCCTGGGCATCCATTCTAGAGCTGGTTGTCCACCTGCCTGTAATAATGAAGGTGCAGAGGTGTTTAATGTGACTTGTATCAAACCTTCCAGGCTCATTAGGAGCCCCCTCTCCCCTTGTTCCCCTCTCCTGGTATCACAGAATCCTAGAATGGGTTGGATTGGAAGGGACCTTAAAGCTCATCCAGTTCCAACCCCCCTGCTATGGGCAGGGACACCTCCCACCAGCCCAGGTTGATCAAGGCCTCACCCAATCTGGCCTTGAGCACCTCCAGGGATGAGCTGTCCACAACTTCTCTGGGCAGGCTGTTCCAGGAATGCTGCAGCTGGGCAGATGGCCCTTGCTGGTGAGTCTGCTGCTCTCTGCCCCAGCAGATCTGCATCCAGCACTTTGGGTGGGATCCAGCGTGGATGCCATGCTGTGCCACAGCCCTGTGCTTCCTTGGCACTTGTGTCTTCCTCAGAAGCCTGGTTACCTAAGGCAAGGATCTCTGGGGAGGTGGTGATGCCTGCAGTTCCCTGCTCCTTGACAGTCCCAGCTCAATTTGCCCAGAGGACCAGACACAGGAGGTGGTGGTGTGTCTGGAGGAGGAGCCCCGTGTCTGGGCACCACCATCTCTTGCCCATCCTTGCCCTTTGCTTCCCTCCCCTTGCCCAAGGCCCATGTTTGGGTCATGGTGCCTGTGAGCACACTGGGGTCCCTCAGGGACAGGAGAAGTCTCTGCCCTAGTCTCTTGCTGAAGCTTGGTGAGTGTCTTGATCCAAGGGAAGGACCTGCTGGGAGCTGGCTGGCTCCTGCGTGGGGTTAGGGACCTGAATGTGGCATGGGTTTGGCTGCTGGCACAAGCCATGGGATGCCCTGGCAGTGCACACAGGCTCTGTTCTGGGAGCTGCTGCTGGGGAGAGCTGCTGCTGGGACTGCCCAACCTGCTGCCCCCATGCCTGTCGCTCATTCCCCCTTGGTGCCCCTTGCCTGCTGGAGATGCAGGAGCTGAAGGCTGGCTGAGGCACATCCTCCTGGTGTGGCGCTGGCAGGCTGGGCTTGGCCTTGCCTGGGGACTGTTGAGGGACACCGTGGGTCTTACATACCTCACCCATGGTCTCATGAGCATTGTGTGAGCTTCCCACCCCATAGCCATCTGGGAAATGTCCCAGCTTCTTCTAGGGCACCATGGAGCTGTTGTGGCCATTGCCCCACAGCACCTTTCCTGGAGGTGGCTTCAAAGAGGTCTCCTCTGTGCACACAGCTTCACAGAGCGCATGGGGCTGGAAGGGACTCTTCAAGGTCACCTTGTCCAAGCCCCTGCAGGCTGCCCAGGGACACATCCAGGCTGATCTTGAATGTCTGCAGGGCTGGGGCCTCAACCCCCTCCCTGGGCAGCCTGTCCCAGGGTTTCAACACTCTCATTGTGAAGAGCTTCCTCCTGATGTCCAACCTAAAGCTGCCCTGCTCCAAGGAGGAGCAGAAAGTTGCTTGGGCATCCTCCCAGCCAAAGCCAGGTTGTTTTAACTCAGCTAGTCAAACCCTGACCACTTTGTTGTGTGTGGGATGGAGCCTGGTGGGACTCATTCCTCCTTCCTCTGTGAGATGCCAAGATGCCCCCGGTGGTGCCCTTTTCTGTTCTGTTGGGGACAGTTGCTCCTGGTGGCCAAGCAGCAGTGTGGTGATGTCCCCTTGTGTCCCGAGCAGTTCCTGGGGCCGATGAGCCCAAGCCTCAGTTTCCCCCCTCCATGTCCTCCTGAGCCTAGAGGCTGCTGTCGGTGGGGCGTCGGTCGGTCCGGGGCGAGCGGGCCGGGAGTGGCAGCGAGGGGGTGGCCGCTCCGGGGGCTGGCAGCGAGGGGGGTGGCCGCGCCGGGGGGTGGCCGCTCCGGGCCATTGTGCTCTCGCTATCGGCCGGAGGGGAAGTCGTGGCCGCGCCGGGGACACGGGAACAATGCCCGAGCCGCCCAGCCTGGGAGGGGGGAGCTGGTGCCAGGGGGTACCCTGGCTCCCTCCGGCCCCTGGAGAGGGACCTCGGGCTGTGCGGTCCTAGGGCACGCTGAGCCCCGGGGTCGGGGACTATGGGATGCAGGGCTGGGGAGTGGGGCAGGGGGGCTTGGGGCGGTGGGGGATGATGCACAACCCCAGTGCCAGCCCCGACCTAACGCCTTGTCCCTTCTTGTTCTTCTGTTGTCCTCCTTCCCCCCTCTCCGCCCCCCCCCCCCCCCCCCCCCCCCCCCCCCACCCAATCCCTGTGTCTCTCTTCCTTTCCAGAAGGTGATGCTTCCTACAGGAGCCGCGTTCAGATGGTTCCAGTAGGAACGGGAATCCCAAAGCTCTGTCATCCAAGTGCAATGTCACTGCTTGCTTGTGTTGTCTCAGGCAAGGGATTTTTTTTTGGCTGAAAATGAATGGATGCACCTGTGTCTCTTTAGAACCAAAAATATTTCTCATTCCTCTTTCTATACAGTTTTGTTTCTTGGTTTTGGTTTTTTTTTCCTTCTTAAATGTTATCTTTTTTTTTTTTTTCTTCTTTTTTTTTTCTCCTTTTCCCCCCCCTTTTTTTTAAACTTTTTTTCCCCTTTTTAAAAAAAAAAAACTTTTTCTTTTCCTTTTTTTTTTAATTGTTAATTTTTTCCCCCTTTGCTTTTATCTTTTTGTGTGTGTGTGTGTTTGTTTTAACATCTCCGAGCCCTAGTCAAGACATTTCACTGCTTTTCAAAGAAGAATCATCATAATCAAAATAATAATGAAAAGAATGATTATTAATCATTAAAACCACACACACACACACACACACAAAAAAAAAACCACCCCACCCCACAAACCACATCAAAACACAAACCAGACATGTTCAAATAAAGAAGTAAATTACAAACAAACAGCAAATGGATCTGTAAAATACCAAGAGCTCAATAGACAGAGTATGGACAATCAGTTTCTTTCTGTGTTTTTTGGTGTTGATGTTGTTCCTGTGTGAAAGATGCAGTTACTTGTGTAGGGAATGTAAATTTACAGTAACCTTTGGGAATCTAGTTACTAATAAGCACTACTGTAATTTAGCACAGTCCTTTTTAATTGCACCCTCATTTATACTGTTGGTTTTTTTTTCTGTTGGTTGGTTTTGGTTTTTATTTGTTTTGTTTTGGTTTTCTTTTTTTTTTTCCCCTTTTCTTTTTTTTTAATGGATTTGATTCTTTCCCATCAGCCCAATAGAGTGGAATAGTTTCTAGAATGCCTTCAACTTCATGTTTATAAATGAGGATATGTTTAAAGCGATGTAGTGTCCCTTTTCCTAGCCATTCAAACCTCTGGAAGAAGGTCCAACCCCTTCCCTTCCCTTCCCTTCCCTTCCCTTCCCTTCCCTTCCCTTCCCTTCCCTTCCCTTCCCTTCCCTTCCCTTCCCTTCCCTTCCCTTCCCTTCCCTTCCCTTCCCTTCCCTTCCCTTCCCTTCCCTTCCCTTCCCTTCCCTTCCCTTCCCTTCCCTTCCCTTCCCTTCCCTTCCCTTCCCTTCCCTTCCCTTCCCTTCCCTTCCCTTCCCTTCCCTTCCCTTCCCTTCCCTTCCCTTCCCTTCCCTTCCCTTCCCTTCCCTTCCCTTCCCTTCCCTTCCCTTCCCTCCCCTTCCCTCCCCTTCCCTCCCCTTCCCCTCCCCTACCTTTCCCCTCCCCTCCTCTCCACTTCTCCTCCACTTCCCCTCCCCCTCTTCCCTTCCCCTCCCCTCCTCTCCCTTCCCCTCCCCTTCCCTTCCCCTCTTCTCCCCTCCACTTCCCCTCCCTTTCACTTCCCCTCCCCTCCTCTCCACTTCCCCTCCACTTCCCCTCCCCTCCTCTTCCCTTCCTCTCCCCTCCCCTCCTCTCCCTTTCCCCTCCCCTTCCTTTCCCCTCCCCCTCCCTCTCGAGAGGTTCAGGAGCAAAAGGTGGGAAGCAAAACCTCACATTGCTTAACACACCTGCTGGGCTCCGAGCCAGGACACAGACACACAAAAAAAGGAGTTACAAACAACCACAACCACAACAACAACAACAAAAAGAACTTCCCCCTCCTTCCCCCTCCCCCAGCAAAAGTCATCCTTAGTGTATTGCTGTAGAACAAGGAACAGGAGAAACAACCAACCCCCAAACCCCCTCCTGGTTGCAAAGGTTTGAAGGACTCTTTTGTTTTGTTTTGTTTTGTAAAGTGACTGAAAATCTCCCAAATCACAATAAAAGTGGGATGCAGGACCTGTGCTGACAGCAGTTCCACCGAGGGATGTTTCTCTCCCTGTGCAGCCCCCTCCCCCCAGCTCGCTCTCTCTCTCTCTCTCTCTCTCTCTCTCCATCACTCAGTTGAAATGCTGTTTGTAATGTTTTAGCGACCCAGGCTGTTTTTGTGAATAAAAGGAATGCATGTTTTGTGTCATCACTCACAGCTCTCTTATTTTGCTCCTCTTCCCCCATCCCCCCCCCCACCCTGCTCTCCAGTGCCATGGATGTCCACCCCTGACCAGCCCCAGCAGGACAGTGCTGATGAGCCCAGCTGGAGCCACCCCAGCAGCCAAATCCCTGTGGTTAATCCTGGCAGTGTCTGGGCTAAGCCAGCCTTGGCTGCTGCTGGGGATGTTTCCCAGCTTGACCTGCCTGGGGTTGCTGAACCCTCTTTGGGTTGGTGAAGCAAAACCATAACCGTGCCACAGAGAGCTGTGGGTGAGGCTCATGGTCACAGAAGCACACAGCCAGGGAAAGCATCTGGCTGGCAGAGCCCTCCAAGCTCAGCCACTCCAACCCTCCACCCAGCACTGCAGGCTCAGCACCAAACCATGTCCCTAAGCACCAGGCCCACAGCTGCTGGAACACCCCCAGGGATGCTGACTCCAGCACTGCCCTGGGCAGCCTCTTCCAATGTCTGAGAGCCCTTCCAGGGCAGAAAGATTTCCTGAGCTCCAGCCTCAGCCTCCCCTGGCACAGCTTGAATGGTTTCCTCTGCTCCTGCCCCTTGCCACCAAGGAGCAGAGGCTGCCTCCTCACTCCAACCTCCCTTCACGGAGCTGTAGAGAGCAAGGAGCTCTCCCCCTCTCCTGCATCTTGTGGGGACAAATCCCAAATGAGCTCCTGAAGGTGAGGCAGTGTCTGGTGCAGTGTCTAGTGGCTTTTCAGACAGGTCTGGTGCTGGCACTGTGGCAGCAGGAGCCATCCATGATGGAGGAGATGTTGAATGGATCACACAGGATCACAGATCAGAGGAGGTTAGGGGTTGGGAAGGGGCCTCTGGAGATCTTCCAGTCCACCCCCCCCGCCAGAGCAGCACAGGTCACACAGGAACACATCCAGATGGGTCTTGAAAGTCTCCAGAGAAGGAGACTCCACAACCTCCCTGGGCAGCCTGCTCCAGGGCTCTGTGACCCTCACAGTGCAGAAGTTCCTCCTCCTGTTGAGGTGGAACCTCCTGTGCTGGAGTTTCTATCCATTGCCCCTTGTCCTGTCACATCCTTCTCTGTGGACTCGGCTATGGAGAATTGGTGGCTTTGCTGCTGACCCTTGGGGTGCCATGCTGAGGCATCTGTGCTGTGTGACCCCCTTCCAGCCCCCAGCAGGCTCTCCTGGCCATGCAGTCAGAGTTGTCCCAGCCTGGAGGAAAGTTCAGCGTGTGTGGACCTGGCAGTGCCTGAAAGGAGGTAGACAGAGCCCTTGTCCATGGCTCCAGTCAGTGCCTGGGCCGTCATCTGCTGACCAGATGTGTGCCTGGAGGAGGCAAGGGGGATGATGGCAGAGTGTGGGCTCCCTCCCTGCCAGGCAGTGACCTGCTGGGACCAAGCAGGAAGTCCTTGGGGAAAACCACCCCAAATGTCCTCCCCAGCAACCATCCACTGGGCCACCCCAGCAGCTGCCAGGGGCTTTGAAGCCCTGCCCCAGGCGCTGAGGTCACACTGGGGGTGCCTGTGGGGGTGACTGGAGCTGGTGGAGATGGCAATGGAGCTGGGTCAGCGTGGCAGGGGACAAAGCTAAAGGCCTGTGGGGACAGACAGACCCTGCTCCATCCCAGGAGTGCTCCCAGGCACGGCATGCCCAGCTCGGGCACCAACCAGGGTGGCACTGGCAAGGGCCTGTGGGGAGCTGGTTCCCAGTTGGTGCTGCTTGAGCAACAGCCGAGATCACTCAGCAGGAATGTGGTGGTGGTCCAGGGCGGGGGGGAGGAGGGGGGGATGGGGAAAAGGAGCCTGATTGTGTTTTTTATGGCTGTGGCCAGCAGCTGGGGCTGTGTGAACTCAGTCCTGGCACCTGGGGGGCCGCCAGCCCCTGCCCTGTGCTGGGAGAGCATCCTGGGCAGTGGCACCCAAGCGGCTGTGGGGGGCTGCTCCATGCCACCAGCAGCCCAGGCTGAGGACCTGGGGAGCTACCCCATGGGGCTGTTCCCCACGCTCTGGCCACGTCCCCAACCCATACTTGGTGCTGGGTGTGCAGCATGGAGGGGCTGCCATTGGCACAGGGAGGTGCTGGGTGAAGCTGCCCACAGGGGCAGCTGCAGGGGTGGCAGCCCCCACGGCCATAGCAGTGTGCCCAGCTCTGCTTTCCCCTTGGCACAGGGACGTGTCCTCAGAACCCCCAGGGAGCCACCTCTGCGGCTGGGGAGCGTGGAGGAGGAGGATGGCTCTGGTGAGACCCCACCTGGAGCACTGTGTGCAGTTCTGGAGCCCCTAACACAGCAACCACCACCAGAACAAGGTTCAGAGCAGCTCTAACCCCAGCAGCACAACACCCAACTCAGCTCCCAGGTCCCTGATTCCCACAGGGCCATCAAACCTGTTGCCCCCCTCCAGAGGTCCACTGAAGTCTGGTGGTGATGTCTCATCACAACCTCAGCACCTCAGTCAGGTAGCAAAGGGCTACTGGACCTTCCTGACCCCACAAGGAAACACCATCAAGTCTTGAGCTGCCAAGGACTCAGCCAGGTGAGAGTCAGCCATGGAGACTGCTGGTGGGCAGAGGCCCATGGCACCATCACCTCTGGGGGGCTGCTGGTGCTGGGGGAGGAGAAGCTCAGCAGGAGCCAGCAGTGAGCACTTGCAGCCCAGGGAGCCAAGCAGAGCCAGGGCTGCAGCAAGAGAAGTGTGGCCAGCAGGGGAGGGAGGGGATTCTGCCCCTCTGCTCCACTCTGCTGAGACCACAGCTGCAGCTCTGGGTCCTGTTCTGGAGCCTCTGTGCCAGGAAGGATCTGGAGGTGCTGGAAGGTGTCCAGAGAAGGGCCACGAGGATGAGCAGAGGGCTGGAGCTGCTCTGCTCTGGAGACAGACAGAGTTGGGGTTGTGCAGGCGGGAGAGGAGAAGGCTCCAGGGAGACCTTCTTGTGGCCTTGCAGGATCTGCAGGGGGCTCCAAGAAAGCTGGGGAGGGACTTTTGGGGATGTCAGGTAGGACTGGGGGGGATGGAGCAAAACTAGAAGTGGGGAGATTGAGATTGGATGTGGGGAAGAAGTTGTTCCCCATGAGGGTGGTGAGAGCCTGGCACAGGTTGCCCAGGGAGGTGGTGGCAGCCTCACCCCTGGAGGTGTTTGCAGCCAGGCTGGATGTGGCTGTGAGCAACCTGCTGCAGTGTGAGGTGTTGCTGGCCATGGCAGGGGGGTTGGGACTGGCTGAGCCTTGAAGTCCCTTCCAACCCTGACAGTTCTGTGATTCTATGGTGCTGCTCCTGAGTACGGTCCTGCTGCCCTGCCAGAGCCACTGCCAGCCTGAGCCCAGCACTGTCAGTGCCTGTCTGCTCTTCTGGCTAGGGCATCAGCATGGATGTGGGCCTTGGAAGGCACCTTGGGCATTTGCAAGGTGTGTGGGCATCATCAGGGGCGATGGGCACTGGCAGAGGGGAGCTATGGCAGAACACATGGTGCTGGCACAGGGCAGTGTGGACCTTGGATGGATGAGGAGAGCATAGAGAGAGCAGGAGCTTCCCAGGGAGGAGGAAGGAAAACAGCTTCAGGAGGAAGGAAGGAACCAGAGACAAAGCCTGCCTGTGAGTGGGGTGGGCTGTTGGGAGATGGGGGGGTACAAGATGGGGGGTGGGAGATAGGGGTGCTGTGGAGTGGCCCCTCCAGGTAAGGCTGGCTCTGTGCCTCCCCGGGGGGGTATGCAGGTGCCTAGCCCTGTGCTCACCACCAAGCTTTGCCTAAGGAGCTCCTGCCCAGGCAGGCAGGACCTCGGGCATGCCCTGAGGGCAAAGCTCACCTCATGCACCATGCTCAGCTGCAGGCCTGCTGTCAGGCACAAGCCCTGGGCCAGGTTGTCCTCAGCGGCTGCCCAGCTGCCGGTGGGGAGGTGTCACAAGGCCTGGCCTGGGGTCACTCTTAATTAACATCCTCATTAGGAGAGGAGCAAGGAAACCTGCTGCTGCCCTACGGTGTGCCAGCCCAAAGGGCATGGCTGTGCTCGAGCCATGCCTTAGACTCAGTGGCTCCAGCAGCAAGTGATGCCAGGAGAGGAGACACTGGCACGGGGCCGGTGCCATGGCACAGCAGCGATGCCAGAGGTGGGTTGCATGGTGGAGCTGGCATGGCTGGGAGATGGCACTGCCCACGGCCCCGAATCTGGAGTGAGGTGCAGCCTCTGCACTGGTGCCAGAGATGTGTCTTGTACCACCATGGGGGCACCCCAGCACCTGGTGGCACACGGGAGGGGTGCCAGGCCAGGCTGCAGGGCGTCACTCACCCCTCTCCAGAGCGAGTGCCACCCCTTGCCCCGGGCTGGTTGGCAGCCCAGCGCGGTGGGCTGGCAGCCACCTCGCCCTGCCATGCCCCGGCTGCAGGCGGCATCCTGACCCCGTGCTGACCCCCAGCCCCCGCTGCCGGCCCAGGGCAGGATGCAGGAAGCTGGGAACAAAACGAGGCTGAGCCAGGCCGGATGGCAGCCGCGCCGCTGGCCAGCCCTGACCTCCCGCCCCAGCTGGCTGCCAGCACGGGGAGGGGGCTGCAGGCACAGCCAGCGGCAGAGCTCCTGGCCAGGGGGCTGCCAGGTGCTTGGGGGTGGAAGGGCAACAGCTACGAGCAGTGAGTGCTGGTTGGTGCTGGGGGAGCTGGGGGTTCGGCCTGAGGGTGGTAGGCTGGCAGCGAGGTGTGGGGGTGGCATTTGCTCAGCTTTGCTTGGCAGGGACACTGCACAGCCTGGGGCACTGCAGGGCCGAGGCAAGGTCCAGCCAGCCCCCACACCAGCATCAGAGACACCACAGAACCATAGAATTGTTGGGGTTGGAAAAGAACTCCAAGACTATCAACTCCAACCAGCAACCCAACCCCACCATGGCCACCAAACCATGGCCTCAAGTGCCATGGCCACAGGGTTCTGGAACACCTCCAGGCATGGGGATTCCGCCTGGGGCAGCCTGTGCCAGTCCCTGACCACTCTGGCAGCAAAGACATTTTGCCTTCTCTCTAACTTAAGCCTCACAACACCCAGCATGTCCTTCAAAGCTGAGCCATCTGTGGGTGCTCCCTGGCGTGTCCTGGTGCTCCACCTTGGTGTCATCTGGGCACAACTCACACAGTAACCATCCCTCAGTGGGCATGGGCAGCCCTGGGGGATGCTCACCACCACACAGCGCTCTGACCATCCTCAAGACTGGGGCCTGGGGCTGCTGGGCCAGCTCAGCTGGGAGCATGAATCCCCAAACTGAGCTCCCTGCAGCTGGCCAGGTGACCTGCCCTATGTCACACCCCTCCTGTGAGCTCTCTGGCTCCATTTTCAGCCCTAGCTGAAGTTCTTCCGAGCAGTTGCAGGGGTTTCAGCTTCAGGCTAAGGCTCCCTCATCTCTGTAGCCTCATCACTGGGGCTGAGCCTTGTGCTGGCTCTTTCCTCAGAGGGAGGTGTGCCAAGGTGTGGGATGAGGGGGCAGTAGGGTCCCATCAGGGCTCTAGGAGGCTGCCTGTGCTCATTGCTGGCTCCAGGCCAGAGCAAGCCTGAGAAGGACTTTTCTCGAGGGAGAGGAACCATGGGAGATCCTTCAGCACCCAAAGGATTGGCATCCACATCAGGTCACTTCTGGGACTGCATACACCCTGACCTACCACCACAGAGTGAGATCTTCCCCTGCCTGAGCCAGGGCAGGACAGTGTTTAGCTGGCAGCATCCTTGGAAAAGATCCTGCAGGTGGGAGCTGGCACCCATCCCTGCATCCCCCCAGCCCAGCGTGGGGTGAACCCCAGCAAGGCAAAGCTGAGCCTCCAGCTGGCTAAGAGCCCTGGCTGGCCACCTGGCTGTGGCTCTGCAGGAAGCTTGGGGACTGTGCTGCAGCCATCATTGGTGGTTTCTGGAGCTGGAGCTGTATAGAAACTGCCTGAGGTCCTCTTGTCCTGGAGACCATGGTGCCACCAGGCCAGCACCCTGCCTGCAGCTCAGCAGTGCTGCCTCTGTGGAGGAGGCTTCTTGGTCTGGGGTTTCAGTTCCCATCCTTGCACCACACAGAGTGAGTAACTGCTCTGGGTCTGCTGATTTGGCTCACATGCAGGAGGACACATCCCCAGCTCTATCAGCCACAGCAGCACATTCCAACCTCCATCTCCCCATGCCTGTGGGCAGCTGAGACTCTCTAGCCTGGCCAAGCTGTGGTGTCCCTCTTTCTAATCCAGAACAAGGCCTGATCATAGAACCAGGAAATTGTTTGGGTTGGAAAAGGCCTCTGAGCTCATCCAGTCCAACCAGTAACCCAACCCCACCATGGCCACCAAACCATGGCCCCAGGTGCCATGGCCACAGGGTTCCTGAACACCTCCAGGCATGGGGACTCTACCACCTCCCTGGGCAGCCTGTGCCAGTCCCTGACCACTCTGGCAGCAAAGGAATTTTTCTTCCTCTCCAACCTGAGCCTCCCCTGGCACAATTTCAGGACATTTCCTCTCCTTCTATCACCTGAGAGTGGGGAGCAGAGCCCAACCCTCAGCTCATTGCAGCCTCCTCTCAGGGAGCTGTAGAGAGCAATGAGGTCTCCCTCAGCCTCCTCTTCTCCACACTGAACACCCCCAGCTCCCTCAGCTGCTCCTCCCCAGCCCTCTTCTACAGACCTTTCCCCAGCGTTTTTGCCCTTCTCTGGCCCTGCTCCAGCTCCTCAATGTCCTTCTTGGAGTGAGGGGCCCAAAACTGACCCCAGAACTCGAGGTGCAGCCTCCCCAGTGCCCATTCCAGGGGCACAATCCCTTTCCCTGGTTCGTGTCCCGCACGCAGCTCTGCTCTCGGAGCCGCGGCTGCTGCGTTCTCCCCGCTGGCGCCTGCCGGCTGCGGAGCCCTCGCCAAGCCGCGGCGGCTCCGCTTAATCAGGGGCTGGCAACCGTGCCAAGGCCGGTCCCAGCACTGCGTCAAGATGTTTTAAGGCCAGAGCAGTCAGGATTTGTGAGAAATAGGTCGGCCTGTGACAGCAGAAGGAGGCTACTCGGCGCTAGACGCTGGGCGATCAGGCAGGGGAGGGAGAAGCTGGTGGTGGCTTTAGCCTTCAGCCCTTAGGTGCGGACGGGTGGATGACAGCAGCTGAGCAGGGGCTTAGCGGAGGTGACAGGTACCGGTCCAGGCTGGATGGGGGTGGGGTGGGGGGAGTGGGGGGTGGGACGGAGAGGTTTGCAGCCTGGAACCTGCCCCCAATCCCTGGCCAGGCATTGATGTCAACAGCTCTGGTGCAGCGTCAGTCTGGGCTGCTGTGTCTGCCCACACCACACTGCTGCAAGGGGATGCAGCAAAGGTGTCCAGCTGGTGCTGTGGGTGGTGGGAATGCAAGACCAGGCTGCCCTGTGCTTGCCCCCACAGCCAGCCCTTCGGCCCTCCTTGTGCCTCTGAGCCAGGGCTGAAGGAAGAGACATCCATGGGGCATCCCTCTCCTGCCGCCTGGGCTGGCTTCAGCTGCAGCTAGCCTGGCTGGACAACAAGTCCTAAGCCTTTGAGGCCCTTGGGCTGCCATCTTCTGCAGCTAGTTTGGATGGACAACAAGTTCTAAGCCTTTGAGGACCTTCTGAAGAGGAGCTGTCTGGACACTGTGCCCCAAATCTGTCCCATCACACAGCTCCTTCTCCCTGAGGCCGAGCAAACCAGGAGCAGGCCTGCTGTGGGTGGAGAATCTGCTGGCTTGGAGGATCTGCTGGCCTGAAGGATCTGCTGGCCTGGGGGATCTGCTGGCCTGGGGGATCTCCTAGCCTGAAGGATCTGCTGGCCTGGGGGATCTGCTGGCCTGTGTGCTGTGGGCAAACCCATGAGCCAACAAGTGCATAGAGCAGGTTATGCTAAACCCAGGGAGGGTACAAGAGGAGGGCAAGCATGGATCAGACCTCCCAAATGACTAAGTTCCTTTTCCTCAATGTGCCAGTTGGTGCCACCTGCTTTCTGGCCTGGGCTGTTGTCCTGTTTGTGGTTGCAGAAGAACAGGGGCCAGGGTGTTCCACAAGGCCACCTTCTGCCATGAGGGCTGCTCAGGGACAAGCACAGCACAGCAGGACAGTCTCCCCCTCTCTCTCACCTGCATGTGCCATAACCCAGCAGCATTTTGTCCTGGCACAGCCCCGGGTCCCGCTGTGTTTCTGCAACTCCTCCCCTGCCCTTGCCATTGGGGGACGCTCTCTTGTCTTGGGGGACACAGGCGAGGCAGTGCCTTCTGGCCAGGCAGGCTGGGCTGCAGCAGTGTCAGCCAGCCCAGCCCACCCCCAGGAGCTGAGGACCGATGAGCACATCCTGCTTGACCTTTACAGTCATTAATTTCTGCATTTTCTCTCACCTGCTGGCCCTGTTCCTTTTACAGCTCCATCTGTTGTGGGTAATGATAGCTCCAGCAGGGGCACAGCCATCAGCCTCCCCACCTCCAGCAGATCATTTTCCAGCTGATCATTTTCCAGCTTCAGGAGAGGATCAGCCAGGAGATCAATTCCCATAAAGACCTCGCAGGTCCTGCACCCCTCTCCTGCAGAGCTGGACCCCGGCAGCGAGCAGGAGGGCTTGGCACAGCTCAGCACCAGTCAGCTGTGCCCTGTGACCCTCTGGGCACTCCTGCTCTTGCAGTGGTGGCATCACCACCACTGACATCCTTGCACCTTGCCATCACAGAGTCATTTGTGTTGGAAGAGACCTTTCAAATCGTCGAGTCCAACCCTTAACCCAGCACTGCCAGGTCACCACCAAACCATGGCTTTGAAACCCCTCCAGGGATGGGGACTCCACCACTGCCCTGAGCAGCCTGGGCCAGGCCTGGACAACCCAACCACAGACAGATCTCCCACTGCTGAGTCACCTGGGCACCATCCCAGTCTGTGATGCTCCCCAGCAGGATTTTGTGCTCTGCCTCTGCCTCAGT